>NC_056736.1:94279749-94577249 GCF_019279795.1 Protopterus annectens
TTCGAATGCAACATTGTGTGAAAATTTCAAAGCAATCGGTGAAGAACTTTCAGAGATTTAAGATTTTGAACAAATGAACATTTACATTTTTATTTATATAGATATAATATATACATGTGCATACATCTATAGATATATATGTCTACATATATATATATATATATATATATATATATATATATATATATATATATATAGCAATCTATATATGTAAGCATGAATATATATCTATATATGTATATACAGACATATATCTATAGATATAAAAGAGAGCATAACAAAAACATATATGTCTACATGCACCATTAATGGGGATGAGAGGGCCCAAACAACATATGTCTAGTACGTATAGATATCCCCCCCCCACAGCCAGACACATCTGCCCTGCAATACAGTACCAACTGTTGCAAATCCCATAACCAGGACCTCATAAAACATGGGCACAAGATGTTAACAGTACTCCATCCCACCTGTATGATGTCAGGCTAGTATCAGTAACATATCATGCAGTACAGTCTGGCTACCATAGGGAATGTACAATGTGGAAGCAATCAACATTCCTAAGATACATATACACAGACAAATATATGCAAATACATATAATATATATATATATATATATATATATATATATATATAAAATATATATATGTATATATATATATATATATATATATATATATATATATATATATATATATATATATATGTAACTACACATACACACACAGAGATATGCATAAAAAGGTACATATGTAGAAGATGCACACAATACGGAACAGCCACTATGCCTACAGTTGCCACCTCACCAACTGGACACTGTATGAGCCACCCATACAAATGACAATTGTTGCCTAAAACATATACCCACAGAGAGGTCAAAGGATATAACACCACACACAGGTTTGCATACGTGGAAAAGTATTATTTATGTAATATTACAGTTGTATATGCCATGTCATATGGCTGTTTAGACTCTGACATACATATAAACAGACTAATGCAACTGTGAAACAATTATAATAATACAGTATTCCGGAAAGGTTTACATATGTTGCTGTCCAGGCCGAGGCCTTCAAGCAGTATAATAGTAAAGACAGACTGGGCCACAGGATAACAATCAATCAACAGTAAGTAATGCAGATGTATAGTCCAGCAGCCTCTATCTACACTCTGTACACAATCCCTAGGGGGTAAAGACCTCAGGTGACACAATGGGATGTATTTGTTACATAATAAGGCATAACTGACACCATCACAATCACACTGACAAACAGAACAATCTGTATGGCAGGAAGCAGTAGGCCTGCATTTACCCAAGGTGAATTGCATGGTAATGTACATCCAGATACCTTAAGGCAGCTTACCCCTGATACCACCACATGTTGTAACAGCCTAGGTTAGTTATGGTGCACCCCCCCCCCATAGACTGACATAGAGGGCCATATATCACTGTTGCATACACTGGCCTCTGGAGTGCATAAGGGCACACATGCATTGTGTAGATAAAACCCACATATATATGGACCCAACCCCACAATATGTGTGGGGGCTACAACAGCAGTGGACTAATGGCAGGAATGGCAGCATGACATGCTCACAGCCCACTACATAACAACCCCTGACAGCATGTCATATGGACAAAGCCTGGTATGTAGGTGGAGGACAGAGGCTGGAATACAGGCCCATATGTGAAATACTGTTGTCATACACTAAGCAAGTCGGTGGTGTTACAGGATAGTCTGCAACATACCCTTAGTCAGGAATATGAAGTTAGAAACAGAAATGGATGTAGCCATGTACTGATAGCACTCACACACACTGCCAGTGATATATCTGACACAAGACCTGTGTGGTAGACAGACAAAACATAATAGATACACCTCTGGCCATCAAGTGGATAGGCCCACAGTTTCAGAGCTATGCAAACAGACTGCATTCCATGTTAAACTAGTATGTACACACAAGCCTTGTAAAACTGGTACTATATAATGCATACAACAACACTACTCACACTCTGTCTGTAGTTCTGGAACCTCATACAAATATGTAGCTGGCCTGAGTGTGCAAGTTCTCTTGTAAGAGTTATTGCTACCTGCTGTCTGTAACACTGCTGCCAACACACAGGAAGGATGTCCATCATACAGGAAAGGTAAAGGGACCAAACCTACATGACGTAGGGATTTATAGTAGTGGGTTGCCATGACAGCTGTAATTGGAAGTATTACACAGCATGCTGCATGCAGGTAGCAAGTGGAGGACACTGATTGGTGCAGAGGCCATCATCTAATCATGTGCATCACCTACAAAATCCATGCTGCAATCTATTGAAAGCAGCTCAATCCATTTACTGTAGAGAAACCAAGATAGAAGAGAGAGAGAGAGAGAGAGAGAGAGAGAGAGAGAGTGAAAGGCAAAAATAAAAACATACAAAAAAAAAACATCCATCTAGCAAACGATCCAGAAGAGACATCATTCCCACAACAGGTATGTAAAGTATATATGCATGTGATTTACTGCAGTAACTGGTCCATAATAATGGGGTAGATGATGTGGAATGATTTATATGTGCCATCAGGTGTTGTTGTTGTAATAATGTTCAGCTGAACAACTGCTAAGGACAACAGAGTCTGTCCCTGTGGGTAGTGGGCCATACCCGTCAACTGTGCAGAGCAGCACTGACTGATAAGATGTAAGCCATCATAGTGTCTGCTGTGTAATGGGAAGCATGTATATTACTGTGGCCAATAGCTGGTGGTGGAAGTAATGCCATAATGATGGACATGTGGGCTCCACAGCCCGCAACTTGCAGGATACTCAGGTTAACCTGTATTGTAGCATGCTGGAATGCCATATGTGTGTAATAGGGTTACCTGCAATCTGGCACTACATATACCTGCCTAATGTTAGGCTGTATCCATATGTGGCACATGTTTGTGTTGTAGCAAGGCAGAACAGTGCAGCTGTGCAGGAAGGTGTTGTGAGATTGTGGACCTGATGGCTGAATGTACCCCATATTTAGGTATATGTGTACATATATATATATATATATATATATATATATATATATATATATATATATATATCCACAAATATACATATACCCATATGTAGACATATATATATATAAAGACATATATACAGCATATATATCTACACATATATAGATATATACCTATATGCACATCTACATATATACAAACACACACACACGTATATGTATGTAAATGCATGTCCCCTATATTACCACCACAGTGCTGCATGCTATGTGTGAGGGAACAGCACACATAGCAATACACACATATATATAAAGCTGTCAGTGTGTGCAGCATGGACAGGTATGTCACATGTGAACCCCTTGTTGGGACTACATTGCCCTTGTCTGTGAAGTAGGGAATGGGAATATGGGGAAGTATGGCAGGTATAGTTGTGGAGGTCATCCGGGTTGATAAATATAGAGGACAGCCTATAGGGGTGGTATGTGACATGTGGTGGGTAAACACCCTGGATGGTGTGTGTGGTCTGTGATGTGGAAGCCCCATGGGCCACAATATGGACACAATGGGAACAAGCATCCTACCCACTGCTACTCACAACAGCAGTCCACGTCCCGAAGGTGCTTGGAGTGGAGGCTGAGCAGGAGGAGCATGTGGACCCTGTGAATGTGTACTGGGTGCCTCAAGTTGATATAGTACATCCCACATGTGTCTGTGGAGCCCGCTATGGAACATACCCTGGATCTGACCTCGGGGGACAAGATCATGTCTGTGTGTGCCCCCAGGGGGGGGCAACATCCCCTGAGTTGGTTCCACCTGAAGGTAGTGCTGGACCGGTACATGAGGAGGCTCCAAGGTGGGCCCCACATGTGATGTGGCCTGGTAACATGGGCAGATGAGTTTGGAGAGGTGGTTCTGCTGGCAAATATTCCCTAAACATGCTATTGTGTCACTGTTATAGAACATATGTGGGTAGTAATCATGTCTGTGTGTGCCCCCGGGGGGGGGACAACATCCCCCGGGTTGATAAATATAGAGGACAGCCTATAGGGGTGGTATGTGACATGTGGTGGGTAAACACCCTGGATGGTGTGTGTGGTCTGTGATGTGTAAGCCCCATGGGCCCCAATATGGACACAATGGGAACAAGCATCCTACCCACTGCTACTCACAACAGCAGTCCACGTCCCGAAGGTGCTTGGCCTGGAGTCTGAGCAGGAGGAGCATGTGGACCCTGTGAATGTGTACTGGGTGCCTCAAGTTGATATAGTACATCCCACATGTGTCTGTGGAGCCCGCTATGGAACATACCCTGGATCTGACCTCGAGGGACAAGATCATGTCTGTGTGTGCCCCCAGGGGGGGGGCAACATCCCCTGAGTTGGTTCCACCTGAAGGTAGTGCTGGACCGGTACATGAGGAGGCTCCAGGGTGGGCCCCACATGTGATGTGGCCTGTTAACATGGGCAGATGAGTTTGGAGAGGTGGTTCTGCTGGCAAATATTCCCTAAACATGCTATTGTGTCACTGATATAGAACATATGTGGGTAGTAATAGTCTACACAATCCCGGAACATATCCAACAGCATGCATAGATATCCCCAATAGCACAGAATGTCAGATCTGCAGAAATCGCATAGCAAGCATACCACAGGCATATATGATACCATAGTGGCCCTGATAATGGCATGCAGGTGAATAGTCTGTAACAGGCCATCAATTATAGTGTCCACACAGGGAGCATGGCTACAAGCACATAGCACAAAGTGTGGTACAATACAATATCTGTCCCACTGGAAGGTAAGCTGTAGCCATACTTATTGAGTTGTGTGTACAGTTTGTTGTTGCTGATATGGCGGGGGGGGGTGACAGAGATGTGTATTAAGAACTGTGGTAACCTTGCTGTATGAGTTGCTCAAACCTGTTCCCATCTTTATGTCTTTCAGGCAAGATGTCACATGGACAGCTCCTGGCTTACCCAGCTGCTGAGAATGACATAGTGATAAACCACCTAATCCAGCACTACCCTGTCCTGTTTGGCAGGGCTGCCCTTGAGCAGCAGGAGTGGACCTCCCTGTAAAATGACCTAGTCCACAGGGTCAATGATGTCAGACTGCACAACAGCAGTTATGAGCAGGTCCAGCATCATTGTTCTGACCTGCTTCGCAATGCCTGTCAATGTGCTGCTGCAGTCCAGAGAGATCACCTTGCAACAGGGGGGGGGGTCCATGCCATCCATCCCCCGACACGTGTTGAGGGGCTCCTCACCAGCCTCATGGCACCTGCCCACACATCGGCTTAGGAGCGTGCAGGTAAGGCCACAGGGCACATCAGTAGACCACTGTTGCATATGCATCTGCATCTGTACAGGTAAAACATGCATATCTGACATGTCATAGATATAGTTTGTTGCTGCATAGTAGTGATAAACAGATGTGCATATGTGGTAGTATTGTGGACATATACTGTTGATGTACTGTAATGCTGCACCCACCCTGTAGCAATGCCACAGGGGTGGCCACTGACTTCGCATCTCTCACCCTCTTATGTACGTCTCTCCAGTATATCACCAAGGCAGCAGCCTGTAGCCAGTGAGTATGGTTTATGTTGATGCTTGCCAATACACTAGGCATATAATGGCTAGCACACATCTAACATACTTACCCAGAATTCATGCTGTACATGTGCATGTATTGTTGCTGTTAAATGACAGCATCACAGTGGTGACCATGATGGGGTATTGGAAGGGTATGTCAGACACCTGCAAGATAACTAACATCCTGTCATTGTGGAATGTGTCCACAGGGAGTAACATAATGGTGGGAGACATGGCCTACAGTAGGGACATGTGTGAAACATCACCTGTATACAGTGCAACAACAGTGTGTATATACGAGTAGTACAATGGCAAATTTTACAGAGTTACACTACGACTTAACGTATTACTGTGGTCCACATTATCAGCTGGGACTAGGCTGCAACATGGGGTGTGCAGTGTATGGGACACTGCTAACTGACACTAAGGATGCTAAGAATGGCTGTATCTGCACACAGTCAGGTTCAGGAACTGTGGCAGACTTAACTTTACCACCACAGCAATAGTGATGGCAGTGTGTGAACACCAAGGGATGTGCAAATGAGTAGACCTTGCAATCATGCAGATTTGGGGGACATGTGTAGGGCAGACTGAACATACACTGGCAAATGCCTATGACCCATGCTAGTATACCCATCTCAGGAGTAGTGGCTGCTGTAGTACACATAACAATAGGTGCAACAAACCATCATGATAAGGGTGTGCACACATATGCACACATGGAGTGTATGCACTGCGGTCAGCATCTGTGCACTTAACACGTTCTGTAGACACTGCATGTGAATGTACAGGACATATGTCACATATCGGGCTCATGTACTTTTAATATATGCGGTGATGTGGCCCCATTGCAAATCAAGGAAGGGTGCATCATATCAATAAGGGTATGTACACTCCCCATAGTTATGGTATGCTCTGACGGTTGTCAGTGTAATAGTATTGGATTGGTCATACATGGTCCACTGATGTTGAGATCTGTAAACCAGACATCAGGCATTCACAAATGACATCCGTCCACACATCATCCCAGGTATGTGTTGCTGAAAACATAGGGGCTGTGAGCATTAGAACTGACATAACTGACACAGTACTACACATTCAAGAATGGGTTGTACACCTATGAGGTTTGCTGCACAGTACATGGCAGGGTGCAGAACAATACTGTGTATATGGGTGCAGTGGTATCCAGGGGAAGGGGCATCACCTACTAACACAGCACATGCATCACACACATGTATACTGTTGCTAGCATGGATTGTCTATAGCTGCACTGCATGCTGTTGTGTACCAGACGTTATGCATGTTGACAGATGCGTAATAGGAAGACTGTGTGTACTATCATTGTGCAACCTCACCTGTATGTGTGTGTGTCTCGGTGGGTGGTTATTTTGTCTGTAGGGTCACTCTGGTGAAGTGGAGGGAGGATGATACATGTAGGATGCGTGTGTGCATGTGTGTGTATGTTTGTGTGGGTGTCCATGTATGCACATGTGTGATTGTGGTGTTCATACAGCAGTACTTCCCTTTGGGATCATGTAGTACATGGACATGGACTGACACATGACACACTAGGAATACTTGCCATAGGTTCATAGGTTCATAGGTTCATACTAGGCTATCTGCCCAAGGGCATTTATAAGCCTAGCCCATAGTTATGTGGCTTTCGCCACCCCTTTAGTTTGAATAAAAACTATGCCTATCATTTTTCTGTGCCTCTGTCAAGCAGTGACACTGAAGTAATTCCTGGGGTATATCTGCGATCTCCCATCCATTGGTCAAGATTCCTCTTGAACAAGGCCAGCGAGGTGCTCTGCCTCACATGTACCGGGATTTTGTTCCACAGCATAGGGAGTCTCTGGGTGATGAATCTGTCCCTCCAGCATGTTCTATTTATAACCGTGTCAAGGTTTAAGTCTCCGCCCTTGTGGTTCTGAGGGATCTAGATTTTGAGGTGAAGCATATTCATCAAATCTGGGTTTGACATGGCCTTATATGTCAGGCACAGGTCACCTCTGAGCAAGCGGTATGAGACTGAATAAAGCTGGAGTTCTTTCAGTCGGGCAGCATAAGATATATTTTTGAGACCCTTTATCCTTTTGGTGAGGAACTTTGGGGCCTTTCAAGCTGCATCAGGTGTCTGGTCAGATACATTCGAACGGGCATTGTACTCAATCATAGGTCTAATGAGTGATGAGTACAGGGGGACGATGACCTCCCTTGATCTAGATGTGAATCCCTTCATGATCAGGTGGGCGATATAGAAGGTTTTCCTAACTACTTTAGCAACATGAGTGTCAAACGAAAGACTACTGTCAACTTGGGTCCCCAGATCCCTGATGACTTTTTCTGTGCTCAGTGGATTGTCACCTATATGGTAGCTAGGGGTAACCTTGTTTTTCCCGAAGGGTATGACTATGCATTTTTTGGCGTTTAACTTCAGGCCATGGCTCTGGCACCAGTTATCCGTTTCTGTGAGGCCCTTCTGGAGGATATCTGTGTCAGATGTGTTTTCGACTATGGCGCCATGTATGTAATCACAAGACAGCTGATAGTATAATGAGGTCTATAGCATGGAACATGCTTTGAGAGGGAAGGTAGACACCAGGTATACCCTTAATATCGCATTCAGCAAAGAGGTAACTGACAACCCACATATGCAGCACTACAGATGCATTGGGGAATTACTAGACAACACCAGGGAGTGTGTCCATATATTACAGTTGTCACGTGATAGGTTGATTGAGCAGCATATCTGGCATGTACTGAGCAATACTTACACATGACACTCCAGTGCATGATATTATTGAGTAAACAAAGTAGCCCCTCACATATAGGAGCCATGCTCATGATGTCTGGACATACACAGGGTGAACACTGAATGACAGCAGTAAGGCCACGTAAAAAGACTCCACTCAAGTCAGGGATGTAATGGAGTAACAGGTCTTGTGTTGTGATCACTTGTCTAGGCATTTAGAGGAATGATAAGTTAATGAGTGGTATTAATGACTGTATGTTACCAAGTGTGATGCAGGATGGAGAAAGCATGGGAATAAACATGGGACTGTCTGTAAAGTCACAGACAGGTAGGTATTAATATGGTGTGTGTGTGTGTGTGTGTGTGTGTGTGTGTGTGTGTGTGTGTGTGTGTGTGTGTGTGTGTGTGTGTGTGTGTATGTATGTACAGTTATGCAATCCTGTACAGGTTTTAAAGTGTGTTTCTTGTTTTCCCCCACAGGTGGCGAGGTGGGTCAGGATCCCTCCTGCATGCAATCTGATGCTGGTGTCCATGCAGACTCCGAAAATGATGATAGTACTGTTGAGGCACAGGTGAGGTTGTCAGGGACCAAATCAGTGCCATCATTTGACATCCCCCTTTTAGCCACCCCAACCCTGCACACAGTTTCAGTGCCTAAACATACTTTATCAACAGTGGCCATAGCGGAGGAACAGCTGGATTTGGTGGCAGTGCACAGGAGAGTGTGGTAACCATGCCTACTATGTCTGGTGACAGCAGGCATAGCTGGATGTCTGGCAGGGCACCACATAGGCAGATGTCCTAGGTTGCTCATGGTAGGGCCACTGGTCATCATGCCCCTAGCAGACGTGCCACAACTGGTACCACCAGGCGCATGTTTCAGGCTGTCATGGTGGTGCAGGCACATATGGAACATTACACCAGACAGGGCCTGAGGCTGCAGAGGGCTGCTCTCACATCTGCAAGCGACAACTTCTGTGAACTGTCTGGTGCCATCCGTGCTTATACCGAACTCATGGATAGATGGTCTGGTGAGATGATGGCCCTCATTGACTGTGGTTTGTCCATGCTTGAACTTGTAGGCCAGCAATACCAACAGCTGGCAGTCAACTTGGATGTGCTAGGAAACCAAGGGGCTCCCGTAGTTGCAGTACTAGCCCCGGCACTACGGGGGGGGCACTGTCCACACCACACCACAGCAGGCCCTGAGCACATGGTCCTGACCAGTTCCAGGAAGGACCTGGTTCCAGCGGACATCTGCCATCATCAGGAGAGAGTAGCACATCAAGGCCTGTACCTTGACATGCCCACAGAACCCCTGGCAGGCACAGTCCATGTGTCCATGGCCTGAGGTAGTGAACTGTACACCCTGCCAGGTATGGTCTGCAGCTGTCCATAAACACCTGTGTAGGGCAGCCACATGGCAGAACTGTGTGCATGCATACCTACACACTATATGAACACACCTAGGGCAACCCCATACCTACACACACCACATCGCCATGCCTAGTTCACCTCATTACACCCCTCACCCACACACATGGTGTCAAAAGTATGGCCCACCCTCGACCTCTGGCAAACCAACAACACACCTTGTGCATATGATGTTACCTGTGCCACATCCTTGTCATCCATAACATTGATGCAGGGACAGGCTAATATGGTTCTGATGCACACGGTGACTGTACTACAGTGTACCAAAGTACTGCAGTGTAACATGTTGTTAGGAGTAAAGATTAATGCATACTTGTCAGGTAGTGTAGCCATCCAGCAATGATGCATTATATCTGTTAGTAACACTGGTTGATTGTAGTCTTCATAATCTTATCCATTTGTGTTGTAGGTGTACATGTGTCAGCATGAGGATGGTCTGCAGTCATATTCCACAATGGGGTATGGCACTGTGGTGACACCATGGCTGTGACATATCTGGGGTACAGTTGAACACATCACAGGTTTGTATAACAGTTATTGCCTGTGCCACATGGACAGGTGACCCACTGGGATGTGTATAATCTGCACCCTAATGTAGACCCATCCACATACACGCACACTCTTACTTGGCAACACTGGGACTAGAAGCCTATCTAGGTATGTAGTGCTACTGAAATGTGTGACTTTCATTGCACACACCAAACACCATTTAGGGTGAGGTGTGTTCCAGGTTACATGTTACATGCAGAACATCCCCAGACATGTACAGTATGCTAATGGGGGATGTAATGCGTGTATATGGACAATACACAGTGTGACATATCTTCATATACACATTAACAGGCACATAACAGGCAGACACACATCAGAGAGACCTGGGCCTACCACTGCTAACTTGACCGTGTGTCCGTATTACAGGTTGGCTGCAAACAGCACATGCATAACTGGGCTAGATTGTGGATTCAGTTACCTGTATAGTTGATGGTGACAGTGGTAACCATAAAGTGGTACATGGGACATATACCAGGTGAATCTTGATTTAATGACAGTGTACACAGCACTCACATCCCTCAATGGATATTGTACTCCCTGAAACCCATGATGACACTCTGACATACCCACCATCACACATTGCCCATGACTGTGATACAACCCATTGCATATCCCAACAGTGGTACTACAGGGATAGACATCTAATGCAGATGCCACAGGCATACTAGGCTGTTGCATTGTCATGCCTCACCTATAGGCAGCAACAACACTATCTGTACTACTGTGTGTCAATGGGTAATGTAATAGGAGTATGTGGCCTTGGAATGCTGTACCCTACAGATATACGGACATGCACACATACACACACTTGCCAGAACACAATGGGTATCCATGCCTATCAACCCATTTGTACAACACTGTTGTGCTGGTACTGCAAGGCTCATGTAGCCGGTATGGAGAGGAGTGTAACAGGGTACATGTAATGTCCCATACAGCAGCAGCCACAACTGACTATGGTAAAAGGTGTTGCAGTGGTTGTGAAGGCCCTAATGAAATTCCCAGGTACAGGTGTGCTAATACACAGCCACTGCTATACTCAGTAATGCACATGTACACATGTGTCAGTACTGAGGTTCATCGCTGCAGTTGTGTACCTAGCTATGTCCATGGAGAGATGGGTCATGTAGGGAATGTGTGTACAGTGGTATCCTGCCACCTGCCATGTGGCAGCAGGCAATCTATTGAGAGACTCCACTGTGGTGACCCTCAGGGTGAGAGTGACATGCATTAGCCAATCCTCTGGGTGTCTCCTGCACATGCCCACTGAGGTGATCAAGTTGACATGTATGCAATATGTATTTCAACACATATTTAGTGTTTGTGATGGAGACCTGTACCCAAGCATGTTCTGTTGACTGTGGTAGTGTAGTAGAGGTATCAGTGGCATGTGGTGCATACAGGGTGTTGTCTACTATATGTGCCAGTTCTTACACAGCTGGGCAGACATATAAGTGTCAATCAAGCATAGGTTGCCTGCACATATCCCAGCTGGATACCTGCCATCTGCATATCTGTACAG
Source organism: Protopterus annectens (assembly GCF_019279795.1). NCBI lineage: Eukaryota > Metazoa > Chordata > Ceratodontiformes > Protopteridae > Protopterus > Protopterus annectens. The sequence goes on from NC_056736.1 coordinate 94,291,602, forward strand.
GGACTGACAGTCATCAGCTTGGCAAGTAGCTATGCAGTAGGATGAATGTGTTGACAGATAGATGTTTGACAACAATATTTATGCCATAACTACATGTTGGAAGCCCTCACTAACATGTGCTGTACAAACGGTAGTCTACAGTTACATTCCACATGTCGGATCATTGCAGTAGGGGATATATACTGTGACACAGCTCACACACCAGGGATACAACAGGGAGGCTTCAGAGTCCAGATATGCCTGCAGGTGTGCCTGTTGTCAGTACTACATTTAGCACTCTACTCTTGCCTGGGAAAGCACTTTCAACAGTAGTACCGCCATGATAAACTGCATGCCAGTCTCACAGCATGTAACCTGGGCTACTACCCCTGTATGTAACACATTCACATGGATAACAATGTTGTACAGGCCTCATATACTTCTGTGTCCCAGACATGACACTCACACCCCTTGGTACTGTAATGACAGCACATAGGCACATGTATTGTACATGGCATTACATCCACTTATTACAGATGTCATTACCCTGCTATGTTATCGGACTGGGTGGTGTGAACTGGTTACCAGGGCTAAGCCATACTTAGCAGGTATCATCATTGCTCCAATATAACAGCTAAGCTGATTTGCACACTGGTAAACAAAGCCTACACTGTGTAAGCACCCGTACGTTTACCCATAGCTTAGCACTGCTTAGCTTCATGCAAACCCGTGCAAACATGCTTAAAGCTGCTCATAACTGCCTTAACCACTCTGTATCCGACAGCCCTTGTTCTGCCCAGCAACAAAATGAACAGCCCTTGCAGGTCTTGAACCCAGGACGCTGTACACTATAGTCACAATACTTAACCACTACACCATGACCACTGTGAAGACAGCTGTTGTTTTTCCAATATATCTGTCAATACACATATTGATTAGTATTGAACAATTACCTTTACTTCCACAATTGTGTAGTACTTGTTATTAATGACTGTTGCATCACATATGTTGTTTTATCATAATGTTCACATATCAGATACATACGGTGAGATACATCTGGGAGGGTATACACAACTGTGATGTTTACACATGACAAGAATATGGACATATACATATACATATGTTGATATATGTCTACATGTACATACACATGTATATTCATACATATGTCTGTATACACATCTGTATAGTGCATCATATATATGGCCATGTGTAGATCTATTTTATATATATATATATATATATATATATATATATATATATATATATATATATATATATATATATATATATATATATATATATATATAGCTATATATGTATGCACATCCTATGTGCACAGATATGCCTATTTATGTAGATATATATGTAGATATCTATAACTATATGTGCACACATATTTATCCTGATATACCTATTACTGTCAATATATATGTAGCTATCCATAAGTATATGTGCATATGTATCTCTGTCTGTATATGTGTAGACATATATTGCTGTGTATATGTATATATTTGAGTGTTTATATGTATATATATATATATATATATATATATATATATATATATATATATATATATATATATATATATATATATATGTGTGTGTGTGTGTATATATACATATCCATCTATGTATTTTGATATGTATATGTGTATATATCTATATATATGGATAATTATATATACATATAGGTTCACCATATGTCCAGAACATGGTGTGGAGTCCTATCTCCGCCCCAATAGTCCCAAGCTCTTAGTGCAAGGGGATGTCAGACATATATTGCAGGCATATATGTAGACTGTTGCTACTGTAATAGGGGTTGACTTAACAGACATGTGTGTGGGAGGTCACATCTGCTTTTAACATGTGTGCCATTGGCTACTGACAGACATCCTAAGGACATCATAGTACAGTACCACTGCTAGCATAGTAATGATCCTGTGGACTACAATAGAGATATGGCCAATAAATGTAGACAGTCTGACACACTCTGGTCAGTCCAGAGGTATGCACAGAACCGCTTAGTGCAAGATATGTGGACCAACCCTGACAGTGTGGATGTTAACAGCCATGTGGATGGGTATATCACGTAAATACTTGAATACATTTTCCCCCATAGGTTATGCATTCACACACTCCTGTCTGTCCTGACACATAATAACAACTGGTGCAGAGGTCACATGGCCACATATTACCCACTAGGCAGTGACATACATCTGTACAGCATCCCACTGCTTTATCAGAAATACATGAAAGTTATGGTGGCGCAGCAGCAGTACATCTGACAAATTTCTGGACATAACATCACACTGGGTAAGTACACTAAGCTGCTAGGCATGTAACAAAGCACTGTGCAGGCTACAGGCAGACTGTCTCAGGGACTCAGACACATTGACACACTTGACAGGGTCAGAAATACACTTCCTAACTAGTTAGTTTTCCACAATACAGTACTGTGCAGGTATCACATGCACCACATGGGTTATCCGGAGGTTATATGGGCAAATGGTATGTGAAGGTGTCCGACATCAGACAGCATGCTTCAGTATGCTAATGGGGGTTGTAGTGAGTGGGAATGTGGTCAAAAGCATCATACACCACATACACAGACACAGGGTGCCAGTACTGACATGCATGCATGCATTGCTTCACAGGGTGTGTAGCGGTTGACTGTGGCAGAAGGCTATACAAGGCTAGGTGAAGGGTATACCTTGGCATTAGGCCACATGACAATTGCCTGCAGTGTGGCCCAGGGGTGTAGTGTCGGATTGGCCCATACAGGTGGGTATTGTATTCATCATCCAGTCACCTGGGTAACTATTGTGTGTGGCCATTGCTGTGCAATGCTTGCATGTATGTGTTCTTTAGTTGATGACATGGACTCTGTCTGGGAAGTGCACACATCCCACATGCATATACAGTGACATGTGGAACTGTACCTGGGGTGTCTGGCCCATGTTGTGTACACAGATTGTTATCATCAGATGTGCCTATCCTGGCTTCATGTGCCGGGAACTGGTAATGGACAGCAGGTTGACCCTGCACCTACATTGATAGCATGATACAGGTATTCTGTCCATACAGAGCATGTGTTTAAGTCTGGTTCCTATTACATTATCGAACTTCCAGAAGGTCAAACACCAGATGTTCAAACTTGGAAGATCGAAATGTGATAACATCGAAACATCAGAACAGAGAATTTTTTCCCAGGGAAAAAATTTGCTGTTCCGAAAAACACACACACAAAACAAGCACACCAAAAACCTTATAAACCTACACTAAACCTTACATACACAACTATCTATGCACTAACCTTAACCCAAACCCTAACCCTAAGGTCCATCACTATTGCACACTTACCTTACCCACACCCTAACCCTAAAGTCCGTCACTATCGCACACCTACCTTACCCGCACCCTAACCTTAAAGTCTGTCACTGTCGCACACTTACCTTACCCGCACCCTAATCCTAAAGTCCATCACTATTACACACTTACCTTAGCTGCACCCTAATACCAATGTCTGTCACAATCATACACTTACCTTAACCCGTTACATAATTTTTGCACCACAGTGGAGAAAATGTCGAAGCCGCAGAAACATCCAACTGAATTCTTTCCCTGGGAAAAAATTTTGACTTCCGTGGCTATGAACTTTTCAACATTCGAACTTCCAAGTTTGAATTTCTGGTGTTCAACCTTCTGGAAGTTTGGTTAGGTAATAGGAACACATTTAAGGCATGGTATGTCCTTTGTGGGTCACATTTGATGGCACCACAGGTGTTGCAGGCGTCCAGTGGGGAACATAGTGAAGGCACACTGTCTGCATGTACATGCCTATTGTACGGATGGACAGTGTGCCATGCCCTCTGCAGTCCACTGCACTCACACCATGATTACTATCTGTGGACAATATGCAGGGTACTAAGTGTGTTTGTGTATGAGACATGGGTTGAGAATGTTCTCTGTGTAGTACAAGGGTTGCTAACCTTGTTCACCAGGTCTTGATGTCACATGTAGGGGTATGGATTTCCACCCCGGCCTCTTGGCTATTTCACATCTGTTATCCTTGTAAGGTGGACACTGTGACATATAATAGGGCCACCATATACAAAATTTACAAAACCCACTCCCAATGAGTCCAATTGTTACACATTCACAGCCACCTCCACACAGGATATGAATGACAAACACAGACACACACACACACACACACACACACACACACACACACACACACACACACACACACACACACACACACACACACACACATTTGCCATGTATGGGATTAGAACTCCTACCTAACTAGTTTCTTACACTACAGCATTACGCTGTTATAGGATACACCATGGAGATTACTGGGCTACTCTTTTCCCAAAGGTGTATTTCACAGTGAATGACATCAGCAGGTTTGCCAAAGTAGGGCATTTGAATTGTAGTGAGTGTGACTAACTTAAAAAGCATTGCTCCCTACACAGACAAAGAATCTCTCTTTCTCTCTCTCTCACACACACACACACACACACACACACACACACACACACACACACACACACACACACACATTTGCCATGTATGGGATTTGAACTCCTACTTAACTAGTTTCTTACACTACAGCATTACGCTGTTATAGGAGACACCATGGAGATTACTGGGCTACTTCTTTCCCAAAGGTATATTTCACAGTGAATGATATCAGCAGGCTTGCCGAAGTAGGGCATTTGATTTGTAGCGAGTGTGACTAGCCTAAAAAGCATTTCCCCCTACACACACACACACACACACACACACACACACACACACACACACACACACACACACACACACTTGCCATGTCTGGGATTAGAAATCCTACCTAATTAGTTTACCACAGTACAGCATTACACAGTTATATGACATGCCACAGAGATTACTGGGCTACAATTTTCCCAAAGGTGTATTTCACAGTGAATGACATCAGCAGGCTTGCCAAAGTAGGGCATTTGAATTGTAGTGAGTGTGACTAGCCTAAAAAGTATTGCTCCCTACACAGACAGGGACACACACATGCACAGACACAGTTGCCATGTATGAGATAAGAACTCCTACCTAACTAGTTTATCACACTACAGCATTACACAGTTATAGGATGCGCCACAGAGATTACTGGGCAACAATTTTCCCAAAGGTGTATTTCACAAAGAATGACATCAGCAGCCTTGCCAAAGTAGGGCATTTGAATTGTAGTGAGTGTAACTAGCCTAAAACGCATTGCTCCCTAAACAGACACACACACAGTTGCCATGTCTGGGATTAGAACTCCTACCTAGCTAGTTTATCACACTACAGCATTACACAGCTATAGGATGCACCACAGAGATTACTGGAATACTCCTTTCCCAAAGGTGTATTTCAAAGTGGATGACATCAGCAGGCTTGTCATAGTTGGGCTATGGGGAGGGCAGTGTGTGTGCATGGGCCATAACCCGTTCACCTAGAGGTAGACACACCACATGCAGGTTTATATTCCACAGGTACATGTATACAACTGCTAGATGACTACCGCATTGTACAGTCATGTTGCACAGCTAGCACTTGCACCACACAGTCTGTAATGCTGATGGATACCAGTGGCTAATTTCTACACTGAGTGACATTTACAGATCATATGGTTGTAGCCATTTGGCTGTGTGCTGGGGGTACAGGCCTCATGATAGAAGGCTCTTTGTCACTGTCACTCTCTTCCACACATCTATGTATGTCTACCTTTGGCATATTATAGTGTCTTGTCCTTGGATATATGTCTGTATTCCTATCCAATGTGTGTGCAAAGCATGACTGGTGCATACTGAGGAGTGTATGCACTAACATCTGCAACTGTCAGATATGTATGGTCCACTGTTTTGGCAGACATGGGCTTCATTTGTTTAAGTGTGTGAGCATGCCCAGTATGCCCATCTGTATTGAATGTGTGGATCCATTCCAGGTAGTCTGTACTCCAGTGCAGACCTTTGTGTTCTACACCTACAGGTAACAAACTGTTTCTGCAAGATATCTGTAGATCAGTTGGCAATATGGGGTCAACATGTGCAAGGGATAGTGTGTACCATAGGTGATTGTGTCTGTGCTGCTTCTGCTACATGGTACTGGTGTTAGCAGAGATATTCAGACATGTGTGCTGTTATACACTGTGATGTTTTATGTCCTCAAATACTGTCAGGTGGACATTCTTGCTCACAGTGATGTCCTGGGAAACACAGGGTGAATGCAGCTGTGTCCAGTATTGTGGGCAAACGCCTACATATTCATGGAACGTTATGCCATTCTGGAGGGGGAGCTGCAGACACTTGCTGCTGGGTCTGTGTATCCAGTTCAGTACCTTGGTACAGTGCTGGCAGAGGATCCCATACTTATACATCCATTGACATGACAGTATAGCCTTATCTTGCTGGAGCAATACCTCACAGTTGTACAGATTCACACAGGTCACCCAGAGGCAGGGATCATAACTCAGGACATTACCCCTATTGTGGTGTATGGGCAGGTTTGTAGCCAGCCATTTTTGCATTTGCAGCCAGGGATAGTATGTGCACATGGCTGTGTGTCAGACCTTGCACATTCCATGCTGCCCATGCTCCCACCCCCTCTATTATTCTATCCTCTTCCATACATTATGCATACATTCTCTGATACTTTCCCTAAAGTTATCACCTCATCACAGCTGGGTTTTGGTGTTGGTCCACAGTTCATGCAGTGGGACATGGTGGACATGTTACTGTGGTTTGTCCACATGACGTTAAATATAGCTTATGTGGAGTATGTTATGTTATTTGGGTGAACATGACATAACATACATTGGCAGTATGTTTGAGACACAGGCCTTTGGCAGAGGCCTGTAGGCCATTTGGTGGTGATACAGGCCAGCTGTAGCAAGCCGTTGCATTCTGTCAGTCCTACAGTCCCAGACTGCCATAAAGTATATTCCCCTGGGGTGACAGGGTAGGTGTGCTAGGTGTTCATGCCAATACTTTCTATCAGTATTGATCAGGTGGTGTAGGTGCTGGCATGGTGCTACTTACAGCTAGGGACACACCTGCATGGGACACATGCACTGCATGCTGCATTCTTTTGCTATCGCCATACACAGGTGGGGGTCATATTGTACCCATTCCCAACAGCAGGGATACGACCAGCGAGGTACCTGTGGGTGGTGTTTGGGTGAGCTGGATGCTTGTGTGCTTTAGACACTACTTGCATCTGACTCACAGATATGCATGAAGCATTCCAGTTATGCTGGCTTGTGCGGGGACATCAGTTGTTTCCCATTACATCAGTCCTATCACTTTTGTGATCTGCAAGTGTTTGGCCAGATGACATCGGTATTCCCTACTACAAGCCCAGATAATGTGATGCATACCTGTATGTACAATTCCAAGGGTGTGTCCATTACATGGTTACACATTATATACTGCATGTCTGGGATACTTTTCCCTGTGTACTGTTTGTATATCTAGCTCAACAGCCATGCTATGTCCATCTTTCAGATGTTGACACATATTACCACCATACATTTACAATGGCTTACTGCTAGCATGTGTTATACTGGAGGGAACTGTCTTTGGCACTTCAGTTGTGAGGACTTGGCCCTGTCATCGGCAGTAGTGGGCAATGGCCACCAGGTCAAACCTCAACATGCATGCATACTGACCACTCTCACGTGATATGAAACACACACCAACCTAACACACACATATCTGTATGTTGTACAAATGCTACAATCTATCCTGCTACCTTGGCCACCTCTGGTCATCTGTGCTCCACTGGTATTATACCTACACATGCATGTTACTACATGTCTACATCGGATTGGGGGGGGGGCACACCTGACTGTTACTACATTTCTACATAGGATTTGGGGGGCACACCTGACTGTTACAACATGTGTACATTGGATTGGGGGGCACACCAAACCATTACTACATTTCTACATAGGACTGGATGGGGGTACACCTGACTGTTACTACATCTCTACATAGGATTTGGGGGGGCACACCTGACTATTACTACATTGCTACACAGGATTGCGGGGGCACGCCTGACTGTTACTACAATTCTACATAGGATTGGGGGGGCACACCTGACTGCTTCTACATTTCTACATAGGATTGGGGGACACACCTGACTGTTACTACAGTTCTACATAGAATTGGGGGGGCACACCTGACTGTTTCTACATGTCTACACAGGACTGGAGGGGCACACCTGACACTTGTACACATTTTCTATGACTATACTGGTATGTCAGGTACTCCATTTCATTCTGTTTTCTAACCTATCATGCTGACTAGAGGCATATCAGTGTACTACAGGTCTTAGATTTGATTGACCTACATATTGGTTTCTGACTTCCTACCCTTCAGAACTAACATCCCACTGCCTAACCTGATGGGGTGTATATCAAAAGATCGAACGCTGAAAAGTTCGAACACCAAAACCTCGAACTCGAAAGTTCAAATACTGAAAATATTGAAGCAGCGGAACATCAAATTCTTTCCCAGGGAAAGAATTTGGTGGGCCATTTCCGCGGCTTTGCTATTTTCTCCACTGTGGTGCGATCTCTGAGTTGGTATGTTTAAGTAGGGGGTGTGGGGAGCACAGCCCCCCCCCATGTTGGGAGGTGTGGGCCCACATTAGCAATAGTTTGTAGTGTTCATGTGTTTTGCGTTTAGTACTGGAACAGCAATGTTTTTTCCCGGGGAGAAAAATTGCTGTTCTCAATCTTCGAGGTTTTCAGCTTTCGTGGTTTTGGGTTCGATGTTATCACATTCGAAGTTTTGACACTTCGATGTTGTGATATAGACCCACCTGATGTAGTCTGTCTGTGTAGACCTGGGGGGAGGTTTCCCATAGGCATCATTTAGAGGCCTTAGCACAGCCTTTGTTTATATTTGTCTACACCTGTCCTGCTGGCTGAGACTGTTGTTGGGTATGTGAACCTCCCTGACTGGCATGTGTGAGTCATATGGACATGCATGTGGCCCAACACATTTCCTACAGTGGGTTTTGTCACCAGGTGTAGTACTGGCTACTATAGTGACACCAGTATTTGTTACAGATCTCATGCTGCCACTATAGTTGTCTACTATCTGCTGGCATCCCATACAGCCACCTAATTCCCTTGCATGCTCACATCCATACCATAGATATAGGTAACAACACATACTACTCCATTTGGCAATTGGTAAGGAGAGTGACTTACCTTGTGGGTGTGTCAGTATTGAGGATGGTGCTGGAGGGCTGCCTATGTTGGATGCACATAGTACACTCCCTATACATGGCTGAGCACAGGTAGTGTCATGTTTGGCATCCCTTTTACTGTATGTGCGAGTCAGAGAGAAGTGTCATTCCCTGGGTCTCTCTTGTGTCAGTGTATGTGCTATGCGCTGCCTCTTTGCCAAGGCCAGGGCATACTGGGCACGCCTCCTTCTGCCTACTGGGGCAGGCTCAGGTTGTTTCTCCTCCAGGTCACTCTGTGCCTGTGCAGGCCTTGTCAATGTTGGGGTGCTGTGTGGCCCTGCCCCGTGCTGTTCCTGCTGCAGCTGTTTCCGCAGGATCATATTGTGTAGCATGGCACATAAGATGACAATTTGAGTACATCTAGCTGGGGAGTACTACAAGGCTCCATCGGATGTGTCAAGGCACTGTAACTGTAACTTGAGCATCCCAAACACATGCTCTATTACAACTCTGGTCTGTGCATGTGCCTCATTATGGAGTTCTTGTTCGGGTGTGTGTGCATTTCTGATGGGTGTCATCAGCCACGGCTCCAGTGCGTAACCAACATCCCCCACTAGATTACCATAAGGGATGTTCCCACTGGCAAATCTCTGGTACAGCTGTGTCAGATGCCAGATGTGGGAATCGTGATAGCTTCCAGGGCAGCCAGCACACATATTCATTATAATGCCTTGGGCATTGCACACGACCTGGCAGATGATGGAGGGCAAGCCCTTGGGGTTAATGTAGACCCTACCCCGCTCACCGAGTAGTGCTTTGATGCATATTTGCATGCAGTCTATAGCACCCACTACCTCAGGGTATTCTGCTATTCGGTGAAAGAGATGCATATTGCTGGCGAACGCCTCATGGGTGTTGGGGAAATATATGTGCTCACCGGCATGTGCTGACATGGCATCCAGGAACTGGTGAAGTACCCTGGATGCTGATGTCTGTGAGATTCCCATGATATCCCCAGTTGGCCTTTGGAAGGTACCTGTAGCTAGTATTCTTAGGCCTACACATACCTTGGTATCCACTGGGATGGGTTCCCCTCTGTTAGTTCTGTGTGTGAGCCGTGGCTGGCACAGCTCAACAATTTGATGTAGGATGTCCCTGTCCACCCTATAACGCTCCACTATCTCCAGCTCATGTAGCCCCTGGTAGATTACCCTGGGTCTGTACACTCTTCTCCATCTCCTCACTGTGGGTTTGTCGACAGCTTTCTCATCCTCACCACCCTCAGCCTCTTCCACATGTTGTTGTATGATGGCTATTGCAGCCCCTATCATTTTGTTGCTTTTGTTTGTTAAAACTTTGCTGCTTGTATACACCAGTGGTGTAGAGTATGTGGGAAAAAACAGAGGGAAATGTGTTTGCATAGTTTATAGTAATGTTCTGGGATGGGCTGGTCTGCTGCCTGTGTAATTGGTTGATTCTGATACATTTCACCTGCCAGCTATGCTAGTTCTCCTTGAATACCTTTTTACTGCTGTTTTCCCTTCTCATTGCCTTCCTGTTTAAGCCCAGGGGCATGCCTCGAAAACACAGTGCTCAATTGTGCACAGAGCTGCTATTTCCTGGTTTACTTTTTTGTTTCCTTTAAAACCCGGTGCGTGGTGCGCACACCTGCTTAGGCAATGTAAAGAGTGCTAGACAGCCTCAGACACACCCCCTTGCTTAGCTTTGCTAAGCTAAGGGCAAACCCAAGCCACAGGGCTCCAATCTGCTTACAGTATGCCTGACACACACCCCTATTATGTCAGCTAACTCCTAGGCTTGCACCAAGCTATTCCTGCTCTTACACTGTTGGGTGCTGACTATAATGCAGGGGAAATCTGGGATTCAGTATCATTCCCCACATTTGCATAGGATTGCCTGCTGATGCATAGTTACAGGTCCCACACTGAGCCTCCCCCCTTAGTAACCGCTATTCACTGGCCATGTTGTCTTCTGCCTGCCATTGAGTATAATGGCAAAATAGTGATTTTGGTTAGAATACTTATTTTAGGCTTTTTTTAAATTTTTCGCTTGATCCCATATGCTCGACTCTGCCCTACGCTTAAGCAGCCGAGGTCAGCTAAAAAAAATTAAAAGTTGATTCTTTTATTTTTGCAACTGTTTTCCATGTCCATGACCATATATTTGGCCATTGGTATGCTTTCTACTTAATATCCACCCTTCGTTTGGAGGAGGTATCATGGCTCCGTTTTGTAGTTTGCAGAAATGTACTCAGTTACTGGCCGAGTACATTTATGCAGATTACATTAGTCCCTGGATCACAAATTCACCTCATTTTCATGGATTTTACCTGCAAATGGGGTAATTTGCATACAGGACTAGTACAGGAGCAGTACAGCTTATTCCTGGATCACACGGCAGACAGCTTGCCTGCTGGAGCTCCTGCACTAGTCCTGCACACCGTGCAGGGCTTGCTGAATCTGGAGCAACATTCAAAAAAAAAGAAAGAAAGAAAAGGTGTGTGTGTGTGTGTGTGTGTGTGTGTGTGTGTGTGTGTGTGTGTGTGTGTGTGTGTGTGTGCATGTTTCTGTTTCTGTCTACATGTGTGAGTGTATGTGTGCTTGCATGCCTCAAAGCGGAAGTGTGTTTGTCTATGAGTGACAGACAGATAAACAGTGAGAGAGATCGAGCAGTGGCAGCAGCAGTTAAGAGGTCTGCATACCTCTCGACTTCTTTGTGCAAGAAACCTGGATAAAGTCTAAAATAAAAGGGGAACTAAGGGCCAAAAATAGGAAGAGATTTTAAATATTGCTCTTAGAAAATTAGAAAGTTGCCTGAATAACAGGATTTGTGTTGACATGCATTTTCTGAAGGAAATAAACTCTAAAACTCAAACTGTATGACATTTGGTGACTTCAAGCCCCAATGATTGGCAACAAACCACACATTTTAGGAGTAAGGGACCAAGCTATGAAGTTAATATCTAGACATTTTTTGAAAATGTTATATTTTGGATGTAAAATACTTCATCCAACACCATTTACATGTACTACAGCAAGTTTGAAACATGAGGCGGGGGGAACTTTTTTACATCAAAAATATATAAAATAATATAGTAATAAAAAAAATAAGTAAGGAAAACATAACACTTTTACAGACATACCACTCTCTAAGAGTAATAATGCCCTTCAGGGAGTTTGTTACTTTGTAAATAATTTCCTTTCAGGGGTGTAGAGGCCCTCCACCTGTGGCAGCAGGCATTATTTAAACAGTAACACACCCCCTGTTATTGCTTGCTTAGTACATTTTGACAAACAACAACTTGGCTTACTAGAGATAAGTTTAGTATGTTTTCTTGGAAATCTGCATGTTTTTCTTTAAACAACATACAAAATGTTTGAATTTCAGGTCTACAAAACAAAACATCAGTATGTGAATGACACAGTTAAGTTAATGTCAATAGAAACAAGCCACAAATATAGGCAAGCTTTTTTATCTTCAAATCTGGGCAGGGTTAGAATTCTTTGCTGTATTACTTTCTCTCATTCATGGCACAAAAATGCATACTGCATTGGAATCACTGCATCTTTATATATTTTTTTCTTGACACACCAGTATATCTTAATATAAATACATTTCTTTGCATGATTCACTTTCATGGCACTCCATTTGGTCACTGCATCACAATGTGACTAATTCAATCTGTTCACTCTTCCTAATTTTCTTAATAGTGTGGCTGACACTGAGAACTTGATTGGGTACATAGTATTTAAATTTAATCTTCTTATGTAGTTTTTGTGTCTTTCGGCTTTTCCCGGTTAGGGGTCACCACAGCGGAACTCCGGTTCGCTAATGATTGGCAGTAGATTTTTACGTGCCGAGTTGCCGGCCCTGACGCACAACCTTCAACGAAGGTATGCCCATTCACGCATGTCTCCACACAGAAGACGCTCTAGCTGAGAATCGAACAGGACAACGTCTTACTGTGAGGCAGCAACGCTACCGCAGCACCACCACCGCAGTGTAAACATTTCTCAGTGTTCTATAATTTATCATCTTTACACAGCATTTATATAATAGTTTATTTAGCTGTTATTGGCATACACATTTAAAAAAGTCAATTTATTTCACATACAGAACTAAATTTATTATTTTCTTCATTTGGACATTTGAGGTGTATTTATTAAATGCAGTGATCACTCCATAAACTAATTTATATAAAAGTGTAATTAATTTATTTTGCTTACTAGGCTGTCAGATGATAAGGGGGTCCATAGAACGGGATCTCTTCTGGGATTCAGAAACATGCCTGCTGCACTCACATTAGGGCTACTGCTGAGATGCTTGCCCTGAGATGCTGACAGAAGGCAATTATCAATTAATTAGGTGGGATGTCATAGCCCAAGCTGGTACTAATTAAAAAAAAAAATGGAAATGGCAGGCTTGACAGAGAGAGATATCTTCCTGCAACTGCATCTAGGAGCGATTCAAATAGAATAACAAGCAAGTAGCAAGTATGTGCCTGAGCATGTGCACATGCACTACACAATGACACGATGAGAAGGCCGGAATTCAAAGTAAGTGGCCTCTGACGTTATGTGGGGTAGAAATGGGTGTGTGGAATAATATAAATAGGGGTAAAACAAGCAGAAGAATGCACACACAAGGAAACAAAGAAGATAAAAATGGGAGGGCAAAGGGTATTATTTTTTTATGGGACAGGTACACTTTTTTGGAGAAGGAAACATGAGAAAGGATGTATGGGCAAGGCAGTAGTGGTGCTGACACAAGGGTGGTGTTGATGGTGGAATTATACTCAAAGGTAAGATATTGATAATGGGGGGGACTGGACAACAAACAAGGGATGGAGGTGACACACAAGGAAGGGGAGCACCATGATGAGAGATGAGGTAGAAATACCCCCTCCTTCTTCCACAAACTGCCTGGGATAGACCCGTTGAGAGGTCAGACAGCACTATGGCTGTCCTCCTCACCGGGCTCTACCTAAGGTGGTGAAGGTAGAGCCAGACTACACTGCAACTCTTAAAGATGCATGAGGACCCTCTCCAGGAGGCTGAGGCAGGCATCCAGCTATGCCACTAGGGGAAACAATGGAAGTAACCGCCATTAAGAGACTTCCAGAGGCCATCAGTGATGCTGCTAGCATGTCCCCCAACTGGACACAATGGGTAAGCAGGCCTTGAGGCAGAAGAATTGCTGGTGGGAGAAGATTAGGTCTAATGATGGGGTGGAGACCTCTGTCATGCCTCTGGCACAGCTGTGGCATCTTCTGTAGAAAATGGTAACATAAATGGGTAGAAAAAAACACAAAAACATCAAATCAAAAGTAAAGTATAAGGACAGCAATAAAGAGACAGAGATGAAAAGAAGCAAAAAAATGAAAACATTAATTTATATATGACCTCAAAGAATGCTACATTTTGATATCCTGCAGAAGAAATACATATGGTACGTATATGGTGCTATGGCTCCTCAGACAGTTCTGCCTAGGTACATTACCCCAGATATCTATGATGGGATGTGCAGACAAGTGTGCGGTGTCAGTGTCCTCACTCTTCTGACTGAGTGTGAAGGTGGTGAGGATACAGTGGTTGTATGGGACTGGCAGACAACATGGCCAGTGTCTGAGCTAGTGACTGTGTGGATCTCCTGCAATGACTGTACTGTGAAGTGATGCAAAGCATCTCCATAACATGGCTACAGCAAGACAAACAGTGTATACCAGGTGACATTGTGACCAAAAGTGACATAATGGAGTGAGGAATGGGCAATATGATCCCAATGTGCCCATACTTACCAGCTGACATGGGTCCCAAACATAAGTTCACCCTAATAAGATATTTCTCCAAATCATATCTTACATTAAGCCCCCACCTAAACATGTTCAACCCCCCACAACACAGTCACTAATCACTCATAAGTATACCCTGAGTTTAGCAGTCAGCACAGGTCATGGATATAACACTCACCCTACAATCCAGTGACTGAGCTACAGTGGGAAGATGTGTCCATCACAGTACAAAATAAATACATGTGTACCCTATGGGCATGCTACATGTTCAGCAAAGCAGAATGCATATGCCTAAAAAAGCTTTATTTTACTTTCCTGACAAATAACAAGTCATAATGCAGTTCTGCCTATAACAAAATATAGCATGTGTCAGTCTTAAGGCTACATAATATAACCAAATACTACTGTAAGAATTGAAAAAACTGTAGAATACTGGAATAAACTGGAAATAACTGGAAGAAACTAGAATGAGGCTGGAATTAATGTATCTTTTAATTACCCAGAACTGTGGTGAACAGATGCCAGTTTCTCCCTTATGCACCAAATCTTTGTGTACCTTTCAGAATAAAAATCTGCATATGCTGTAGTTTGGTTAAGAATGTTTTTTTATGTACAGTGGAGGTAGCTGTGAACACTATCAGAATCAAATCTTACTGTCTCCAGTAACAGTGCTGATAAACTGAAATAGATTGAATTACAATGTCTGTAGGTTCTGCACTCATGTTTGTAGTTTCTGTACTCAGGATTGTTCCTTCTGCACTCAGTCACGAGAGTCTGTACTGAACTTCTGAGGGCTGCACTGCAATGGCTTTCAGTGTATCCCTCCAACCTAACGTATTGACTTCTGTGTCTGAAGTATCTCTCCTAATAATTTCAAAACCCTGTAAATTTCCTACAAGTTCTATACACCTCTTTAACCTTGGTTCTCAAGCCTCATAACATCTAAACAAGATGTGTTTGTACTTAATGTACTGCACATTCTGTTAGCACATTTTATTCTTATCAGTATTCTTGACTGAAGGTTATTCATTTGTACTGAAACCTTTCCTTTCTATTGAAACTGCATGTAAAATGTAAAATAAAAAAATAAAGATATAGGCCTAAATAAAGTAATAAAACGCAGCAACCACCAACCAACACCAGAACCCGGGTCCACTAAAAATGTTGCAAAGCACAAGAAATATACGAAAGGATCCAAGGATGACCAAATCCATCTTTAATGTACAAAAAATAAAAGCATAAGCACTTTCATAGCAAAGATACTTCATCAGATGCATAACACATCTGAAAATTCAGTTCATTAAATACACTGATTAAAAATCACATGACTGGGTCTGGCTTTAAGTTTAGGCCTCAAAGGTACTCTGTCATTCAGGCCATGTCCGTAGTCTCCATGCATTCTAACTATCCATTTGGCTTCTAACTGCTCAGTTTGATTCCTAATGTCACCTTTCCTAATGTTCTCAAAGGTGCGTTCCATTACCATAAACTTAAAGAAATGAAAAGTATCTGTGTCTACAATGTGCTTAGATAAAGCACTAACTGTATCACCTTTACCTATATGGTAATAGTGTTCCTTAATCCTATCCTATTATCAACATAAAATTTCATACAAACTGAGCAGTGAGCCAAATAGACCACATGGACAATGCTGCATGTCACAGAGACATTAAAATTGTATGTTCTATTTTGATCAGAATGGTTAAATTCACCAGTGCTGTCAATATATTTACAAACTTGACAATGTCCACATCCAGTAGTACGTCCATGACCTGTATTAGATGGCATATTTCTTGGGTAACATAAACGTCTCTTTAGAGACCTCATATTTTTATACACAAATCCAGGTCTAGTATTTACTATAGCCTTAATATCATCATCTGTAGTCAAAATGCCCCAATGTCTTTCAATAATCTCCCTGTACTGTTTGATGTCACTGGAATAAAACAAACATGCCTTTAACTTATCATTCTTCTGAGGTACAACTTGCATACTACCAGTATACTTTTCACCAATGTAGATTCTAGCCCTACTGGTTCTCAAACCAGAAACTATTTCAATATTCTCAGCAACATCATTTTGTGCATAGCCCCTGGCAGCAAAGGCTTCCATTAAAGAATTAGTTTGTCTAACAAAATTCTAAATCCTTAACATTCAACCTTGAGGCTCTAAAGACCTGACATCTAACCACACTTTTAAACACATGTGGTGGATGCATACTCTCTTTATACAGAAAATGGTTACAATGGCTGGGCTTTCTATATAATTCAGTCATGATATAACCATTTATATAACAAACTGCTCTAACATCCATAAATTCTGCAGAATCAACTGAAATTTTATGAGAAAAATTCAAAAATGAAGCAGTATTATTAATATAACAAATGGACTCATATAAAACTTCAATGGAACCTTCCCATAAAAGAAAAATATCGTCTACAAACCGACGATAAAAAATAACCTGTCTACTGAAAGGTCCATTAAAGACAAATTGTTCTTCCCAAATTCCCATGGCCACCTTGGCATAGCTATTGACGCATGATGTGCCCATAGCCACACCATGTTTCTGCCAATAGAAATTATCACCAGACACAAAAACATTGTTGTTCAAAACACAGTCTAATAATGCACATATTAACTCAACTTTCTTAATATCAAAATCAGTGCACCTCTCCAAAAATTGTTTAACATATGCAAGCCCTTCATTATTCGGAATGACCGTAAAAAGAGAAGTGACATCTAAGGTCACTAAATACAGGCTATCTTGTTTCTCATATGTATCCATAAACAAAAATAAATCACTTAAATGCTGGGTATCCCTTAAAATATGTGAGCATGTGTTTAAAGCAGGTCTAAGTTGTTGTACAACAAAAATAGAGGCAGGTTCTGTGCACCAGTTCCTTCCTGCTACAATGGGGCGTAAAGGAGGATGTAATGGGTCCTTGTGTAATTTGGGCAGGCCTTGAATGACAGGTACTAAAGCATCTTTAACAAATAAGTAACTAAACAAATGTTTATCAATCAAACCATCATCAAATAATCTCTTAAAAACACTATTGATTTTCTTAGTCATATACTCAATGTGTCTGGAGGTTATCTTAGAATAAAAACAATTATCTGAGAGCATGGTTACCATATCATTATTGTATCTTTCAGTGTCAAATAACACAATTGGACCACCTTTGTCAGCTGGTCTGATAGTCACTTGACTGTTATTCTGTAAATTATTCAAAGCTTGGTACTCAGATTTAGTTAAACTATACATTTGAAGTAGGATTGTTCATTTGTCAGCAACCTGTGGGTTACGGATCCGATATCGGATCCGAGCTGGCAACTTGTTTCAAGCTAATGGATCCGAGCTCCTAGCTCCTCCCTTCACCCATAATCCCCTGCTAACCCTCCATGACCTCAGATCTAGTTTGCCGTGCTTGTGATGGCTGGATCCTTTTTGAGCTCTGTCAGATAAGTGGGAAAAAGTTAACTTTTCTAATTATTTTTAGTCAGGAAATTCTTTTTTAGTTTAAATTAATACTTTAAAGTGTGTCTGAGTTAGGTTCCTTATTTTTTTGTTAATTAATACCTTCCCTTCGCTGGTCGCTAGTGTATGAGTGTTTGTTGAGTGTCTTTTGGGGCCTGTGTGTGTGTGAGTGTGTAGTTGTTTTTGCTTTCTTTTTAAAAAAAAAAAAAAAAAAAAAGGGAATGGCTGAGGCCCCAAAAGCCATATTTTCTAAATGTACCGAGTGTGGCCATAAGCTCTCCCCGGCTGATGGCCACACTCAGTGCGTTCGGTGCCTTGGGGTTGAACACCTCACCTCGGGCTGTACTATCTGTGCAGCGTTCAACCCCAGGGCACTGAAAGAACGGAGGTCGAAGCTGGTCCTGGCGGGACTTCTACTCCCGGATTCAGCTTCGGCCTCCGCTACCTCTGCTGCTCCCGTGGCTCCATCACAGCCTGTGGTGGTTGCCACTCCTGCCCCCCTGCCTCCGACTGGGACTCAAACTCCCGCTAAAGTGTTGGAGGACAGGGAGGCCAGGAGGGAGAAACGGAGGGAGAAGCACCACAAGCGGCGGGCCGAGACCTCCGTTTCGGCCCCGCCAGCTAAGCGGGCTTCTCCCTCCACTGCTTCTAGGTCTCCTCCTCCTCGGCTCCGATCCCCTTCTTTCTCCCCGGGGCCCGAGGAGGAGGAGACCCGATCTCCGTCGAGGTCATCGAGGCGGCATTCCAGGCCTGCCTCGGTGGCCTCTTCGAGATCCACTTTCAGCTTATCAGATGCAGACTTGGACCGGATGATGCGAAGGTTCATCCAGGCCCAGCTGCAGATGGGAGTGCTGTTGCCTCCCCCCCCCTCAGGGGGGGAGCTCGACACCTTTTTTCCACCCAATTGCTCCTTCTCCGACCCACTACCTGGGTTCGGAGCGCTCGGAGCCGAGCAGCCTTGGAGCCAGGGGTGGGTCGGCGCCGACAGTACTTGGTACTTCGGATCTGACCCTACCCTCGAGTCTGTCGGATCCGACCTCTCGGAGCCGTGGTCCGAGCTTCGGATCCGGGGGATTCAGTGTGCCTTCAGCTCCGTCCAGGTCGGAGCACACTGGTCCCTCGGATCCGACGGTCTCGGCGCCGGCTCCGATCCCTTCATCGGATCCGAGTGGGAGCCGACTTTCGGATCCACTGGAGAGTGGCTCTCCCTCGGCATTCGATGTTGTGGAGAGGGCTCTGTTGAGAGCATCCGGACCCCCGGTCCTTGCATCGACTCCTCCCTGCACTCCCTCTCTGCTGGGCCAGGCTTCCATCACCCGGCCAAAGGGACAGCCTGCTTCGATGTCACAGATAGTTCCATTGGAACAAGATGTTGCTGGCGAGGCCTCCTCGGACAGTCCCCCCGAGGAAGCTCCCCACAAGCATAAGTGCAAAAGGAGGCACGTGGACTCCCCTGAGTCCTTAACCGAGGACACGGACTTGGAGGAAGGGGAAGGCTTCCCAAGATCACCCCCTGAGGATGTCTCCTTTGGAGACATCATGGAGATGCTTAGAATCAGAGGTGGGTGGTCTGCCCCCAAGTCTTCCTCTGATGAGTCCGTGTTTCTGGAGGCATTTGAGGCAGGCCCGTCTACCTCCTGGGTGTCCCCTCCAGCCAACCCCCTGGTGGACCTCATTACCACCAGGGCATGGAAGGATCCGGACACCGTGGAGCCAATACCGAAGCGACTGGATAGGATTCTTAGCCCCCCCTCAGACCGGTCACATTGGAGTAAGGGCCCCCCTGTAGATGCCATGTTGACGGCGGCAGCCACAAAGAGGGAATTGGCTCAGGAGAGTCCCTCAGTCCATCCACCGAGCAAAGAGTCCCGTTTGATGGACCGCTTAGGGAAGTGAGTCTTTAGTTCAGCGACCTTCTCAGTAAGGTCTATGAACTATATGGCACATGTCATCAGGATGCAGCGGGATCTTATCAAAGAATACGCTGCATCCCCCCCCTGAGTCCATGTTGGAGGAGGATAAACAATTGTACTCCACCCGAATGTCCACTCTGAGATCTATTTCAAACACCTCTATGCGGCTGTTGTCCCACGCCACAGAGGGAGCCGCTAGGGCTAGCAGAGCAGGCCTAGTTATGAGATGTCAGGCCTGGCTCCGTCATTGCGACTTTATGGAGCCCTTTAAAGCGTCCTTTGCAAACGCCCCCTTTGATGGTTCTGTCCTTTTTGGCAAAACAGTTCGCAAGATGCTTGTCCAGAGTGAGAAGGACGGGAAGACGTTGTCTGCCGTCGGAGTCCGCTTCTCTGCTCCCCAGCGGTCCTTTTCAAGGAACCAAAAGGGTCAGAAGAAGATGTGGTTCCGGAAATCACAACATTCCCAACCAGCTCCGGACAACCAGTCCTACCGTGGCAGAGGTGGACAGGGAGGACGTCGCCCCAGGGGCAGAGGGGCTCCGAGAAATTTTGGGTCCAGAGAACCTTTCTCTGAGTGGCCCGCGCAGCAGCCCTGAGGGGTTGCCCGGCTGCTCCACTCTGGAGGCAGTCGGGGGGCGTTTTTCAAAACATCTAGCGGCATGGGAGTCCATCACAACAGACCGCTGGGTGCTTCGCATCATATCCAGAGGATACAAAATATCAATTCTTCATGTCCCCCGATCCAAGAACCTCCCCAATGTACCACCCGATCACAGGGAGGCCGCAGCCACAGAAATACAGCAGCTGCTAAGAAAAAGAGCCACCCAGCCCGTCCCCCAAGACCAGCTCGGATTAGGGTTCTACTCCAGGTTCTTTTTGGTGCCAAAAAAGACGGGGGATCTGAGACCCATTCTAGACCTTTCCCGCTTGAACCTGTCAGTAACCAAGGAAAAATTCCGAATGGTCACTCTTCAATCTATCCTCCCCCTTTTGAGGGAGAACGACTGGATGTGCTCTATAGACCTCAAGGATGCGTATTACCACATCTTAATGGACAAACGATCCAGGAGGTTCCTTCGCTTCCGGCTGGGAGCCAGTCACTACCAGTTCAGGATCCTTCCCTTTGGCCTCACCACAGCCCCCAGTGTGTTCACCAAAGTGTTAGCAGTGATTGCGGCCCACCTGAGACTCCAGGGAATTCAGGTCTTCCCGTACCTGGACGACTGGCTCCTGACTGCACCAACAAGGCATCTACTTTGCTCGGCCAGAGACCTCTTTCTCCATCTAGCCCCACAACTAGGCATTACTATCAATGTCAGCAAATCTCTACTGGCTCCAACACAGATCATAGAGTTCATAGGTGCCAGAATAAACACCAGAGATTTGCTCCAGGGAATTCAGGTCTTCCCGTACCTGGACGACTGGCTCCTGACTGCACCAACAAGGCATCTACTTTGCTCGGCCAGAGACCTCTTTCTCCATCTAGCCCCACAACTAGGCATTACTATCAATGTCAGCAAATCTCTACTGGCTCCAACACAGATCATAGAGTTCATAGGTGCCAGAATAAACACCAGAGATTTGCGAGCCTTCCTAACTGCCGAGAGAATCAGAAATCTACAACTTCATGTGCGGGCTATCCTTCATTCAGAGGCTTCACCAGCGGAATTGATCCTGAGGGCACTAGGCTCCATGGCGGCAGCGATTACACTCCTTCCATGAGCCCGTTTGAACATGCGAGTCCTGCAATGGACTCTGTTAGTGCAATGGTCCTTCCTATCCCTTCCTCTCCCCCATCCCATTGCTATCAGCAAGGCTTGCAGAAGGGCGCTACTATGGTGGCTCCAAGCATCGAACTTCCATACGGGCCGTCCCTTCTGCACCTCTCCCCCTATCGCCACGGTGACCACGGATGCTTCCCGCCTCGGGTGGGGGGGGCATTACTTAGGCAGGACAGTCCAAGGCACATGGAACGATACAGAGACCTCCCTGCATATCAACTTTCTGGAGATGAGAGCGGTGCTGTTGGCGTTGCAAGCACTTCAGAGCTTCCTCCCCGCAGGAACGATTGCAATTCACTCGGACAACATGTCAGTGGTCTGGTATATCAACAAACAGGGGTGAACCAGATCTTATCCTCTTTGCCGCGAAGCCATGAGAGTGTGGGAATGGGCGATCTCCACCAACCGCTTTCTGACTGCAACGCACATTCCGGGGAGGACCAACATCCTAGCGGACAAGCTCAGCCGCACCCTTCTTACCCCTTACGAGTGGTCTCTCAATCCTCTAGTAGCAAAGCAGATATTCGCAACATGGGGGCAACCCTGCTGCGATCTTTTTGCATCTCCATCAAACTCCAAATGCGACAATTTCTTCGCTCTAATCCCCCCACCAGGGGAATCTCCAAGAGACGCTCTGGTGCATGCTTGGCCACCCGGTCTACTCTATGCCTATCCTCCTCTTCCAATGATGATACAACTCTTACAGAAAGCCTCGCGGTTGGGGAGCAAAATGATTCTCATTGCCCCATTCTGGCCTCGACAAATTTGGTTCCCTTACCTGTGGTCTCACCTTGTGAATCACCCTTGGATTCTAGATCCCATTCCGGATCTCATCTCCCATCCATTGGACTTGCCAACTCCACACCTGGACAATCTGAAACTGACAGCTTGGTTGCTCCAGTTCCACTCCTAGTTAGGACTCCCGGTATCTCTTCACCAGTCAAAGCCATCCTCGTGGCAGTGCATAAGCCCTCCACCAGGAAAGTGTATCACAGTAAATGGAAACATTTTTCCATCTGGGTGGAGTGCCGCGATCTAGATCCCTTTATGGCTCCTCTTCCATACATTTTAGACTTCCTAACTGAACTCTTTCAAGAAGGCGCTAGTTGTTCAACTGTCAAAGTGCAATTGGCAGCCATTTCTCATTATCATGTGGGACATGATACAGGGCCCTTGATGTCAGCCAAATTGTGTAAAACCTTTCTCAAGGGTACCTTTTTACTTAGACCTCCTGTAAAAGAAGCCGTACCTCCATGGGATCTTACTTTAGTTCTTCAAGCCTTGACTGCTCCACCATTTGAACCCGCTGCTTCAGTGGATCTCAAATTCTTGTCATGGAAAACAGCATTCCTTGTAGCCATTACTTCAGCGAAAAGAGTGTCGGAACTTCAGGCTCTTTCTTTAAAGCCTCCATACCTGATTTTTCACCCTGATAGAGTGTACCTCAGGATCAATCCCTCCTTTCTTTCCAAGATAGCATCAGAAACCAACATAAACCAATCCATAAATTTACCAGTTTTCTTCCCTAAATATCAAAATAAGGGTGAATACAAGCTGCACTCATTAGATGTTCATAGGCAGCTTCATTTTTATACTCATAGGACGGCTGGCCATAGACAATCTGACCAGCTGTTCGTTTCCTTTGCAAAATTTAACTTGGGGAAAGCTATCTCTAAAGTATCTTTATCTCGCTGGATTTCCCAATGTATCCTACTGGCTCATCAAGCCTCGGGTAGACCCACACCAGAAGGAGTTCGTGCTCATTCCACTCGCTCCATTTCTACTTCTGCGGCTTTCAAGTCTAGAGTTCCTTTGGATGATATTTGTTCTGCAGCCACTTGGGCTTCATCTCATACCTTTATCAACCACTACAAGCTAGACCTGCTTTCTAGAGGGAGAGCATCCTTTGGCTCTGCAGTGCTTCATAATATCCTTCCATGATGGCCACCCAGGGTGCAGGTAGCTGGGGACTCTGTCCCACAGGTTGCTGACAAATGAACAATCCTACTTCAGATTTAGAAGTTATGTACTCACCATAATGTTCCATCTGAGTAGGTAGTTCATTTGTCTGCAACCATCCCCCCCTCCTTCCCCCTGACCTTCTTCGGATCTATTAGTTTTTAGATACCCTTTGTTGGATATATATTGAGAGGCAAACTCGATCTGAGGTCATGGAGGGTTAGCAGGGGATTATGGGTGAAGGGAGGAGCTAGGAGCTCGGATCCATTAGCTTGAAACAAGTTGCCGGCTCGGATCCGATATCGGATCCGTAACCCACAGGTTGCAGACAAATGAACTACCTACTCAGATGGAACGTTATGGTGAGTACATAACTTCTAATTCCCTCCATGTCTATTGTGCACAGAATTAGAGGCATACATTTCATAAAAATCATCTAAACAAAGTTTTTCAAATGCTGTAACCAAAGGATGTGAATTAGGTATATAAGTACTTGTTTTTTTTTAAATATTGTTATCATAATCACAATTATCATTCTTAAAAGTTAATTTCAAGAGAACATTTCTGATAAACATTTTAAAGTCCAGAATTACCACTGAAAAGTCCTGTTTCCTGTCCTTAAGACTCTGGCTTCAGCTACAGACAAAATGTGGCTGGATAAATTCCAAACTGAACTTTCTAAGTTCTGTTCCAAAACTTCTTCAGTGTTGGTGTCCCCGAATCTTCCCCTTCTGGTTTCCTCTTCATACGTGTCCTGCTATGAGAGCGAGACCTATGCTTGTTTTGAATAAGAGGCTTTATCGGCAAAGGAAACTTCAATTTCCCTTGAGAAAAATGAATATTAGGCTCATTGGGCCCAGTAGAAACAGACAATACATCAGCAGTATGTTTCGCAACACTCCCTTGCTCACTTGCTTGTTCATCCAAATGGTGCACTTGCACTGTAACCTGAATCGTCTTCTTCCTGGTGGCTAGATCATTAACGGACGTCATAGCAGCAAAAGGATTGGCTAACTGTGATGTCAAGTCATTCCTATGGTTACCAGAGTCAATCAACATGCCTAATTCCATCGTATTAACAACAGGAACAGGCTCTTGAGTGGAAATAACAGCATTAGAGTTGTTAATAACTGTCCGAGGCCAAGTAAACACATTGGCATTCTGAAAGTCAGTATGTTCTCTAGTTAATTTCTTCATTTAATCTGACATAACCTACGTTCATAAACAGTAATGGAATCCATCACCTCCATGATGTATTTATCAACTAGGACATTGTCATATTTGTCAAGCAGTTCATTATACAGCTCTTTAATATTATTGGATAATTGGTCTATCTTCATTTTAGAATACTTGATAAGGAGCTGCATATATTTAAAGCTGCATTCAAGATTAATCGTTTGCCATTCAGTCAGTAATTCTGGTATAGCATTGCCCTGTGTAGGCATTACTAAAACTCTAAGCCCACATGGGATAATGTTCTCTTTTAAACATACTTCAAGATGGTAGTTCTGACACTGTTGTCTTCTTAATTTAAACAAACTGTTCTCAATAACACAAACTTTAGTTTTTAAAGCAACAATATCAACAGGTATATTAAAATTTTCTGTACCTGTATCAGTATTGTTAAATAGAGGATTACTATGTCCATTCAGCATACCAAAAAAACCTTTGAGTTCTACTTTCCATGTCAGATGTAATGCTTCTAGGATTGTAATCAAGCTCCACAATATCATTCAGTCCTTCAGCCATCACTCTGGTTTGGTCAGCACAAAACAAAACTTGAATAAAGTAATAAAACACAGCAACTACCAACCAACACCAGAACCTGGGTCCACTAAAAATGTTGCAAAGCACAAGAAATATATGAAAGGATCCAAGGACGACCAAAGAACTCCAAAGTAAATCTGTCTTTAATGTACAAAAAATAAAAGCATAAGCGCTTTCATAGCAAAGCTACTTCATCAGACACATAACACAGCTAAAAATTCAGTTCATTAAATACACTGATTAAAAATCACGATTGGCTAACTTATTTTCTTAAAGACACATATCATAGAAGCACTCATAAACAATGTGTATGTATATATATATATATATATATATATATATATATATATATATATATATATATATATATATATAAAATACAGAGAGAGAGAGAGAGACACACACACACACACATATAAATAAAATCATCCCAAATTTCTATATAAAACATATACATGTGTAAAACAAAAAAAAATGTTATATATATATATATATATATATATATATATATATATATATATATATATATATTTATTTATATTTTAATGATGACTCAAGATAAATAAATGCTACACTATCTTCTATTTAAGGGTCTGGCTTTAAGTTTAGTTCTCAAAGGTACTCTGTCGTTCAGGCCTGCTTTAATACAGCTGCATTTCTAGGCTTATGCAAACAGAATACTGTATTTATGTCTAACAAACTACATTTAAGTGAAACCTAATCTTACAACTACATAAATTGCCCTAACACAAATGAAAGCTATTGCAGTGGTAATGGGTAAGCTGCAGAATTATAACATATGATTACAACTGGAACAGATAATCGTACACACTCTGGCAGTGTGGACATGAATGTCAGCCATATCATGAAATACTATATAACATGGTAAGAAAGCACGCATACATTTTTACCTGGAGAGCCACTCTATTCTCCTCTTTAACAGGGTAAAGTTCTCCATGATATCCACCTGAGCTGTAAAACAAGAAAAATAAAATACAGTACTCCTTAATTATTGTCCAATAACATCACAAATACTTCTAGGACAGTTAACAGGGCACTACAAAGATCTCCATATTTACAATGCAGTGCAGGTACCCCACTCTGACCTTTTTGCCCTCACAAGCTTAGAGGATCAGCATGGCACCTCTGAAGGTTGGTTTAGTGGTTCTGGCACTGCTAATTAGAGAGGGGTATGATAGTGGCATCAGATACCACCCTGGCAAGAGTGTTCCAGGCATCCAGTTTATACTGAGGACTCTCATAGGAGTCACCAAATGATCCCATCTTGTGGTCCCTATGCTGTAGGAAAAGAAAGATTTTAAATGGTCCCTTCTTGTGGTCCCTATGTTGTAGGAAAAGAAAGATTTTAAATGGTCCCTTCTTGTGGTCCATATGCTGTAGGAAAATAAAGATTTTACTTTACCTAGTGCACCACCTGGGAGCCCTGCCAAAATCCGTGCCCTTGGGAATCATGGCCATTTACCAGGTCACATTACAGAGAACTACTGTAGCCCTCTTGTGGTCATACATGTCGATGGTATCAGCACATGACACACAACATCTGGCAGCTAGTTAGCTTCATAAGTTATAGTGCCATCGTTGCTTAGCATGGAACTGAATGGTGTGGCATGATGGTGGTAGGGTATGAACAGTGAAATGGGAAAACGTATACAGTTTTCATGGTAACTAACTATGATAGCACTGTTTCTCTGAATTTTCTCCTTTGGTTACAGAAGTATAACATATTTCTCCACACTCCATTTGAGTCACTGACCCCCCCCCCCCCACACACACACACAACACACGCACATGCATACTGCTGTTTGCATGTGCCTTGTGAGTTCACATAGCTGAGCAAGCCTCTTCATAGGTTCATAGATTAGTACTAGACTATCTGCTCTAATAGGACATTTTAAGCCTAGCCAAATTTTCCATCCCAAAAGTAAGAATGAAATCCTTTATCTTGTGTCTATCAGATAAATGCCTTAATCATTATTCCAACCCACAACACCCCCCAAGATTGGAATTATTTATGATATATTGAAAACAATGTTCAGTTCTGGATTATTCATTCAGTTTTGCCTCATTAGCATAAGAGCCATGCAAAAAGCTTTGAAATTGTACAATATAAGTGCTTACATCTACCCTGGGCCTCATCGAGCTACAGAACAACAGACCCAGCGTCTTTGGAAACTGGTAGATCAATATTGATAATCAGCAAATGGTAACTTTATGTGAAATGGTACTGTAATTTCTTGTGAATGTACTTCTGTGGTGTTTCATGATATCCTTAGCACTGTGTGACTGCATTATATGTTTATGTTATTGTTTCCAAGAGACAGCAATGTTGTCCCTGTGTTGTAGAGTTTTACTCTGAAGGTCTACAACCATGCCAGCATAAATGGGGGCTGAATGAGGTTGAAGTCTGTATTAAACATAAGTTATAAGTATTCTATGTGCTTTTACAGCCCATTTCTATCTGTAGGTCAAGGAACAGGCATTCAACTTAATGCCAGTTTATGTATCAGTGTTGTGAGATGTTGTACTGGGTAACAATTGAAGCAGAAGTTGCTTTAATACTGTTAGTGTTATTTTCAGCAGGGGAAATGTGATGTGTAAATTACTCAGTGAGAGGTAGAACTATTAATTGCCATTATGCTGTGAGTATTGTGAATTCTTGTGAGTGTTGAACTATGGATTGAGATTACGGAGTGGGGGGGGGGCAGGAAGCACATACACTGTGGATGTTAATCCTGCAAACATCCAGGCCATCACTGTTTACACATTGTGGCTATACACAGTCCACTCTTCCCAACCCACATGTATTGTAGATGCTGTGGAAATGTCTGTGGTATCACTAAAGTGGTTAAGGAATGGCGGATTAAACTTGGAGGGAGTTATGCGTGTAATAGTCTATAGATCACATCCACACACCTGACTGAGCTCAGTAAGAAATCGGTCATCTATTATGCTTTCTGGGTGAAGGAGAAAATTGCCCATAAATAGTGAAGCACAAAGCCTCTAGCAGGAATGTTAATAAATAGTGGCACTCAGATCCTGCTATTGCCCTGTTGGTGTATCAATATGCCAATATACATTGAATAAATCCTCCAAAGACTACATGGAGGCCTTAAGTTGATCTATGTGGCTTATAGACACACAGATGCCAGCAGCAATCCTACATACAGGTATGTATGTGCCCTATGTCATCCTGCAGGGTACTTGGTCACCACTACACCATGTGGATGACACACCCTGATGATATGCCCATCGCACCTTCCAAAGGCTCTCAAATTTTCATTTGTGTCATTACCATTCTACATTTCAGTGGCACTTGGATTCTCCCACTCCTGCCCTACTGATTGCATAGGTATGTGGGGGCATGTCAGGTGTGATTGCACTACGTCTCACTGACATATTTCTTTTTAGTTTCTCATTATCATAACACAACGTTGCCAAAACAGAAACTGTGATTAGTTCATATGATGGGTGACTGACAGGATCAATGTTGTAAGAACTAGGGCAGCCTACCTGACATAGGAGCAGGGGGACATGGGAGGATGTCAATCGACTGAACCACCATCGACAGAGATGAAGGATGGATGATTACCTGGTGTCTCTGCATGGAGTCCACAAAATTCGGACATCTTTGCTTGAGTGATAAATATCAGTGTAGAATTAAGTAGGACACCATGCATAGCTGTTGGTGAGAGCCTGGGTAGCTATGTCTTATCTCATTACAGCTGAGTAACTTCTCCAGGTGCTTCTGCAGTTGCAACCCACTTAAACCTCTAGGCATCAAATATTGATTGATCATATTGGCATTAATCCAGGGATCTAAACCTTGTCATCACAATAAACAAAACATGCTGGAGGGATAGATTCCTGACCCAGAGACTCCCCAGACTCTGGAATAGACTGCCCATACACGTCAAGCAGAGTGCCTCTTTGGCCCTCTTCAAAAGGAACCTTGATGATTGGATGGGAGAAAGGAAATTCACTCCGGGGATCACGTCAGTCACCATGTTAGACAGGGGTTCAGGGAAGTAAATAGTGTGGGAAGAAATAGCCAGGGAATTGTTATGGCTAGGCCGATAGCCTAGTACCAACCTATGAACCTATGAACCTAATAATCCCCAAACCATCCTAAACACAAACTATTAAATGATTTCATGTTAAAGCTTACATAATGGCAAACAAACTGTACTGACTTTTGACCTTTGTCTATTGCAGGTTAAAAAGATGTCAGTTGTTGTTCATATAATATTTATTTATATTGTCAGAAATTTCATCTTTTTTTCTAAACATCTCAACAACCAAATAGCACATACCGAACTGCTTAGCGTTGTATGAAGCTCTTAGTTGGATGCAAAAAATGCTACTGACAGTATGTGTGTTAACTTGAGTGGTTGCTGAGATATTTTAAGTTGTTTACAAAATATTACAGACTTTATAGTTACTCCCCGGGATTCATGAAGCTCGGCGCAAGGCCGGCGTAAGGCCTGCGCCGGCGGTGCATGGAATATCCGGCGCAGTAGCGCCATATACATATTAATGAGAGTGCACCGGAATCACAGACACGTGCGTAGTGTACGTGAGCGAGCCCAGGTAGGATGCGTCTGGAGGCGTGTCTAAGCCGGCATGAGGTGAGCAACCTAATGTGCTGACAGCCACGGTCCGCCCACAATAGTAATGGCAGCAGCCAGGTCCTGTGCAGAATGAAACGCACGTACAGTATGCAACATAGTCCCCGTCCCAAATTAACGGAGAAGCAAATAGAAGCCACGAAGGCATAAGTGTACCCGTCCAAGGAGCAAAGGATACGCATAAGACCGCGTTTGTCCCGCAATGCACTGTCAGTGTTTACACTCAGAGAAGGTGTACAGCCGCATGTCAGCGCGCCGCACCGACATAGGAGCAGCGACTAAGGTCACCACCTGTCCCACTTTGGTTGGGGCAGTCTCTCCATGGACAGTTGTGTCCCGAAAAAACGTATTAGAAATGGCTGATGTGCTACGATTGTAGGACACAATGATATCCCGTATTTAATGTAATGGTAGCATGAATTGGTTATTTCTGTAACAGAAATACCTAAATGACACAATAAACAGAATAAGCAAGGAAATTGCCACAATAATAAGCATATTATTTAGGCAAACAAGTCAATTTCTATGCGATATAGTGACCGTTTGTATGTGTCGGCCTGTAAAGTCAGATGTGAGTCCCGGAAATATCCCAGATCGGAAAATGGAAAAGGTGGAAACCCCAGTAGCGACATGGGCATGGTCACCAGGGTTACCTGCTGTCCCAATGTGCCATGGACAGTCCCTGATTGGACAGTCGTGTCCCTGCAACAATCGTAAAAATGGAAAATGACCTCCGATCCCCTGCCACGCAAATTCCCGCAATATACATGTAAATAGTAGCATAAAACATATACATTACGATATGGAACACAGACATGGCATAAGAAAATAAATAAGGAACCCAAACGCTTACAGAATAAGCTCATAGTATGGCAAACAAGTGAAGTTCTGTCAACTGCACTAGCCCTGGGTATGTGTAGTCCTGCAAATTCGAAGTGTCCACATAACATGCCCCACTATGGGCATTGGAAAAGGTGCCAACCATAATGGTCACAAGCAGTAGTGACAGTACATAGCCGGGTAGCTGTGCTGACATAACAACAGTAAGGAAGCAAGATACCTCAAACACAGGCAAACATGTGCATAGCAACATATCCCAGACCCAGCAACGTCTCTGTTGCATACACTGGATGGTGTATGATGAAGTGTAATATCCAGAAGCAGAACCCATGCATTCGGATGTACTACACAATAGCCTCATTGTACATGTCAGTCACACCCATGTATACCCCTGCACCCAAACCTGCTAGCATCCGTGTGCAGCTATACAACCACACACAATGTGCATACCTGAACTGTGGTAAGAAGTTTGTGTTAGGCAATGCCACGGGCAAATCATTACCCACATGTCACCAACCCACCGCAGGTACAGATATGTAAATGGCTGCATGTGAATGTGTCAGCAGAATGTGTACATCCGGCATGTAGTATGTACCCGTCCAAACCATCTAGGTTTGCATACGACACGGTGCACATAAGTGTACACATGTGGACAAGTCGGGTCGTTGGACCACCGCATCGATGATTATCTTTGCAGTGAAGTCGATCACATATAGCGGAACAGGTGCCTACCACACAGGACGTCCTAACAGGGTGCTACAGGCAAAGAAGGGGAAACTGGGACATCACATGTGGAGATTAACGTGGCTGGACGGACAAATACACACGGTCAAGGTAAAGGACGGAACAACATGCATATGGCTGGATGGATGTTGTTCGTAAAATATATAGAAACACATATGAAGTTCCAGTTTACACTCTAAATACTATATAATGTATTGAATTGTACCGTACAATATGGCAGTAGAACTAAGCCTGCATGTAATTGGTGAAGCTAAGCTGTACTGTGATGGAATTCTGAACCTGGCAGTAAGCAGGACAGCAGGCTCATGTCTGTCATCATTAATTATTTGCTGGGTTACAGAACAATAAATGTATGTACATGCATAACAGCACTCCTTCCCCAGAGGAGGATGGCCTTGTGAGCTCAATCGAAGATAGCAGTACAACTCCCTACCAGAGAGACAAAGCAACGTATTAAGAAATTAACTGTCCACTGTATCGTAACAGTCTAGGGTCCTTGAAACAGCTACAATCACAAAAGGATACTGTAATGTACAAGGTGCCTTGCAAGGCTGTGTTATTCCCATGAGAAAACAATTTAAAAGCACGACCCCAGCACCCACGTATGTATAGACTATTGTGGACCATAGTGATGGAAATGCCCTGTGACCGACCACGTCAGTAAGGTGGGCAAAAGCTGATTGTAAACACTATATAAAGAAACTGCTTACTGTATAGAGTCAGACAAAACTCTCATACTTGGACTGTATATTATTTAGCCTGCCTGTGTACACTACTAAAACGTTTACGAACCCGAGCCTCCTGTGTTATCGGCTGTCACTTAGAAAAGCCTACTGATAACTACAGTCTGGTTGTAACAACTTATTTCACATTGTGATCCTTGTAATCCGTATTCCCTTGGTAAGCTACAGGTCAGAGTGCATGGCTGGTTAGACATGTGCGCTGGAGAATATGCATAAATGGTTCTTCTTGAATGAAAAGACCTCCGACTGAATTGTTGTGTGTAAAGAGGCTGTTTACTGTCTGATCTGTGGCTGAAAAGCGGAAAACTGGATCCCAAGAAGAAAACGTGCAGCCTTAAACAGGAGGCCCAGGTAAGGAGTGTCTGCCTTTTGTGTCTATTGTAGATCAGGGACCAGACTACATTGTGTTTCTGTTAACAGTAGTGATATCGGGTCGAAGACCTACCCACATACTGTTAAATCTGAACATAGGTCAGGGGAACACACAGCAGAGTAAATAGTGATTGTAGACACTACAGTGGATACAGGGAAGGAGACACACGTGTTATGACAGAAGGTACGTAGCAGTCGTGTAGAGGATATGGGAGATTATCGAAGCAACAGATCATGTGATCCGCATTTGACGGGTGACGTGAAGAATATGCAATCGCAGAGAGCACATAATTGTGAGTTACGCAGCAAAATGGGGTAATAAATATGACATTGATGGTATATTAGGCAACATATCGTTACTGAAACATTGTAATCCCTGAAAATTTGATGCATATGTTCCAAGGTAAACACCTGTTCCACCCTGAGAGGGATATGCCCTCTCTGGCCAGTCGTGTCCTGTAAATAAACCGAACAAATGTCAAATGTCCTGATATCTCAGGACAAACATTTCCCAGATATATATCAAGATGGTAGCGTAAAACAGTAAATTTGTATGTGGAACAGCAAAATATAATAATAAACAGAATAAGCAACTGAAATGCTACAACAATTGGTCGCTCTCCTGGCAAACCGTGAATACCTGTCCTATGTACTGGCCGTGTGTATGCATTTTCCATGCAAATTAGACGTTCGAACACTAATGTCCCACATTGTGCATTGTAAAGGTGGCAGCCCTAAGATGTGCAGGCGACAAAACAGCGACAATTGGGTATCCGTCATGCACATCGGTGGACTGAGGTAGTGTACCGAAGGGAATAGAACACTACAAATGGCTAAGCATCATACGTACACAGAGAAGATCATAATACAGTAGTACCGACCGCCCCCCCCCCCACAACACCCTACCACCTCAGATACCACATGCAGGATATTAAGCGGGAGGGCAGGCTAGTCCCCACACGTTATCCTGTGGCAACAGAGGTAGCACAACGAACAAATGTAATAGAAGCTATTGAAACCACATCCCGAACACGTAACATACCTAGGGACACCCGGTAAGAACACAGTACTAAAACAGAGTGAGGATATCTGTCAATTAATTGAAGTACCGAACCATCATGCAGGACAGGAAGGCCAGGACCCAACCCCGTGGCGTATAGACCGTGGACACCAGAAGATATCTGCAAAGTCAGAGAGAATTCCCCATCCACAAAGTAACCGCTATTCACCATGCAATACCCTGTATCTCCTGATCGGAAACCAAAAGGGAATGGCGGATGGTACAGTATGTATAAGCTGTAAATAATGTAAGAATACTTAGGGTAGCGTTGGTGCCAGACCCACACACTATATTCAATGCTATGAACATGCCACAGAAGTATCTTACCGTGGTACATATAAGCTATGCTTACTTTGCAATACCTATACATCCACATAGTTCGTATTGCTTTGCTTGTACAGTCAGGGTGACAGATACAGCCATACCCGGCTATCGCGGGGCTACTGTGAAAGTACAACGATATTCTCACAGGGGATGGCTAGCTACATTCGGTGTCAACTCCACCCGGGGCCAGTCAAGCTCCACTTTAATTGGATGATATTCTGCTTGCGGCCCCTACCCAGCAGCAATGTATGGAAGATACAATAGCATTATTGAGATAATCAGCAGAACAGGGACATAAAGTAAGCAAGCATAAATTGCAACTACAGAGAATACAGGTCAATTACCTGGCATATCTGGTATCCAAGTAGGGTAGAACATCACATGACGATAGGAAGGTAGCAATATAATAAGCACCCAAGCCAACTAACAAGAAGGGAATGATGTCGTGTCTGGGCCGACTAACACATGTTAAATCTGGATACCAAACAATGCTGTGGAATCCGCTGTATTGTTTGCCTTAACCTTTAATACACCTATGGCAGCACAACACATAGTTACAGTAGCAGAAACAGCGTTATGCAGACTAGAACGATTGATAGCCTTAACAGCTGTAGTTGGTCTCGTGAACAATCATAACACATGTTGTCAGACCGTAGATGGTAAGCGGGGATATATGACGTCAGTCTTGATGCAACAGCAGGGAAGTAAGCAACGCTAAATAGATGACTACTCATTGCAGTTGGACACTGTGGCATGGTCAGTGCCACATTGTGTACAGGCAGTTGTTGTAGCACCCATGGCAGTACAGGCCCCGGCCGTAATGTTACTAGACCACCCTCTCACTGTGAGAATGTGTCATGCAGTTGCGATCAATCTGCTGCAAGAGAAGATAGAATTCCTGACTCGTGCTACACATTTGTCATGTCTGACCATACCACTGAGTCAACCTCACATGGTGATTGAACGTTGTACAACATGAAACCTATCAGCGTCACGTCTGACACCTGTGTATGGCACATCACACAGTAGCCTATACGAAATGGATTAAATAACTACACACAGACATGATAACACTGATATACCCTTAGATGATGCAGAGGTGACAGTTAATGTGTACGGATCATGTAGACAGAGTCCTACAGGAGCGAATGAAGTAGTTTATGCAGTAGTTATTGATAATGACATTGTAGGCGGCCAAACCCTGCAGCATAACGTGTCTGCTCAAGCAGCAGAATAGATAGCTTTAACACGTGCTTGTACTGTAGCGGAAAAATGATGTGTGGACATATGTCCCGATAGTCATTCTGTTGTCTGTGCAGTGCATGTTTATGAGCAGCAGTGGAAGAATAGGGGAATGATAACATCCACGGTAAACCGATTAATCATGCATACGAACCTGAATGCATTAGACTACATGCAGTTACCCACTGAAGTAGGTAATTGTAAATGTGCAGGGCATAGAAAGCAACAGGATAACAGTAGGAAAGTTGAGGCATGAGCTCATGCACCTGCAAAACAAGCAGCGTCACAGTTGGAAAGTGTCTGTGTGAATGAGGAATGACAAACCTCAGACTGTTTAGATGTAGAAACTGTACAAACAATGCAAAGAGCAACTACGAAAGCAGAAAAGCCGACGTGGTTATGACGAGGAGCAATCCTTGAACACGGACTGCACATATCCACAGTGAGAAAGCCAATATTAATGTCTAATATATTCAGATATGCGGCTTTGTGGAGCCATGGGTACAGACATGTCTCAACAGGGGGGATGGTACATTTGGTTAACAGAATACCCCTAACATACGGAATTACGAACCACATACAAACCTCATGAGCAGCGTGTCACGTTTGCCGTAGATATCATGCACAGGGAGTATTTAAACCGAAGGGAGTGAGTTTACCTACACCACCGTAACCGTTCAGTGCTATTTGTATGGAATTCATACATCTGCATAAATGTGAAGGGAACAAAGACTGTTTAGCGATTACACATATAGATAATCAAAATGGGTAGAAGCATTCCCAACCAGTAATCCGGATGCAGCAGCGGTGGCAAAGGTGCCAGTAAAATTAAGTATCCCTAGATCTGGCATGCTGTAAAGAAGCTACAGTGACAATAGAACACATGTAGTTAACCAGACAATCACGCTACCTGGGGGATTACTTCCTATTACCATGAATGTCAATTGCATGTACAACCCACACTCAGCACGACTGCCGCCGCAGAATGGGAGGGCGAGAAATAAGTAGAGGAGTTTGGTGGGTGACATCCAGACGAGTTACATGAGCTGTCTACCTCTAGCATTGCTGAGCATGACAACAGTTCCAAATGTAAAGTGCTGCACCCACTTGAGTAGTATGTGGAATGGCATATCATGTGCCAGAGTGGAAAGCTGTCATGCCTGCAGAGCCGGAGGTCGATGACTCAGTAGTAGGTGACATGAGAGGATTGTTAACTAGTAACACTGTTCCTCAGTTAAAGTCTGTTACAGATAAGAGCAAACGAAGGCGGAAGCATAGCTGACACCAGTATCCTGTGTGTATGTCACTGTTATCCAAAGAACATTATTGCCAAGTGGACAGTGCGAATGTCTGTACCGGGTACTGTTGGCAACGCCTACCGCAGTAAAGTTTGCAGAGAGGTCGTCCTGGGTCCACCTCACATTTCCCAAACTGGTAAAGGATATCAAGTCTGATTGACATCTTGTAGCTGATATACCAAAGAGCCCGAATCACCCGGCGAAGACTGTATAACAATACAAAGCAACCCCAAAGACATTTATGTTTGCTGTCCTAATGATTATACACCTATTAACCATGTTTGTGTTTACGTTACAATTTCCGGGACCTCACCTGCATATAACTACACGGATACAAATACTGATACGTGATGAACTGGCCACAGAGTGTCTTCCACACCTCAACAGATACCTAGGCATGATGCGTGTGCATATAGAGACCAGGAACACTTTAAATTGCTGTGTTTGTACTGCCATACCTACATCATATGGAGGACTTCCGATGCATGTGGTCCCCTTGGGGATAGATTGAGACTTGTGAATATCTACACTTTGATACAGGTTCTGTGAGATCACAGGACAACGTGGCAATGTACTTACCTGTTACACAAAAAGGAATTGTATGTTATCATAAACATGGTACAGTTGCAGTTGGTGGGAGTATTTGTAACATCACTGTGTCTTCACGAATGTCATATAACAGCCAAAGATCACAGTACTACTTGTAGCACCATTCCTAATTTGTATTGAAACATCATGAGAACAATGTTGAAGGATGTGCAGAAACATCCTGAATTGTATAAACAGTACTCTGTTAGAGACAGGAATTTGTTACATGCAGAGGTAACCCGCATCAGTAATAAAGTAGAATATAGTTATGTTGTTTGTGGGAAATAAGCATAGCAATGGTTACCTGGGAATTGGTCCGGCAGTTGTTATTTGGGTTATCTGGCTCCAGTCACATGACATACTGTACAATTGCCTGTGGGTGCGAAACGAACTATAACACATATAGCTCGAAGAACTGGGAACACAGTCGGGAAACCTACTAATCCAGTGGGTGAAATGGAAGCTGTTCTGACATGTCAGTCCTCTGCAAGAGATAAAGGAATACCGATTCATATGGACTTCAGTGACAGCGTCACAACCTGGGCTGGAACACCCCCAGCTTCTGGAGTAGTGAAAGCAATCAGGGAACAGAGGAAGTTATCAAAAACTGTCGGAGGAAGGATGAATGTGACTTCCCGCTCCTGAACATGTGACTGATGAACTGGATGCAATGAGAACTGTTGTGTCACAAAATGTAATAGTGCGACTGCACCGTGGCGCTGAGAATTGGTGCGTCTTGGCGCTTACTGAAGAAGATCACTGTGTCCAACTACCACATGAAGAGACCAAAAGCAACGCCCACCTACAGGTAATATAGCAGGTGTCATCCATGGCGGAACCAGGCCCAAACCCACTGCCGAACCATTTCCACAAACCATTGGGTGGATGGGGTCAGTCATACTGAATATCATGAATGCCATTTGTGTTGTTCTGCTCATATTGGGAGCATGTGTCTAGTGCGGGATACTGTGCATGTAAGTATTAGTCAGGGACTCTGGCAACATACCTGTACCCGAGACTATGGATCAAGACCTGTAGTGGTATTTGTCAATAGAAAATGCAATCCTACTTGCAATGTACATCAAATTACCTGCCTAGTTAAACGTTCCACAGAGGAAGACGCCAGGGAATGAAATAATGTTGTATATGTCTCTGGATAGAGTAGAAGCAATTGTTAGCAAAATACATATTTAAACATAATATGACGTGCAACTTTAGAAGCTAATAGTGTATAATGCATATTATTCTACCTGACAATATAGCAGTACAGCTTCTCATGCATGTAATTGCTTGTAGTGTAGCTGCAGTGTGATTGAAACTAACCCTAGCAGTAACCAGTGCAGCAGGTGTATGTCAGTCAGCATTAGTCATCTGCTCGGTTACAGAATAATACATGTATGTACAGGTATATCTGTCATCCTTCTACTGAGGAGGATAGGCTTGTGAGCTGTAACACAGAGTACAGCTGCTCAGCAGAGAGACACAGGAACCTAGTAGGACACGGAGTGAGGACTGAATATGAACAGTGTTGGAACCGTGTCAGAGCAGAACTTACCAAAGTACAGTCTAACTGAATATGTGTCTACTTGAGGTTGGGCTATCCTCATGGGAAAACATGTAATAAGCATTACCTGAGCACTGTTGTAGGAATACAATGTTCTGTACTCTAGCAATGTAAATGCCTTGTGACTGACAACATCATTAATGTGTGCAAAAGATGATAGTATACAGAATGCTCATACAGATGTAACATGTATAGAGTTGAACAAATGTCTAAACTTTGACTGCATACTCCTTTGCCTCCTGCTGCACAGTAATAAAATGTTATTAATCCCAGCTTCCTGTGTTAATGAGTGTCATGTTGAAAATACGAATGAGTGTTACAGTTTGATTTAAAAGACTTAATTGACAGATGTTTACGTTCTAGCATTGGAATAGGTCAAGACAAACATCACAATGTCCATGTGTACCACATACACACAGCCAGTAACATGCAGTAGTAGTGCATGAAGGCATACACGACTGTGGGAATAGTACAGGACATATGGCACGTGCCAAGTGCAGATGCATGACACAAACACCAGGATGGGTGTCCCTGCAAAGAGGAACATGTGCCAACTACACCTCCCACAGATGTACTGGCAATAACAACACATGGCAAACACACAGACACACTACTGTCCAACACATGACTGCAACGGAGCCTGGTCAAACACCAACATGAAGCATGCACAAACAGGGACTTGAGTAATGTTTGCCTTAACACCCCCATAGGCCAAAGAAGAATAGAATGGACATATGCATGGAATGCTGTGAAGGATGTGTGGTAGTCCTCAGTATCACAGTGTTAGGGACACAGATACACTGTCATCAACTGTGACGTATGTGCAATGTACACAGCATACCTGCATGTAATACAGAGGACAATCATGTGCCACAGAAATATACAGTGGCGAAAGACTATAGTGGATAGACAATTGTACATGTGACAAACTATGAATATAGGTTCACCGTCCATAGGTACAGGGTAGGCCATCGTCCCAGGCCCAGCCATAATACTACACCATAGTTAGGATGACTTTGCCAACCTTCTGTGCTTCAGATGAAATACCCATGATATTGCTGTATCTCCGTCAAGCAGTGATAATGATGTAATCCCTGGCCTATACCTGCAATCCTCCATCCAATGGACAACATAGCTGCGAACAAGGCTAGGAAGGATGTCTGTCTCACATGTACTGTGATGTAGATCCACAGCATAATGATTGTCTGGGTGATATATGTGTCACCCAAACACATCCCATGAATGACCGTGACAAGGTAAATGTCACCTGCCCTAGTGATTCTGAGGGATGTGGATACAGTAGGTGAAGCATACACATGACATATGGGTTGACATGGCCTTGTATGTCAGGCACAGGTCAACAACAAACAGCAGGTATGTGACGTGATGTGGCAGGGGTCCTACATGTGGGGCAGCATTACACAAAATGGTGCCATCCTGCATCTGTACAACGATCAACCTATGTGGGCTTCCCAGCTGCTGTAGGTGTATGGTCAGATACAGTCTGAATGGGGCAATGTAGTAGATCATAGGTGTAACACGTAATGGGTACAAGGGAACAATGACCTAGCCTGATGTAGATGTGAATCCCTGCACCAACAGGTGGGCAATGTAGAAGACCCACACAACCACGATAGCAGCGTGTGTGTGGAATGAATGGTGACCATCCAACACTGTCCCCTGATTCCTGGTAATCACCCCTGTGCTGAGTGGACAGCCACCTATATGCTGGACAGGGGTGACCTAGTACTTCTCCACAGGTATGATGTTGCATGACGTTGCATTTAGCTGTGGGACATGTCCCCTGACAGCAGATATGCATACCTGGGAGGCGCCTTGAAGGATATCTGTGTCAGATGTCTGTCCCACTATGGCACCTGTTTTGCAGTCATCTACAAACACTGTTGCCCATAGCACCCCTGTGTGTGCCTGTACCGTGAAGATGTAGGTGTATGACAGGAGTGCACACATGGAAGGGCCCCATGGGACACCACTTCTGACAGGCAGTAGGTCTGATATGCTGCCAGCAACTATGACCGTGTGGGTTGTGTCACATAGACAGTTTACAACACATTCTGTGATGTGCGTGTTCACATCCCAGCCAATGGGTTTATCAACGATACCTGAGGGGTAATGTGATGAAGGGCTTTGCCAGGTCGAGGTAGGCTGTATGGACTGCAACACCCCCATCAGTGGCCTCGGCGACTGTCCTGAAAATGTCAACCATGCTTTAAAGGCATGAACACCCCTGAACAAGACAAACCGTGTGTGAGGCAAAGTAAGTATGTCCCCTATGCAGTCATGTACGAGCCACAGTATGATCCCTCCCCATGTCTTTGCAGATAGGTCTCCTCAGGGTAATGGGACAGTAATAACCAGCCTCAGTGGAGGTATTGGCCTTCTGTCGTGGGACTACAGTTGCCATGTGACACAACCTGGGTACCCTACCTGAGGTGAGGCTACAAAGAAATAGCTGTCCTAACTGTGGGTCCAATTCATAACCGAGATAGTGGAGTACACAGCGGGGTCACCAGCTGGTCTCATCGATGCTATGTCCACTACCCTGGAGAGAGCATGTCCCACCTGTGTGTCACAGAACATTTGGTGACCACAAACCTGTGGTACACACATCACCTCATGTGTGGGGGAGGGTGTGGAGATGTCCTCACTGGACTTGTCAGCCTGTATGTTGGCAATGTGTGTATGTTGAGTAAACCCCACCTCTATGTGAACCCAGTCAGAGCATATGTGGGACTGAGCTCCCAGGTGTCCAGCATAGCAACTGAAGGTGGTATGATTGTTAGCCAGGTCCATGTAGGTATATCTGTGGAATGTGCCCTGGACTATTTCATGACAGTGTGTAAGTCTACACATATGATGACCAAGGGTGTCACACCTCACAAGGTGTCTGCTCCACCTTGTAGTAGCCACCTCCTCGTGTTGTACATTTTGTGTATGGCTGGGGTACACCACACTGGATGCTTGGCATTGGTACAGTGAACCACAGTTGGGTAAGTGAATGACTGGCTCATGCAGTCCTGTAGGTACTGGTAGATGGCAAATGTGATTGATGCAGTGGCTGCCGTACCATCGACCACTGGCTCAGGGTCCTTAAAGGAGACCACAGTACTGCGCAGTATTGTGTAGTCTGCCTGTGAGCAAGCAATGTGTATGGTAACTGGCAACACTCACAGCAACGGATGCCAAAAGCAGAAGCCAATGTCCAAATAACATAGATCAACTTCTGCATGACAATATGTGTTATCATACATGTATTGACATGTGTCTGCCAATTACAATTGCAAATGGCCGGTAAGACTGGCCTAAAGTTCCCATGATGTACACAGTCTGGGGGTGTTGTTCCGATAATAAAGTGGCAATACCTCCCAATCGTGACCTCTGGGTATGGTATGAAAGTGGTTGTTAACCTGCAACATTGGATGTATAGCATTGGTTTCTGGTGTCGGAAGACATGGTTCCTGTAGCACAACACAGTATGGGTAGTCAAGCACACATACACGATTGCTGAACACACAGCATCAGTGAAACCCACTGCTCACAAGGACACAGTCCGACAAGCTCTACACTTTACATATGCACAGTGGTGTCCATCGTAGGACCCAAAAATTGTGGAAAGAATCGAATAATTTCTTATTTCAATGCGTACCTGAAATCATTGTCGTCACAGGTACACATATGCACGCCAAGCGTGTTTAATGTTGCTGATAGCTGTCCATGTAATGCAGCACAGATGCACAGAAATACCCAGGGTACCGGGTCCATAGAACTGCGTCCACATCACAGTTCCGCACACATGACGGATGTGTAATGGGTACTGTCAATTGTTGCAGTCAAGGGATTCTGGGTATGTAGGCGCTGTGCTTTCGGTGTTGTTTCGCAGGCAATCCTTTCTCCGCCCGTGGGAGGGATGTGTGCGTAGCACCTGCCTTACTCTCCGCTAATAATGCAAACCATACTCCGGAGAATGCTAAATGTAGGTGTGGAATGTGTACAGCCCTATACTAGTGTCCAGTAGGCAATTGTCATGGATGGACACCCGTATGGCCAGGATGGCACCTACAACTGCAAACCTGGGTACATGACATAGCCGCGGTAAGGCATAACACAGGAAATACACATAGGGACTACAGTTGACATTCCACATACAAAGCAGGACCGTAGTGCCAACACCGGCGTACACAGCACTCAATCTGCCAGCAACAGACTGAGGAGCACCCGCTACCGTACAGCGGAACAGATGTGCGACCTGTGGAACACATACTAATGGCACACACAACGTCAAGTAGGATATGTAAACTATGGCATTCCCACCTATGAAGACAACATGGTTAAATGAATGCATAGGTAATCAACATGTTCGGTGGTGTTATATTGGAAATACAGTGGCGGATATGTCCCATTGGGGCGTCTGCGGTTTATATGGAGCATTTGCTAACCAGCATCATTGGATGTATGTCATTTGTCCACAGTACTAAATCACCTGGTTATGTAGCACCATGTGGAATGGGTGGTCAAACAGACATCCGCGATTCCTGAACACACAGTATCAGTGAAACCCAGTGCTCACAAGGACACAGTCCGACAAGCTCTACACTTTACATATGCACAGTGGTGTCCATTGTAGGACCCAAAAATTTGTCTAAAGACAGCTCTTCCGCCTTATTTAATCAACTAACGGAACTCATTGTAGTCACAGGTACACATATGCACATAGCGTGTTTAATGTTGCTGATAGCTGTCCATGTCATGCAGCACAGATGCACAGGAATACCCAGGGTACGGGGTCCATAGAACTGCGTCCACATCACAGTCCCGCACACATGACGGATGTGTAATGGGTACTGTCAATTGTTGCAGTCAAGGGATTCTGGGTATGTAGACTCTGTGCTCGGTGTTGTTTCGCAGGCAATCCTTTCTCCGCCCGTGGGAGGATGTGTCGTATCACCTGCCTTACTCTCCGCTAATAATGCAAACCATACTCCGGAGAATGCTAAATGTAGGTGTGGAATGTGTACAGCCCTATACT
Organism: Protopterus annectens; assembly: GCF_019279795.1. NCBI lineage: Eukaryota > Metazoa > Chordata > Ceratodontiformes > Protopteridae > Protopterus > Protopterus annectens. Next base: position 94,335,981 of record NC_056736.1, read on the forward strand.
AGTGTCCAGTAGGCAATTGTCATGGATGGACACCCGTATGGCCAGGATGGCACCCACAACTGCAAACCCGGGTAAATGACATAGCCGCGGGAAGGCATAACACAGGAAATACACATAGGGACTACAGTTGACATTCCACATACAAAGCAGGACCGTCGTGCCAACACCGGCGTACACAGCACTCAATCTGCCAGCAACAGACTGAGGAGCACCGCTACCGTACAGCGGAACAGATGTGCGACCTGTGGAACACATACTAATGGCACACACACAACGTCAAGTAGGATATGTAAACTATGGCTTTCCCACCTATGAAGACAACATGGTTAAATGAATGCATAGGTAAGCAACATGTTCGGTGGTGTTATATTGGAAATATAGTGACGGATATGTCCCATTGGGATGTCTGAGGTTTATATGAAGCAGTTGCTAACCAGCATCTTTGGATGTATGTAATTTGTTCACAGTACTAAATCAGCTGGTTATGTAGCACCATGTGGAATGGGTAGTCAAACAGACATCCGCGATTGGGAACATACACCAGCAGTGAAAAGCACTGGGCAGGTGGACACAGTCCAGCAACATCTAACTTGACATATGCACATCGGTGTCCATTGTAGGACCCAAAAATTCTGTTCAGAGAATGCCTGCTAGCTTCCTGCATTACTCATGTGATCTAATTGTCGTCACCACGTCACTCGTACACATATGCACGCTAGCGTGTTCAATGTTGATGATAGCTGTCCATGAACTGCAGCACACATGCATAGAAATACCCAGGGTATCGGGTCCATTCAGCTGCGTCCACATCACAGTCCAGCACACATGAAGGATGTGTAATGGGTACTGTGCACTGTTGCAGTCAAGGGAGTCTGGGTATGTAGAATCTGGCCTCGGTGTTGTTTCGCAGGCAATCCTTTGTCCCGCCCGTGGGAGGGGCGTGTCGCGTAACACATCGTCACTCTCCGCTATTAATGCACACCATACTCCGGGGAATGCAAAATGCAGGTGTGAAATGTGTACAGCCCTATACCAGTGTATAATAGGCAATTCACATGGATGAACAAGCGTATGACTAAGATGGCACCCATAACTGCAAACCCGGTGGAATTACACTGCCGTAGTAAGGCATTACACAAGTCATACACATAGGGACTACAGTTGACATTCCCCATACAACAAACACAGACAACCGGCTGATGAAGTCTAAAGCAAAGACGAGGTACTGTAGGGACCGTCAGTGACCAACCAGAGCACACCAAGAATTAAAGGCAGTCACCATAGTCTATTGGAGCCCACTTCGTCTGCTTCATAAGCAGACTTATTCAGACTACATACAATGCAGTCCAACCTACTACATTTACAAGCATTAATTGGTCAGTACATTAGATGTGCTAGGTACTAATTACATGCCTTAAAGGCAGACAAGCGAACAAACCTTACTTGGGTTACAGATCCCACACAGTGAGGACCTCAGACATTGCTTCGAAAGGTACAGTCTTCATCGGAAAATATAAATATATGTACATATATGAAACATGAACCAACATAAAATGTTTTCCAAATGTCTGACTGTGTAAGATACATATATATGTCCCTACGGATTGTGCCAATATATTAACAGAACTGCAGACACCTAGTAATATAAATGAACCATAATATATACACATAAACCGTATGATCATGACTACTGTAAAATAGAGCAACGAAATGTAAACATTCACAATGTGCTAATGTAAATATTCAGTTAGAAGGTTACTTAAATAAATCAACTCAGTCATCCATGTGTAAATACTAACACAAGGCCAGCGAGGTGCTTGCCCTCACATGTACTGTGATGTTGTTCCACAGCATAGTGAGTGTCTGGGTGATGAATCCGTCCCAACAACACGTTCGATTAATGACAGTGTCAAGGTGTACGTCAGCTGCCCTTGTGGTTCTGAGGATCTAACTTATTTCGTGAAGCATAGTCATCAGATCTGGGTTCGACTTAGCCGTGTATGCCAGGCACGGGTCACCTCTGGGCAAGTGGTATGCAACTGTATACAGCTGGAATTCTTTCAGTCGGTCAGTATAACACATATACCTGAGACCCTGCATCTGTTTGTCGAAGAACTGTTGGTGCCTTTCCAGCTGCTGCAGGTGTTGGGTCAGATACATTCTGAACGGGGCATTGTACCCAATCATAGGTCTATTGAGCGATGAGTACAAGGGGACAATGACCTCCCTGATCTAGCTGTGAATCCCTTCATGATGATGTGGGCAATGTGGAAGGTCTACCTAACTATGTTAGCAACATGTGTGTCTACCGAACGGTTAACAACAACACATGTCCCCAAATCACTGGTAAGCCCCTCTGTGCTCAGTGGATTGCCACCTATATGGTAGCTCGGGGTAACCTTGTTCTTCCCGAAGGGTATGCCTATGCATTTCCTGGCATTTAGCTGTAGGACATGTCTCTGGTACCACTTATCCACATCTGTGGGGCCCTCCTGAAGGATATCTGTGTCAGATGTGTGTCTGACTTTGGCACCCGGTTTGCAGTCATCTGCAAACATTGTCACCATAACCCCCTGTGTATGCGTGTACATTGGAAAGCGTAGATGCTGGAAATAGTGGACCCAGGACTGAGCCCCATGGGACACCACCTGTGACTGGCTGTGAGTATGACATGGCACCAGCAACTATGGCCATGTGTGTTCTGTGACTTAGCCCGTTTGCAACCCATATGGCGATGTATGGATTTACATTCAAGATGGCGGGTTTATCAATTATACCGAGGGTATTGTGTCGAAGGCCTCTGCGGGTTGAGGTAGGCTGTATGGACTGCTTTACCCTCAGCAATGGCCTTGGTGACTGATTCTACAAAGTGAAACACGTGTAAAGGGCATGATCTGACTCTGACCAAGCTAAACTGGGTTGTATCCAAAGTATGCGGGTCCCCTATGTCTTCATCTATGTGTCCCATTATGATCCATCTCCATGGCTTTGCAGATAAGGCTTGTCAAACTAATGGTATGGTAATAACCAGGGTCAGTGGAGGCACCATCTATGTGGAGTGTGACTACAGTCGCCCTGTGCTACTACTCAGTTCCGTATCCTGAGGTGAGGCTAAGATTAAACAGCTGTCCTAAGTGTGAGTTAGAGTTCCTGGAGTACACAGCTGGGACACCATGCATGGATGCTGTGTTGACTGCCTTGGGGCTGGATGTGGGTAATGCTGGACATACCCACGGCAGACGTGTACGTTCGAGTCCGATGCCCAAGGGACCACACACATAGCCGGCCTTAGGCATAGGCCAAGTAGGTAGCCGTCTAGGGTGTTGCTCTACTCGGGGCACCTTTCCAGACTCTATTTGGTGTAGGTAGACCAGGAGGGGGGTAGCGGGTGATGTATCGGTGGCAACTTCTGCCTAGGTCACCACTTACCCTAAGGCCACTCTTCCCGTGGGTAATACAGCAGTACCCACACCCAGGCGGGTCATTGCTAGGGTCATTGCTAGCATGGCACATCATCTATGTAAGGAAACCATATATCCCCAGACATAATGGCACAGCATAATGCCTGTTAAGCGGCCAAAGGCAGACATACGTCACCCGCGGCGGTGCGGACGTACTGCGCGTGATGTCCGTTAACAATGCCGACATTGTCTCGCTTTGTGAAACAAACTCCACAGAGACATTCAATAATAGACAGCGACGGACAACCCGATGTCCTCGTGTCTGAGCTGTTCAACCTGTTACGCCATGTTAAATGTGTGTAGCACAGCGGAACCGGGCCAAACAAAGCAACGGACATGTCTGTGGCTCAGTGAAAGTCGTCACGCAATGTTAAACCCTTGTAATATTGCGACACAGGCCATACATACGGAGGGTTAGTAATGGAAATTGGTTATTTCGAGCAGACCGTGTGCAATTAGTATAACGACATCTACAACGGGTACACCGGCCAATCGGCGCACACGGTTATGAATAATTGGGGGGGGGCCGTGACATGGTACCATGGACACGGACAAAACGTGCCCATGTGACTCATCTAACATTCGTACAGGGTCAGGGCAGTCCCGTACAGTGGGCGGCCAAGACCAAACCCAAAGCACCACAGCAACACCCTGACAATCGAAGGCCTGTATGCGTATGGGATATAAGCAGCTGTCATCTGAACAGCCCTGCGGTGACGACATATGCATCCTGGGCCATGAGCGAGGGAATTAGGAATGTTCAACATGCAGTACCGCACCTTTCCCAGCAGGAGAATGGATGCCTGTGACGTGCGTGTGTGCGGGGGGGGGGATATGTAAATGTACATGGGTACCATGGGTATGCATATTAATGACAACGAACAGCTAACATGCACTGGTCACAGTAACCGTCAAACGTGAATGCAGTCACGTTTGAATTACGACTATTTTTATTTATTTTATTTTTATTTTATTTTATTTTACATTTGTTGACGGGCTAGTCTAGCTGGATATATGTCCATTTTCAGTAGAGGCCGGGAGAAAAGCTCCACACATAACATGATAATGACAGACAGACATATTATTAATAAAGACATACAATAAAAATAGAAATATAAATCAATTTTGTTAATAAAATCAACATACATTAAGGAACACAAACAGTTTAATATCATACATAATGTTTGGTCAATTTCAAAGCATTTTATCTAGTACATAAAGGTTATGCAATAAGGCATTTGCCATATGGATAACAGTTGAAGCTCAGAAGGATACAGTAGTAAAGGGGAATGTAAGATGAATAAAAGGGAAGAGGCAGGGGTTAGGAAAAGAGAGAGGAAAAGACAACAAACTATAGAACATATAGATGTGCACGTGTACGTAAAGCGTCCATGCTGCAAAGACTGTTACATATATAAAGCTGTAAGTGCTTTCTGCACCGTCCGTCAACGGATCAGACATATGTTACGGAATAGTCACAAGTAGCATAAAACACGTAGCCACACAGACACTGTAAACATATATAAGCGGACTACGGATATGCATGCGGCGTCGCGTAACCTAATCCGGACATGCGGTGTGCGTGTGCGTGTGTGATCCGGTGGAACCAGGGAGGTTACGGATGTCTCCTCCACACGTTTACATTCATAATTGTCAAATATATGCTTAAATAGTACTTATTAATTCCATGCTTTGTTATCGTAATGCTACTATTATACACATTGATATACAATAACCTGATCAACACACTACATTCTAAGGTGCACTCACAACAATTATCAACTATGTGTCCGGATACTGATTGTATTTACCAATATTGTATATATATTAACACATTGTTGCTGTATTATTGTTTCCATGAAGTAAGGCATGCAACACTGATATGTATATGTCACGTTATAATCAAGACTTGGAGCACTGTCCACCTAACTATGAGCTGGTTTATTGATTATTTTGCTTTAAACCGACTCTGAAGGAAGTGTATAAGCACTGGGGAGAGCTCAGTGTTGAACTATGGATTGAGATTACGGAGTGGGGGGGGGGGCAGGAAGCACATACACTGTGGATGTTAATCCTGCAAACATCCAGGCCATCACTGTTTACACATTGTGGCTATACACAGTCCACTCTTCCCAACCCACATGTATTGTAGATGCTGTGGAAATGTCTGTGGTATCACTAAAGTGGTTAAGGAATGGCGGATTAAACTTGGAGGGAGTTATGCGTGTAATAGTCTATAGATCACATCCACACACCTGACTGAGCTCAGTAAGAAATCGGTCATCTATTATGCTTTCTGGGTGAAGGAGAAAATTGCCCATAAATAGTGAAGCACAAAGCCTCTAGCAGGAATGTTAATAAATAGTGGCACTCAGATCCTGCTATTGCCCTGTTGGTGTATCAATATGCCAATATACATTGAATAAATCCTCCAAAGACTACATGGAGGCCTTAAGTTGATCTATGTGGCTTATAGACACACAGATGCCAGCAGCAATCCTACATACAGGTATGTATGTGCCCTATGTCATCCTGCAGGGTACTTGGTCACCACTACACCATGTGGATGACACACCCTGATGATATGCCCATCGCACCTTCCAAAGGCTCTCAAATTTTCATTTGTGTCATTACCATTCTACATTTCAGTGGCACTTGGATTCTCCCACTCCTGCCCTACTGATTGCATAGGTATGTGGGGGCATGTCAGGTGTGATTGCACTACGTCTCACTGACATATTTCTTTTTAGTTTCTCATTATCATAACACAACGTTGCCAAAACAGAAACTGTGATTAGTTCATATGATGGGTGACTGACAGGATCAATGTTGTAAGAACTAGGGCAGCCTACCTGACATAGGAGCAGGGGGACATGGGAGGATGTCAATCGACTGAACCACCATCGACAGAGATGAAGGATGGATGATTACCTGGTGTCTCTGCATGGAGTCCACAAAATTCGGACATCTTTGCTTGAGTGATAAATATCAGTGTAGAATTAAGTAGGACACCATGCATAGCTGTTGGTGAGAGCCTGGGTAGCTATGTCTTATCTCATTACAGCTGAGTAACTTCTCCAGGTGCTTCTGCAGTTGCAACCCACTTAAACCTCTAGGCATCAAATATTGATTGATCATATTGGCATTAATCCAGGGATCTAAACCTTGTCATCACAATAAACAAAACATGCTGGAGGGATAGATTCCTGACCCAGAGACTCCCCAGACTCTGGAATAGACTGCCCATACACGTCAAGCAGAGTGCCTCTTTGGCCCTCTTCAAAAGGAACCTTGATGATTGGATGGGAGAAAGGAAATTCACTCCGGGGATCACGTCAGTCACCATGTTAGACAGGGGTTCAGGGAAGTAAATAGTGTGGGAAGAAATAGACAGGAATTGTTATGTAAGCTGGGCCGATAGCCTAGTACCAACCTATGAACCTATGAACCTAATAATCCCCAAACCATCCTAAACACAAACTATTAAATGATTTCATGTTAAAGCTTACATAATGGCAAACAAACTGTACTGACTTTTGACCTTTGTCTATTGCAGGTTAAAAGATGTCAGTTGTTGTTCATATAATATTTATTTATATTGTCAGAAATTTCATCTTTTTTTCTAAACATCTCAACAACCAAATAGCACATACCGAACTGCTTAGCGTTGTATGAAGCTCTTAGTTGGATGCAAAAAATGCTACTGACAGTATGTGTGTTAACTTGAGTGGTTGCTGAGATATTTTAAGTTGTTTACAAAATATTACAGACTTTATAGTTACTCCCGGGATTCATGAAGCTCGGCGCAAGGCCGGCGTAAGGCCTGCGCCGTGCATGGAATATCCGGCGCAGTAGCGCCATATACATATTAATGAGAGTGCACCGGAATCACAGACACGTGCGTAGTGTCGTGGCGAGCCCAGGTAGGATCGTCTGGAGGCGTGTCTAAGCCGGCATGAGGTGAGCAACCTAATGTGCTGACAGCCACGGTCCGCCCACAATAGTAATGGCAGCAGCCAGGTCCTGTGCAGAATGAAACGCACGTACAGTATGCAACATAGTCCCGTCCCAAATTAACGGAGAAGCAAATAGAAGCCACGAAGGCATAAGTGTACCCGTCCAAGGAGCAAAGGATACGCATAAGACCGCGTTAGTCCCGCAATGCACTGTCAGTGTTTACACTCAGAGAAGGTGTACAGCCTCACGTCAGCGCCGCACCGACATAGGAGCAGCGACTAAGGTCACCACCTGTCCCACTTTGGTTGGGGCAGTCTCTCCATGGACAGTTGTGTCCCGAAAAAGCGTATTAGAAATGGCTGATGTGCTACGATTGTAGGACACAATGATATCCCGTATTTAATGTAATGGTAGCATGAATTGGTTATTTCTGTAACAGAAATACCTAAATGACACAATAAACAGAATAAGCAAGGAAATTGCCACAATAATAAGCATATTATTTAGGCAAACAAGTGAATTTCTATGCGATATAGTGACCGTTTGTATGTGTCGGCCTGTAAAGTCAGATGTGAGTCCCGGAAATATCCCAGATCGGAAAATGGAAAAGGTGGAAACCCCAGTAGCGACATGGGCATGGTCACCAGGGTTACCTGCTGTCCCAATGTGCCATGGACAGTCCCTGATTGGACAGTCGTGTCCCTGCAACAATCGTAAAAATGGAAAATGACCTCCGATCCCCTGCCACGCAAATTCCGCAATATACATGTAAATAGTAGCATAAAACATATACATTACGATATGGAACACAGACATGGCATAAGAAAATAAATAAGGAACCCAAACGCTTACAGAATAAGCTCATAGTATGGCAAACAAGTGAAGTTCTGTCAACTGCACTAGCCCTGGGTATGTGTAGTCCTGCAAATTCGAAGTGTCCACATAACATGCCCCACTATGGGCATTGGAAAAGGTGCCAACCATAATGGTCACAAGCAGTAGTGACAGTACATAGCCGGGTAGCTGTGCTGACATAACAACAGTAAGGAAGCAAGATACCTCAAACACAGGCAAACATGTGCATAGCAACATATCCCAGACCCAGCAACGTCTCTGTTGCATACACTGGATGGTGTATGATGAAGTGTAATATCCAGAAGCAGAACCCATGCATTCGGATGTACTACACAATAGCCTCATTGTACATGTCAGTCACACCCATGTATACCCCTGCACCCAAACCTGCTAGCATCCGTGTGCAGCTATACAACCACACACAATGTGCATACCTGAACTGTGGTAAGAAGTTTGTGTTAGGCAATGCCACGCGGGCAAATCATTACCCACATGTCACCAACCCACCGCAGGTACAGATATGTAAATGGCTGCATGTGAATGTGTCAGCAGAATGTGTACATCCGGCATGTAGTATGTACCCGTCCAAACCATCTAGGTTTGCATACGACACGGTGCACATAAGTGTACACATGTGGACAAGTCGGTCGTTGGACCACCGCATCGATGATTATCTTTGCAGTGAAGTCGATCACATATAGCGGAACAGGTGCCTACCACACAGGACGTCCTAACAGGGTGCTACAGGCAAAGAAGGAAACTGGGACATCACATGTGGAGATTAAGCGTGGCTGGACGGACAAATACACACGGTCAAGGTAAAGGTCGGAACAACATGCATATGGCTGGATGGATGTTGTTCGTAAAATATATAGAAACACATATGAAGTTCCAGTTTACACTCTAAATACTATATAATGTATTGAATTGTACCGTACAATATGGCAGTAGAACTAAGCCTGCATGTAATTGGTGAAGCTAAGCTGTACTGTGATGGAATTCTGAACCTGGCAGTAAGCAGGACAGCAGGCTCATGTCTGTCATCATTAATTATTTGCTGGGTTACAGAACAATAAATGTATGTACATGCATAACAGCACTCCTTCCCCAGAGGAGGATGGCCTTGTGAGCTCAATCGAAGATAGCAGTACAACTCCTACCAGAGAGACAAAGCAACGTATTAAGAAATTAACTGTCCACTGTATCGTAACAGTCTAGGGTCCTTGAAACAGCTACAATCACAAAAGGATACTGTAATGTACAAGGTGCCTTGCAAGGCTGTGTTATTCCCATGAGAAAACAATTTAAAAGCACGACCCCAGCACCCACGTATGTATAGACTATTGCGGACCATAGTGATGGAAATGCCCTGTGACCGACCACGTCAGTAAGGTGGGCAAAAGCTGATTGTAAACACTATATAAAGAAACTGCTTACTGTATAGAGTCAGACAAAACTCTCATACTTGGACTGTATATTATTTAGCCTGCCTGTGTACACTACTAAAACGTTCCGAACCCGAGCCTCCTGTGTTATCGGCTGTCACTTAGAAAAGCCTACTGATAACTACAGTCTGGTTGTAACAACTTATTTCACATTGTGATCCTTGTAATCCGGAATTCCCTTGGTAAGCTACAGGTCAGAGTGCATGGCTGGTTAGACATGTACGCTGGAGAATATGCATAAATGGTTCTTCTTGAATGAAAAGACCTCCGACTGAATTGTTGTGTGTAAAGAGGCTGTTTACTGTCTGATCTGTGGCTGAAAAGCGGAAAACTGGATCCCAAGAAGAAAACGTGCAGCCTTAAACAGGAGGCCCAGGTAAGGAGTGTCTGCCTTTTTGTGTCTATTGTAGATCAGGGACCAGACTACATTGTGTTTCTGTTAACAGTAGTGATATCGGGTCGAAGACCTACCCACATACTGTTAAATCTGAACATAGGTCAGGGGAACACACAGCAGAGTAAATAGTGATTGTAGACACTACAGTGGATACAGGGAAGGAGACACACGTGTTATGACAGAAGGGTACGTAGCAGTCGTGTAGAGGATATGGGAGATTATCGAAGCAACAGATCATGTGATCCGCGTTTGACGGGTGTCGTGAAGAATATGCAATCGCAGAGAGCACATAATTGTGAGTTACGCAGCAAAATGGGGTAATAAATATGACATTGATGGTATATTAGGCAACATATCGTTACTGAAACATTGTAATCCCTGAAAATTTGATGCATATGTTCCAAGGTAAACACCTGTTCCACCCTGAGAGGGATATGCCCTCTCTGGCCAGTCGTGTCCTGTAAATAAACCGAACAAATGTCAAATGTCCTGATATCTCAGGACAAACATTTCCCAGATATATATCAAGATGGTAGCGTAAAACAGTAAATTTGTATGTGGAACAGCAAAATATAATAATAAACAGAATAAGCAACTGAAATGCTACAACAATTGGTCGCTCTCCTGGCAAAACGTGAATACCTGTCCTATGTACTGGCCGTGGGTATGCATTTTCCAGGCAAATTACACGTTCTGAACACTAATGTCCCACATTGTGCATTGTAAAGGTGGCAGCCCTAAGATGTGCAGGCGACAAAACAGCGACAATTGGGTATCCGTCATGCACATCGGTGGACTGAGGTAGTGTACCGAAGGGAATAGAACACTACAAATGGCTAAGCATCATACGTACACAGAGAAGATCATAATACAGTAGTACCGACCGCCCCCCCCCCCACAACACCCTACCACCTCAGATACCACATGCAGGATATTAAGCGGGAGGGCAGGCTAGTCCCCACACGTTATCCTGTGGCAACAGAGGTAGCACAACGAACAAATGTAATAGAAGCTATTGAAACCACATCCCGAACACGTAACATACCTAGGGACACCCGTGTAAGAACACAGTACTAAAACAGAGTGAGGATATCTGTCAATTAATTGAAGTACCGAACCATCATGCAGGACAGGAAGGCCAGGACCCAACCCCGTGGCGTATAGACCGTGGACACCAGAAGATATCTGCAAAGTCAGAGAGGAATTCCCCATCCACAAAGTAACCGCTATTCACCATGCAATACCCTGTATCTCCTGATCGGAAACCAAGGGGAATGGCGGATGGTACAGTATGTATAAGCTGTAAATAATGTAAGAATACTTAGGGTAGCGTTGGTGCCAGACCCACACACTATATTCAATGCTATGAACATGCCACAGAAGTATCTTACCGTGGTACATATAAGCTATGCTTACTTTGCAATACCTATACATCCACATAGTTCGTATTGCTTTGCTTGTACAGTCAGGGTGACAGATACAGCCATACCCGGCTATCGCGGGGCTACTGTGAAAGTACAACGATATTCTCACAGGGGATGGCTAGCTACATTCTGTGTCAACTCCACCCGGGGCCAGTCAAGCTCCACTTTAATTGGATGATATTCTGCTTGCGGCCCCTACCCAGCAGCAATGTATGGAAGATACAATAGCATTATTGAGATAATCAGCAGAACAGGGACATAAAGTAAGCAAGCATAAATTGCAACTACAGAGAATACAGGTCAATTACCTGGCATATCTGGTATCCAAGTAGGGTAGAACATCACATGACGATAGGAAGGTAGCAATATAATAAGCACCCAAGCCAACTAACAAGAAGGGAATGATGTCGTGTCTGGGCCGACTAACACATGTTAAATCTGGATACCAAACAATGCTGTGGAATCCGCTGTATTGTTTGCCTTAACCTTTAATACACCTATGGCAGCACAACACATAGTACACTGGATTACAGTAGCAGAAACAGCGTTATGCAGACTAGAACGATTGATAGCCTTAACAGCTGTAGTAGGTCTCGTGAATAATCATAACACATGTTGTCAGACCGTAGATTGTAAGCGGAGATATATGACGTCAGTCTTGATGCAACAGCAGGGAAGTAAGCAACGCTAAATAGATGACTACTCATTGCAGTTGGACACTGTGGCATGGTCAGTGCCACATTGTGTACAGGCAGTTGTTGTAGCACCCATGGCAGTACAGGCCCCGGCCGTAATGTTACTAGACCACCCTCTCACTGTGAGAATGTGTCATGCAGTTGCGATCAATCTGCTGCAAGAGAAGATAGAATTCCTGACTCGTGCTACACATTTGTCATGTCTGACCATACCACTGAGTCAACCTCACATGGTGATTGAACGTTGTACAACATGAAACCTATCAACGTCACGTCTGACACCTGTGTATGGCACATCACACAGTAGCCTATACGAAATGGATTAAATAACTACACACAGACATGATAACACTGATATACCCTTAGATGATGCAGAGGTGACAGTTAATGTGTACGGATCATGTAGACAGAGTCCTACAGGAACGAATGAAGTAGTTTATGCAGTAGTTATTGATAATGACATTGTAGACGGCCAAACCCTGCAGCATAACGTGTCTGCTCAAGCAGCAGAATAGATAGCTTTAACACGTGCTTGTACTGTAGCGGAAAAATGATGTGTGGACATATGTCCCGATAGTCATTCTGTTGTCTGTGCAGTGCATGTTTATGAGCAGCAGTGGAAGAATAGGGGAATGATAACATCCACCGGTAAACCGATTAATCATGCACATACGAACCTGAATGCATTAGACTACATGCAGTTACCCACTGAAGTAGGTAATTGTAAATGTGCAGGGCATAGAAAGCAACAGGATAACAGTAGGAAAGTTGAGGCATGAGCTCATGCACCTGCAAAACAAGCAGCGTCACAGTTGGAAAGTGTCTGTGTGAATGAGGAATGACAAACCTCAGACTGTTTAGATGTAGAAACTGTACAAACAATGCAAACAGCAACTACGAAAGCAGAAAAGCCGACGTGGTTATGACGAGGAGCAATCCTTGAACACGGACTGCACATATCCACAGTGAGAAAGCCAATATTAACGTCTAATATATTCAGATATGCGGCTTTGTGGAGCCATGGGTACAGACATGTCTCAACAGGGGGGATGGTACATTTGGTTAACAGAATACCCCTAACATACGGAATTACGAACCACATACAAACCTCATGAGCAGCGTGTCACGTTTGCCGTAGATATCATGCACAGGGAGTATTTAAACCGAAGGGAGTGAGTTTACCTACACCACCGTAACCGTTCCGTGCTATTTGTATGGAATTCATACATCTGCATAAATGTGAAGGGAACAAAGACTGTTTAGCGATTACACATATAGATAATCAAAATGGGTAGAAGCATTCCCAACCAGTAATCCGGATGCAGCAGCGGTGGCAAAGGTGCCAGTAAAATTAAGTATCCCTAGATCTGGCATGCTGTAAAGAAGCTACAGTGACAATAGAACACATGTAGTTAACCAGACAATCACGCTACCTGGGGGATTACTTCCTATTACCATGAATGTCAATTGCATGTACAACCCACACTCAGCACGACTGCTGCCGCCAGAATGGGATCCCGAGAAATAAGTAGAGGAGTTTGGTGGGTGACATCCAGACGAGTTACATGAGCTGTCTACCTCTAGCATTGCTGAGCATGACAACAGTTCCAAATGTAAAGTGCTGCACCCACTTGAAGTAGTATGTGGAATGGCATATCATGTGCCAGAGTGGAAAGCTGTCATGCCTGCAGAGCCGGAGGTCGATGACTCAGTAGTAGGTGACATGAGAGGATTGTTAACTAGTAACACTGTTCCTCAGTTAAAGTCTGTTACAGATAAGAGCAAACGAAGACGGAAGCATAGCTGACACCAGTATCCTGTGTGTATGTCACTGTTATCCAAAGAACATTATTGCCAAGTGGACAGTGCGAATGTCTGTACCGGCTACTGTTGGCAACGCCTACCGCAGTAAAGTTTGCAGAGAGGTCGTCCTGGGTCCACCTCACATTTCCCAAACTGGTAAAGGATATCAAGTCTGATTGACATCTTGTAGCTGATATACCAAAGAGCCCGAATCACCCGGCGAAGACTGTATAACAATACAAAGCAACCCCAAAGACATTTATGTTTGCTGTCCTAATGATTATACACCTATTAACCATGTTTGTGTTTACGTTACAATTTCCGGGACCTCACCTGCATATAACTACACGGATACAAATACTGATACGTGATGAACTGGCCACAGAGTGTCTTCCACACCTCAACAGATACCTAGGCATGATGCGTGTGCATATAGAGACCAGGAACACTTTAAATTGCTGTGTTTGTACTGCCATACCTACATCATATGGAGGACTTCCGATGCATGTGGTCCCCTTGGGGATAGATTGAGACTTGTGAATATCTACACTTTGATACAGGTTCTGTGAGATCACAGGACAACGTGGCAATGTACTTACCTGTTACACAAAAAGGAATTGTATGTTATCATAAACATGGTACAGTTGCAGTTGGTGGGAGTATTTGTAACATCACTGTGTCTTACGAATGTCATATAACAGCCAAAGATCACAGTACTACTTGTAGCACCATTCCTAATTTGTATTGAAACATCATGAGAACAATGTTGAAGGATGTGCAGAAACATCCTGAATTGTATAAACAGTACTCTGTTAGAGACAGGAATTTGTTACATGCAGAGGTAACCCGCATCAGTAATAAAGTAGAATATAGTTATGTTGTTTGTGGGAAATAAGCATAGCAATGGTTACCTGGGAATTGGTCCGGCAGTTGTTATTTGGGTTATCTGGCTCCAGTCACATGACATACTGTACAATTGCCTGTGGGTGCGAAACGAACTATAACACATATAGCTCGAAGAACTGGGAACACAGTCGGGAAACCTACTAATCCAGTGGGTGAAATGGAAGCTGTTCTGACATGTCAGTCCTCTGCAAGAGATAAAGGAATACCGATTCATATGGACTTCAGTGACAGCGTCACAACCTGGGCTGGAACACCCCCAGCTTCTGGAGTAGTGAAAGCAATGAGGGAACAGAGGAAGTTATCAAAAACTGTCGGAGGAAGGATGAATGTGACTATCCGCTCCTGAACATGTGACTGATGAACTGGATGCAATGAGAACTGTTGTGTCACAAAATGTAATAGTGCACGACTGCACCGTGGCGCTGAGAATTGGTACGCGGCGCTTACTGAAGAAGATCGCTGTGTCCAACTACCACATGAAGAGACCAAAAGCAACGCCCACCTACAGGTAATATAGCAGGTGTCATCCATGGCGGAACCAGGCCCAAACCCACTGCCGAACCATTTCCACAAACCATTGGGTGGATGGGGTCAGTCATACTGAATATCATGAATGCCATTTGTGTTGTTCTGCTCATATTGGGAGCATGTGTCTAGTGCGGGATACTGTGCATGTAAGTATTAGTCAGGGACTCTGGCAACATACCTGTACGCGAGACTATGGATCAAGACCTGTAGTGGTATTTGTCAATAGAAGATGCAATCCTACTTGCAATGTACATCAAATTACCTGCCTAGTTAACCGTTCCACAGAGGAAGACGCCAGGGAATGAAATAATGTTGTATATGTCTCTGGATAGAGTAGAAGCAATCAAAGGAGGGAGAATGTTAGCAAAATACATATTTAAACATAATATGACGTGCAACTTTAGAAGCTAATAGTGTATAATGCATATTATTCTACCTGACAATATAGCAGTACAGCTTCTCATGCATGTAATTGCTTGTAGTGTAGCTGCAGTGTGATTGAACCCTAACCCTAGCAGTAACCAGTGCAGCAGGTGTATGTCAGTCAGCATTAGTCATCTGCTCGGTTACAGAATAATACATGTATGTACAGGTATATCTGTCATCCTTCTACTGAGGAGGATAGGCTTGTGAGCTGTAACACAGAGTACAGCTGCTCAGCAGAGAGACACAGGAACCTAGTAGGACACGGAGTGAGGACTGAATATGAACAGTGTTGGAACCGTGTCAGAGCAGAACTTACCAAAGTACAGTCTAACTGAATATGTGTCTCGCAAGGTTGGGCTATCCTCATGGGAAAACATGTAATAAGCATTACCTGAGCACTGTTGTAGGAATACAATGTTCTGTACTCTAGCAATGTAAATGCCTTGTGACTGACAACATCATTAATGTGTGCAAAAGATGATAGTATACAGAATGCTCATACAGATGTAACATGTATAGAGTTGAACAAATGTCTAAACTTTGACTGCATACTCCTTTGCCTCCTGCTGCACAGTAATAAAATGTTATTAATCCCAGCTTCCTGTGTTAATGAGTGTCATGTTGAAAATACGAATGAGTGTTACAGTTTGATTTAAAAGACTTAATTGACAGATGTTTACGTTCTAGCATTGGAATAGGTCAAGACAAACATCACAATGTCCATGTGTACCACATACACACAGCCAGTAACATGCAGTAGTAGTGCATGAAGGCATACACGACTGTGGGAATAGTACAGGACATATGGCACGTGCCAAGTGCAGATGCATGACACAAACACCAGGATGGGTGTCCCTGCAAAGAGGAACATGTGCCAACTACACCTCCCACAGATGTACTGGCAATAAAAACACATGGCAAACACACAGACACACTACTGTCCAACACATGACTGCAACGGAGCCTGGTCAAACACCAACATGAAGCATGCACAAACAGGGACTTGAGTAATGTTTGCCTTAACACCCCCCCATAGGCCAAAGAAGAATAGAATGGACATATGCATGGAATGCTGTGAAGGATGTGTGGTAGTCCTCAGTATCACAGTGTTAGGGACACAGATACACTGTCATCAACTGTGACGTATGTGCAATGTACACAGCATACCTGCATGTAATACAGAGGACAATCATGTGCCACAGAAATATACAGTGGCGAAAGACTATAGTGGATAGACAATTGTACATGTGACAAACTATGAATATAGGTTCACACGTCCATAGGTACAGGGTAGGCCATCGTCCCAGGCCCAGCCATAATACTACACCATAGTTAGGATGACTTTGCCAACCTTCTGTGCTTCAGATGAAATACCCATGATATTGCTGTATCTCCGTCAAGCAGTGATAATGATGTAATCCCTGGCCTATACCTGCAATCCTCCATCCAATGGACAACATAGCTGCGAACAAGGCTAGGAAGGATGTCTGTCTCACATGTACTGTGATGTAGATCCACAGCATAATGATTGTCTGGGTGATATATGTGTCACCCAAACACATCCCATGAATGACCGTGACAAGGTAAATGTCACCTGCCCTAGTGATTCTGAGGGATGCGGATACAGTAGGTGAAGCATACACATGACATATGGGTTGACATGGCCTTGTATGTCAGGCACAGGTCAACAACAAACAGCAGGTATGTGACGTGATGTGGCAGGGGTCCTACATGTGGGGCAGCATTACACAAAATGGTGCCATCCTGCATCTGTACAACGATCAACCTATGTGGGCTTCCCAGCTGCTGTAGGTGTATGGTCAGATACAGTCTGAATGGGGCAATGTAGTAGATCATAGGTGTAACACGTAATGGGTACAAGGGAACAATGACCTAGCCTGATGTAGATGTGAATCCCTGCACCAACAGGTGGGCAATGTAGAAGACCCACACAACCACGATAGCAACGTGTGTGTGGAATGAATGGTGACCATCCAACACTGTCCCCTGATTCCTGGTAATCACCCCTGTGCTGAGTGGACAGCCACCTATATGCTGGACAGGGGTGACCTAGTACTTCTCCACAGGTATGATGTTGCATGACGTTGCATTTAGCTGTGGGACATGTCCCTGACAGCAGATATGCATACCTGGGAGGCGCCTTGAAGGATATCTGTGTCAGATGTCTGTCCCACTATGGCACCTGTTTTGCAGTCATCTACAAACACTGTTGCCCATAGCACCCCTGTGTGTGCCTGTACCGTGAAGATGTAGGTGTATGACAGGAGTGCACACATGGAAGGGCCCCATGGGACACCACTTCTGACAGGCAGTAGGTCTGATATGCTGCCAGCAACTATGACCGTGTGGGTTGTGTCACATAGACAGTTTACAACACATTCTGTGATGTGCGTGTTCACATCCCAGCCAATGGGTTTATCAACGATACCTGAGGGGGTAATGTGATGAAGGGCTTTGCCAGGTCGAGGTAGGCTGTATGGACTGCAACACCCCATCAGTGGCCTCGGCGACTGTCCTGAAAATGTCAACCATGCTTTAAAGGCATGAACCGCCCTGAACAAGACAAACCGTGTGTGAGGCAAAGTAAGTATGTCCCCTATGCAGTCATGTACGAGCCACAGTATGATCCCTCCCCATGTCTTTGCAGATAGGTCTCCTCAGGGTAATGGGACAGTAATAACCAGCCTCAGTGGAGGTATTGGCCTTCTGACGTGGGACTACAGTTGCCATGTGACACAACCTGGGTACCCTACCTGAGGTGAGGCTACAAAGAAATAGCTGTCCTAACTGTGGGTCCAATTCATAACCGAGATAGTGGAGTACACAGCGGGGTCACCAGCTGGTCTCATCGATGCTATGTCCACTACCCTGGAGAGAGCATGTCCCACCTGTGTGTCACAGAACATTTGGTGACCACAAACCTGTGGTACACACATCACCTCATGTGTGGGGAGGGTGTGGAGATGTCCTCACTGGACTTGTCAGCCTGTATGTTGGCAATGTGTGTATGTTGAGTAAACCCCACCTCTATGTGAACCCAGTCAGAGCATATGTGGGACTGAGCTCCCAGGTGTCCAGCATAGCAACTGAAGGTGGTATGATTGTTAGCCAGGTCCATGTAGGTATATCTGTGGAATGTGCCCTGGACTATTTCATGACAGTGTGTAAGTCTACACATATGATGACCAAGGGTGTCACACCTCACAAGGTGTCTGCTCCACCTTGTAGTAGCCACCTCCTCGTGTTGTACATTTTGTGTATGGCTGGGGTACACCACACTGGATGCTTGGCATTGGTACAGTGAACCACAGTTGGGTAAGTGAATGACTGGCTCATGCAGTCCTGTAGGTACTGGTAGATGGCAAATGTGATTGATGCAGTGGCTGCCGTACCATCGACCACTGGCTCAGGGTCCTTAAAGGAGACCACAGTACTGCGCAGTATTGTGTAGTCTGCCTGTGAGCAAGCAATGTGTATGGTAACTGGCAACACTCACAGCAACGGATGCCAAAAGCAGAAGCCAATGTCCAAATAACATAGATCAACTTCTGCATGACAATATGTGTTATCATACATGTATTGACATGTGTCTGCCAATTACAATTGCAAATGGCCGGTAAGACTGGCCTAAAGTTCCCATGATGTACACAGTCTGGGCTGTTGTTCCGATAATAAAGTGGCAATACCTCCCAATCGTGACCTCTGGGTATGGTATGAAAGTGGTTGTTAACCTGCAACATTGGATGTATAGCATTGGTTTCTGGTGTCGGAAGACATGGTTCCTGTAGCACAACACAGTATGGGTAGTCAAGCACACATACACGATTGCTGAACACACAGCATCAGTGAAACCCACTGCTCACAAGGACACAGTCCGACAAGCTCTACACTTTACATATGCACAGTGGTGTCCATCGTAGGACCCAAAAATTGTGGAAAGAATCGAATAATTTCTTATTTCAATGCGTACCTGAAATCATTGTCGTCACAGGTACACATATGCACCGCAAGCGTGTTTAATGTTGCTGATAGCTGTCCATGTAATGCAGCACAGATGCACAGAAATACCCAGGGTACCGGGTCCATAGAACTGCGTCCACATCACAGTTCCGCACACATGACGGATGTGTAATGGGTACTGTCAATTGTTGCAGTCAAGGGATTCTGGGTATGTAGACGCTGTGCTCGGTGTTGTTTCGCAGGCAATCCTTTCTCCTGCCCCGTGGGAGGATGTGTCGTAGCACCTGCCTTACTCTCCGCTAATAATGCAAACCATACTCCGGAGAATGCTAAATGTAGGTGTGGAATGTGTACAGCCCTATACTAGTGTCCAGTAGGCAATTGTCATGGATGGACACCCGTATGGCCAGGATGGCACCTACAACTGCAAACCTGGGTACATGACATAGCCGCGGTAAGGCATAACACAGGAAATACACATAGGGACTACAGTTGACATTCCACATACAAAGCAGGACCGTAGTGCCAACACCGGCGTACACAGCACTCAATCTGCCAGCAACAGACTGAGGAGCACCCGCTACCGTACAGCGGAACAGATGTGCGACCTGTGGAACACATACTAATGGCACACACACAACGTCAAGTAGGATATGTAAACTATGGCATTCCCACCTATGAAGACAACATGGTTAAATGAATACATAGGTAATCAACATGTTCCGGTGGTGTTATATTGGAAATACAGTGACGGATATGTCCCATTGGGACGTCTGCGGTTTATATGGAGCATTTGCTAACCAGCATCATTGGATGTATGTCATTTGTCCACAGTACTAAATCACCTGGTTATGTAGCACCATGTGGAATGGGTGGTCAAACAGACATCCGCGATTCCTGAACACACAGTATCAGTGAAACCCAGTGCTCACAAGGACACAGTCCGACAAGCTCTACACTTTACATATGCACAGTGGTGTCCATTGTAGGACCCAAAAATTTGTCTAAAGACAGCTCTTCCGCCTTATTTAATCAACTAACGGAACTCATTGTAGTCACAGGTACACATATGCACCGCAAGCGTGTTTAATGTTGCTGATAGCTGTCCATGTCATGCAGCACAGATGCACAGGAATACCCAGGGTACCGGGTCCATAGAACTGCGTCCACATCACAGTCCCGCACACATGACGGATGTGTAATGGGTACTGTCAATTGTTGCAGTCAAGGGATTCTGGGTATGTAGACTCTGTGCTCGGTGTTGTTTCGCAGGCAATCCTTTCTCCCACCCCGTGGGAGGGATGTGTGCGTATCACCTGCCTTACTCTCCGCTAATAATGCAAACCATACTCCGGAGAATGCTAAATGTAGGTGTGGAATGTGTACAGCCCTATACTAGTGTCCAGTAGGCAATTGTCATGGATGGACACCCGTATGGCCAGGATGGCACCCACAACTGCAAACCCGGGTAAATGACATAGCCGCGGGAAGGCATAACACAGGAAATACACATAGGGACTACAGTTGACATTCCACATACAAAGCAGGACCGTCGTGCCAACACCGGCGTACACAGCACTCAATCTGCCAGCAACAGACTGAGGAGCACCCGCTACCGTACAGCGGAACAGATGTGCGACCTGTGGAACACATACTAATGGCACACACACAACGTCAAGTAGGATATGTAAACTATGGCTTTCCCACCTATGAAGACAACATGGTTAAATGAATGCATAGGTAAGCAACATGTTCGGTGGTGTTATATTGGAAATATAGTGACGGATATGTCCCATTGGGATGTCTGAGGTTTATATGAAGCAGTTGCTAACCAGCATCTTTGGATGTATGTAATTTGTTCACAGTACTAAATCAGCTGGTTATGTAGCACCATGTGGAATGGGTAGTCAAACAGACATCCGCGATTGGGGAACATACACCAGCAGTGAAAAGCACTGGGCAGGTGGACACAGTCCAGCAACATCTAACTTGACATATGCACATCGGTGTCCATTGTAGGACCAAAAATTCTGTTCAGAGAATGCCTGCTAGCTTCCTGCATTACTCATGTGATCTAATTGTCGTCACCACGTCACACGTACACATATGCATGCAAGCGTGTTCAATGTTGATGATAGCTGTCCATGAACTGCAGCACACATGCATAGAAATACCCAGGGTATCGGGTCCATTCAGCTGCGTCCACATCACAGTCCAGCACACATGAAGGATGTGTAATGGGTACTGTGCACTGTTGCAGTCAAGGGAGTCTGGGTATGTAGAATCTGGCCTCGGTGTTGTTTCGCAGGCAATCCTTTGTCCCGCCCCGTGGGAGGGACGTGTGCGTAGCACATGCGTCACTCTCCGCTATTAATGCACACCATACTCCGGGGAATGCAAAATGCAGGTGTGAAATGTGTACAGCCCTATACCAGTGTATAATAGGCAATTCACATGGATGGACAAGCGTATGACTAAGATGGCACCCATAACTGCAAACCCGGTGGAATTACACTGCCGTAGTAAGGCATTACACAAGTCATACACATAGGGACTACAGTTGACATTCCCCATACAACAAACACAGACAACCGGCTGATGAAGTCTAAAGCAAAGACGAGGTACTGTAGGGACCGTCAGTGACCAACCAGAGCACACCAAGAATTAAAGGCAGTCACCATAGTCTATTGGAGCCCACTTCGTCTGCTTCATAAGCAGACTTATTCAGACTACATACAATGCAGTCCAACCTACTACATTTACAAGCATTAATTGGTCAGTACATTAGATGTGCTAGGTACTAATTACATGCCTTAAAGGCAGACAAGCGAACAAACCTTACTTGGGTTACAGATCCCACACAGTGAGGACCTCAGACATTGCTTCGAAAGGTACAGTCTTCATCGGAAAATATAAATATATGTACATATATGAAACATGAACCAACATAAAATGTTTTCCAAATGTCTGACTGTGTAAGATACATATATATGTCCTACGGATTGTGCCAATATATTAACAGAACTGCAGACACCTAGTAATATAAATGAACCATAATATATACACATAAACCGTATGATCATGACTACTGTAAAATAGACCAACGAAATGTAAACATTCACAATGTGCTAATGTAAATATTCAGTTAGAA
This sequence comes from Protopterus annectens, assembly GCF_019279795.1. Taxonomy (NCBI): domain Eukaryota; kingdom Metazoa; phylum Chordata; order Ceratodontiformes; family Protopteridae; genus Protopterus; species Protopterus annectens. Next base: position 94,359,010 of record NC_056736.1, read on the forward strand.
GGTTACTTAAATAAATCAACTCAGTCATCCATGTGTAAATACTAACACAAGGCCAGCGAGGTGCTTGCCCTCACATGTACTGTGATGTTGTTCCACAGCATAGTGAGTGTCTGGGTGATGAATCCGTCCCAACAACACGTTCGATTAATGACAGTGTCAAGGTGTACGTCAGCTGCCCTTGTGGTTCTGAGGGATCTAACTTATTTACGTGAAGCATAGTCATCAGATCTGGGTTCGACTTAGCCGTGTATGCCAGGCACGGGTCACCTCTGGGCAAGTGGTATGCAACTGTATACAGCTGGAATTCTTTCAGTCGGTCAGTATAACACATATACCTGAGACCCTGCATCTGTTTGTCGAAGAACTGTTGGTGCCTTTCCAGCTGCTGCAGGTGTTGGGTCAGATACATTCTGAACGGGGCATTGTACCCAATCATAGGTCTATTGAGCGATGAGTACAAGGGGACAATGACCTCCCCTGATCTAGCTGTGAATCCCTTCATGATGATGTGGGCAATGTGGAAGGTCTACCTAACTATGTTAGCAACATGTGTGTCTACCGAACGGTTAACAACAACACATGTCCCCAAATCACTGGTAACCCCCTCTGTGCTCAGTGGATTGCCACCTATATGGTAGCTCGGGGTAACCTTGTTCTTCCCGAAGGGTATGCCTATGCATTTCCTGGCATTTAGCTGTAGGACATGTCTCTGGTACCACTTATCCACATCTGTGGGGCCCTCCTGAAGGATATCTGTGTCAGATGTGTGTCTGACTTTGGCACCCGGTTTGCAGTCATCTGCAAACATTGTCACCCATAACCCCCCTGTGTATGCGTGTACATTGGAAACGTAGATGCTGGAAATAGTGGACCCAGGACTGAGCCCCATGGGACACCACCTGTGACTGGCTGTGAGTATGACATGGCACCAGCAACTATGGCCATGTGTGTTCTGTGACTTAGCCCGTTTGCAACCCATATGGCGATGTATGGATTTACATTCAAGATGACGGGTTTATCAATTATACCCGAGGGGGGTATTGTGTCGAAGGCCTCTGCCGGGTTGAGGTAGGCTGTATGGACTGCTTTACCCTCAGCAATGGCCTTGGTGACTGATTCTACAAAGTGAAACACGTGTAAAGGGCATGATCTGACTCTGACCAAGCTAAACTGGGTTGTATCCAAAGTATGCGGGTCCCCTATGTCTTCATCTATGTGTCCCATTATGATCCATCTCCATGGCTTTGCAGATAAGGCTTGTCAAACTAATGGTATGGTAATAACCAGGGTCAGTGGAGGCACCATCTATGTGGAGTGTGACTACAGTCGCCCTGTGCTACTACTCAGGTACGTATCCTGAGGTGAGGCTAAGATTAAACAGCTGTCCTAAGTGTGAGTTAGAGTTCCTGGAGTACACAGCTGGGACACCATGTGGAGCCATGGATGCTGTGTTGACTGCCTTGGGGCTGGATGTGGGTAATGCTGGACATACCCACGGCAGACGTGGCACGTTCCCGAGTCCGATGCCCAAGGGACCACACACATAGCCGGCCTTAGGCATAGGCCAAGTAGGTAGCCGTCTAGGGTGTTGCTCTACTCGGGGCACCTTTCCAGACTCTATTTGGTGTAGGTAGACCAGGAGGGGGGTAGCGGGTGATGTATCGGTGGCAACTTCTGCCTAGGTCACCACTTACCCTAAGGCCACTCTTCCCGTGGGTAATACAGCAGTACCCACACCCAGACGCGGGTCATTGCTAGGGTCATTGCTAGTATGGCACATCATCTATGTAAGGAAACCATATATCCCCAGACATAATGGCACAGCATAATGCCTGTTCGCCGGCCAAAGGCAGACATACGTCACCCGCGGCGGTGCGGACGTACTGCGCGTGATGTCCGTTAACAATGCCGACATTGTCTCGCTTTGTGAAACAAACTCCACAGAGACATTCAATAATAGACAGCGACGGACAACCCGATGTCCTCGTGTCTGAGCTGTTCAACCTGTTACGCCATGTTAAATGTGTGTAGCACAGCGGAACCGGGCCAAACAAAGCAACGGACATGTCTGTGGCTCAGTGAAAGTCGTCACGCAATGTTAAACCCTTGTAATATTGCGACACAGGCCATACATACGGAGGGTTAGTAATGGAAATTGGTTATTTCGAGCAGACCGTGTGCAATTAGTATAACGACATCTACAACGGGTACACCGGCCAATCGGCGCACACGGTTACGAATAATTGGGGGGGGGCCGTGACATGGTACCATGGACACGGACAAAACGTGCCCATGTGACTCATCTAACATTCGTACAGGGTCAGGGCAGTCCCGTACAGTGGGCGGCCAAGACCAAACCCAAAGCACCACAGCAACACCCTGACAATCGAAGGCCTGTATGCGTATGGGATATAAGCAGCTGTCATCTGAACAGCCCTGCGGTGACGACATATGCATCCTGGGCCATGAGCGAGGGGGAATTAGGAATGTTCAACATGCAGTACCGCACCTTTCCCAGCAGGAGAATGGATGCCTGTGACGTGCGTGTGTGCGGGGGGGGGGATATGTAAATGTACATAGGTACCATGGGTATGCATATTAATGACAACGAACAGCTAACGTGCACTGGTCACAGTAACCGTCAAACGTGAATGCAGTCACGTTTGAATTACGACTATTTTTATTTATTTTATTTTTATTTTATTTTATTTTACATTTGTTGACCGGGCTAGTCTAGCTGGATATATGTCCATTTTCAGTAGAGGCCGGGGAGAAAAGCTCCACACATAACATGATAATGACAGACAGACATATTATTAATAAAGACATACAATAAAAATAGAAATATAAATCAATTTTGTTAATAAAATCAACATACATTAAGGAACTCAAACAGTTTAATATCATACATAATGTTTGGTCAATTTCAAAGCATTTTATCTAGTACATAAAGGTTATGCAATAAGGCATTTGCCATATGGATAACAGTTGAAGCTCAGAAGGATACAGTAGTAGAAGGGGAATGTAAGATGAATAAAAGGGAAGAGGCAGGGGTTAGGAAAAGAGGGAAGACTATAGAACATATAGATGTGCACGTGTACGTAAAGCGTCCATGCTGCAAAGACTGTTACATATATAAAGCTGTAAGTGCTTTCTGCACACGTCCGTCAAACGGATCAGACATATGTTACCGGAATAGTCACAAGTAACGCAAAACACGTAACCACACAGACACTGTAAACATATATAAACGGACTACGGATATGCATGTGTGCGTGCGCGTAACCCACAATCCGGACATGCGGTGTGCGCGTGTGTGATCCAGTGGAACCAGGGAAGGTTACGGATGTCTCCTCCACACGTTTACATTCATAATTGTCAAATATATGCTTAAATAGTACTTATTAATTCCATGCTTTGTTATCGTAATGCTACTATTATACACATTGATATACAATAACCTGATCAACACACTACATTCTAAGGTGCACTCACAACAATTATCAACTATGTGTCCGGATACTGATTGTATTTACCAATATTGTATATATATTAACACATTGTTGCCGTATTATTGTTTCCATGAAGTAAGGCATGCAACACTGATATGTATATGTCACGTTATAATCAAGACTTGGAGCACTGTCCACCTAACTATGAGCAGGTTTATTGATTATTTCGCTTTAAACCGACTCTGAAGGAAGTGTATAAGGGACGGCTATGTCATGCATTCCGTACTCCGGCGATGACCCATGTTAGTAGGTGAGAGAGCTCAGTATCCTTTCACTGTGGAGTCTATCGTATTTGACAGTGTCTGTTTTGCCGATATATGTTCCATAATGTCGTTTATGAAGATGGGCAGGACGCAAGGTTTGCTGTATTTCCGCATACTGGCACGTGGATATAGATAGGCCATGTCATACAAACGATGGGTAGTCAAGCAGACATCCACGACTGGGGAACATACAGCGGCAGTCAATACCACTGGCCAGATGGGGACAGTCAAACACGTTCTACACTTTACAAATGCACATCGGTGTCCATTGTAGGACTCCAAAAATTACGACGTCTGCTCCTTTATCCATCGAGATCAGCCAATCAGAGTACAAACCGTGACTACGGCACAGCTAGACATATGCACCACCAGCGTGTTTAAGGTTGATGATACCTGCCCATGACATGCAGGACATATGAACAGAGGTCCCCAGACTGCCGTGTCCATACATGTGCGTCCATATCCCAGTTCCGCACACATGAAGCATGTGTCATGCGTACCGTGGGGGGTTGCAGCCATGGTATCCTGGGTATGCAAAATGGGGCTCGGTGTTGTTTGGCAGATAATCCGTTGTCCCGCCCCGTGGGAGGGCTGCGGGTACAGGACGTGCCTTAGTCCCCAGTAAGGATGCAAAGCATCCATAGGGTAATGCTAAAGGCATGTGTGAAATGTGCTCAGCCCTACATCAGTGTCCAGTAGGCATTTCCCAAGGATGGACAAACATACGGACAAGATGGCACCCATAATAGCAAACCTGGTGGAATCACACAGCCGTAGTAGGGCATGACACAAGACATTAAGATGGAAACAACAGTAGATACACCCCGTAGACATCCATCCTGCCGTGCGAATCCCAGCGTACACAGCAGCGAAGGTGCTATCAAGTATGTGGGGATCACCCGCTTCCACTCTGCGGAACATACCTGCGACCTGTGGAACACATATTAATGGCACACCAACAACGTCAACTAGGAAGGTCATACTATCGCTAAAATATGGCGTTCACACACATAAACGACATACTGTCATTAATAAATAGGTTCTACATGTACCGGCTGTGTTATACTGACAATACAGTGGCGGATAGTTCACAATGGTACCTGTGAGGATTATCTAAAGCAGTTGCCAACCTGCAGGACTACAGTAACACCCTATGGGTAAATTGTGGAAGGACACGGGTTACGTAGCACTACATAATATGGGTAGGCGGACAGACATCCGGGAATGGGGAACATACGGCGGCAGTCAAACCCACTGGCCGAATGGACACAGTCCAACATGTTCTAAACTTTACATATGCACATCGGTGTCCATTGCAGGACCCAAAAATTACTCCTTAGGTAAGTGTAGGCAACATAGTGTGAACCGGAAGAGGTGACAGCCGTGACTACGGCACAGGTAGATATATGCACCACAAGCGTCTTCAAGGGTGATGACAGCCGTCCATGAAATGCAGGACATATGAATAGGACTCCCCAGGCTGCTGCGTCCATACACGTACGTTCACATCCCATTTCCGCACACATGAAGGGTGTGCAAGGGGTACTGTCGAGGGTTGCAGACATGGGATCGTGGGTATGCAAATATGGGTGTCGGTGTGGATTGGCAGATGATTCGTCGTCCGCCCCGTGTGCGGGGCGTGGCCATGGCATATGCGTTACTCCGCAATACTAATACCGATCATCCACCGGAAATGGAGAATGCAGCTGTGAAATGTTGACAGCCCGATACTAGTGTCCAGTAGGCAGTTCCCATGGATGGACAAACGTACGGCCAAGATGGCACCCATAGCTGCAAACCTGGGGGAATCCCACAGCTGTTGCAAGGCATAACCCAGGGAATACAGATACGGTCTACAGTACACACTCCCCATTCAAAGCAAGACCGCTGGGCAGATACCGGCGTACACAACACTCAATGTGCCAGCACATCTATGGGGATCACACGCTTCCATACAGTGGAACAGATGGGTCACCTGTGTAAAGATACCAATGGCACAATCTCCACGTCTGCTGGGAATGACATAGGATGGTCAAACTATGGCGTTGACACCAAAGAAAGACATCCTTCGGTGAATTAATAGGATTGATGTCAATACACCATGGCAAACACCCAATGAACAGGGAAGACTTGCTGGCACCCTATGGCCACAAACCATGTCACACATAGGTAGATGGAACAGTCAACATAAACATTTCGTCCACGACAGGTCGCATATGGTATCCAAAGGTACTTCATAGACATGTATGCGCTATCACCCGTTGGCCCCGTGAGACTTACACATAACATGGAAGTATCCAGGCTTTAAATATCCACCCTTACACTTCCATTTGTCACTTTCTATGCGAGCAATGGAGATGTAGCCACAGCATAGAAAGCAGAGACGTACTGCTAACGAAACACACACATGTCAACATCACAGAAAGCATACTATGAACACACTTATTACATGATATTGTACTATGAAACACAAACAAACCAGCAACCTGCAGCAAGAATAGTCCCCGTAGTTCGACACAACACAAGTCTTCGTAACATTTAAACAGTTCATTAAAACATGCAACGTTTCCGTTGTTTCCACAACGTGTGCAGGAAAAATGCTATGTCTAAGAATGTTCACAATCAACAATGTGAGTCTTAACATGATTTTAAATATCACATTGTTGATTGTGAACACTTTAACAATTTGCTCATTCAGTTGTATTTTCGAAAGCAACGGAAACACACACACACACGGAAGGGACGGGAGATGAACCTACGCCTATTTACATGAACTCAGTACAGTATGAAGCATTTACACAACGCGCTACCGAGTTAACTGACGTGAGCGCTGTCAGAGGCATACATGTAGGCTGCTGACGCCACCCGCAAGACAATATTTGGAAATAGCCAAGGCATGTGTTGCGGAGCGTCTAAAAGCATAATCAGTCGCAGAGGCAGCTGGAAACACACACACACAGAGACACACACACACGGAAGGGACGGGGGACGAACCTACGCCTATCTACATGAACACACTACTGTATGAAGCATTTACAGAACGCGCTACCGAGTTTACTAAACAGAGCGCTGTCACAGGCATACTTGTAGGCTGCTGACGTCACCCGCAAGACAATAGTTGGCAATAGCCAAGGCATGTGTTGCGGAGCGTCTAAAAGCATAATCAGTCGCAGAGGCAGCTGGAAACACACACACACAGAGACACACACACACACGGAAGGGACGGGGGACGAACCTACGCCTATCTACATGAACACACTACTGTATGAAGCATTTACAGAACGCGCTACCGAGTTTACTAAACAGAGCGCTGTCACAGGCATACTTGTAGGCTGCTGACGTCACCCGCAAGACAATAGTTGGCAATAGCCAAGGCATGTGTTGCGGAGCGTCTAAAAGCATAATCAGTCGCAGAGGCAGCTGGAAACACACACACACAGAGACACACACACACGGAAGGGACGGGGGACGAACCTACGCCTATCTACATGAACACACTACTGTATGAAGCATTTACAGAACGCTACCGAGTTTACTAAACAGAGCGCTGTCACAGGCATACTTGTAGGCTGCTGACGTCACCCGCAAGACAATAGTTGGCAATAGCCAAGGCATGTGTTGCGGAGCGTCTAAAAGCATAATCAGTCGCAGAGGCAGCTGGAAACACACACACACAGAGACACACACACACACGGAAGGGACGGGGGATGAACCTACGACTATCTACATGAACACACTACTGTATGAAGCATTTACAGAACGCGCTACCGAGTTTACTAAACAGAGCGCTGTCACAGGCATACTTGTAGGCTGCTGACGTCACCCGCAAGACAATAGTTGGCAATAGCCAAGGCATGTGTTGCGGAGCGTCTAAAAGCATAATCAGTCGCAGAGGCAGCTGGAAACACACACACACAGAGACACACACACACGGAAGGGACGGGGGACGAACCTACGACTATCTACATGAACACACTACTGTATGAAGCATTTACAGAACGCGCTACCGAGTTTACTAAACAGAGCGCTGTCACAGGCATACTTGTAGGCTGCTGACGTCACCCGCAAGACAATAGTTGGCAATAGCCAAGGCATGTGTTGCGGAGCGTCTAAAAGCATAATCAGTCGCAGAGGCAGCTGGAAACACACACACACAGAGACACACACACACACGGAAGGGACGGGGGACGAACCTACGACTATCTACATGAACACACTACTGTATGAAGCATTTACAGAACGCGCTACCGAGTTTACTAAACAGAGCGCTGTCACAGGCATACTTGTAGGCTGCTGACGTCACCCACAAGACAATAGTTGGCAATAGCCAAGGCATGTGTTGCGGAGCGTCTAAAATCATAATCAGTCGCAGAGGCAGCTGGAAACACACACACACAGAGACACACACACACGGAAGGGACGGGGGACGAACCTACGACTATCTACATGAACACACTACTGTATGAAGCATTTACAGAACGCGCTACCGAGTTTACTAAACAGAGCGCTGTCACAGGCATACTTGTAGGCTGCTGACGTCACCCGCAAGACAATAGTTGGAAATAGCCGAGGCATGTGTTGCGGAGCGTCTAAAAGCATAATCAGTCGCAGAGGCAGCTGGAAACACACACACACACACACACACACACACACACACACACACACACACACACACGGAAGGGACGGGGGACGAACCTACGCCTATCTACATGAACACACTACAGTATGAAGCATTTACAGAATGCGCTACCGAGTTTACTGAGCAGAGCGCTGTCAGGAGGCATACCCCTACGTGAGTGGTATAATTTGCAGAGGCAATGCGCCCGATCGGGAGTTCGGACAGAGTGCGCAGTCACGCAGTCTGTTACCATCCCAAGGTCGCCGTACACTAACACGTTAGTGCTGCAGTCGGGAATAACAAGTAACTACTGATCAGTACATCACTGCATACTGGGCATGCTCAGACACTTAGACTCGGCACAGGGCAGACATGCATACACATGTTGCGACAGCATGGGTGGCGGAATGTGGACCGTCGTGTGTGTCCAGCCACACAACAGAAACCTGGCCATGCCACAGACGTGGCCGTTGCGTAGGGGATACAGGCATGCACCCAGGGTATAACTGCAGACGGGCGCGGTGTGCACTGTGCTGTGTGTCTATCTACACAGCTGCCTACTGGGCATGCTCAGACACTTAGAGTCGGCACAGATCAGACATGCATACACATGGTGCGACGGCATGGGTGGCGGAATGCGGACCGTCCTGTGTGTCCGGCCACACAACAGCAACCCGGCCATGCCACAGATGTGGCCGTTGCTGCGGGGAATATCTAGGTGCAATTAACCATGTGTAGGACTGGCCTACAGTTTGTTGCATGCTACAGACAACCCTCCCAAACACAGGATACCTTCACAGATGTCCTGAGGACACTGGTGAGTGGGCATGCTCTCACAACAGCACCGTATTGGGTGACATGAACCACCCATACATAGCCTGGGAACATTACCCATGGCACAACACAGTACGCCAGCAGTCCCAGGTGTTCACACACCTGGCCACTGTTAAACAGCCATGCACCATACATACTAGGGGGGGATGTCTGACAGTTCTGCCCATCACACATGGTGAGGATATGCCCCACACAGGATGTACAGCCCTCAATGGTGATGCAAGACCGTATAGTGGATCCACTGGTCATCCACTCACTGTAACCAACACCAGCATGGGGGACCTCAGTGATGACCTCTCCACAGAAAACCACACACATCATACGACCGGTGTGGTACCCTACAAGTCCTCCATGCCAGTGTTGAACAGAGGCCAGACCGGCAAACGCCTAACGAATGCCTTCCCCGACCACCCACATGCATGTCTGCAACAGGCAAACATGATGACATCAGGACCTTGTCCACCACAGGTAGGCACATGGTGTGGTGGACTGCAGCCACTGACTACCTGTACATCAACAGTTGGAGCTACTACATGGCAGAGCAATGACAGTACCAGGAAACCATCACCCATTCATACCGGCGTCACCATACGGCCCCACATACCATCATCCAGGTCCGCTTGTGGGAGTGGTACTGCAGAGGGCACATGAGACAACCACAGGGCCTTCCCTAACTGTGGTAAGGACATGGTTGGGGGCACACAGACTTGCCTGGAAATGGTCCAGAATGGTACAACAGTCACTGCACCCACAGACATTGTCTGCAAACCACAGGACATGTTCCATGCATACATCCCCCCCCAACAGGGAACATATCCATCCCACCAGAGTGTATCCTCCCAAACATGTCATATGGCCTGGAGTGATCCCATATCTCTATGGCGGTTGACACGTCAGCAATGGGCACCGATGGTGTCCCTGGCTGTGTGCTATCCATCCTCATTGAGGCCCTCGGCCCACACATGCGGCCACTGTGTCATGTTAGCCTTACTATGGGCTATGTCCCCAATGGATGCCATATGGCATCTGTGGTCCCACTATGCCAGGGTAGTGCTCCTATGGACTGTCAACAGCCACACCCTATACGCTTGACAAGTGTTGTCTGCAAAGCTGTGTGGAGGTCCATACAGGTGGCCATGGTTACAGATAGCGGTGTACAGCCAATACCGGAACATACCCACAACTACATAGTCAAGGGCAGATCCTGCCTCCCGAACCTGCTCGTCCAGTCTGGAGTGGTCACCAAGGCCATTGATGGGGATACGTGGGTTTGCACACAGTACCATGACCTGGTGGGAGCGTTCAGAGCACACTACACATGGGACCCATAGAAAGGCTCGCCAGCATACATGTGGGGACATATGTCACCCGATGCTTCTCAGACAGGTTGGAGGTCACACCACACAGGGTTGGTGCTCAAGGTGCCTTGTCACACTCATATCTGGACCCAGTGGAGGCCCACAGGGCTCACTCCTGTGCCCCCTGCCATATGGCATCCGACCTTCCAATGTGCATGCAATCATAGGGGATTGTAGCAGACAAGGTATGCAGATGACTACGCACCGGCCAACATACCCAACACCCCATGTTACACGGACATCCACCTAGGGCGTCATAGACAAGGATGACTGGTGCCAGAGCCATGGCCTGCTACTAAATGCCAGAGAAGGTGCAGCCCTACCCAGTGTGAAGGACATGTTCGTCCCAATGTCACATGTAGGTGGTACGCCATTAAAGATGGTGGGCGTGTTCAGGGAAATGGCTACCACACCTGTCGGCAACCTCTGTCAACACACACAATGGCAATGTGGGTGTGAAGACATTCCATTGTGGCCTCCTGGTCTGGATGGAATGGCAACCACATCAGGGGTGTTCATTGTACCCCTGTACACATCACACACCAGAGCAATGACTGCATACAATGGCACATGTGGCCTGTAGCTAACCTGATGCCTGCAGCACTCGGAAGGACCGCAAACGTTCCACAAGACGGGGATGACGGTGCTAGGACATGTGTCACAAGCTGCACGGCCAAGGGGACACCGGCTGTGGATCTTCACAGCACAGCTGCTCCGTGGTGATCTGTGCCTGACATACACGGCCATGTCTGACCTGGGTGACATGGGCACATTCCACCTCCCAGGCTCCATGCAAACACGGGCACAGAAGCGACTGTCAGACACCTCAACACAAAGATGAGTGGGACGTGCTGGGGGAACAGGGTTAACGGCCAGACACCCCCTACAACACGGGGAGGAGTGCCAGGCCATGTGAAGGAAAGGCCCTGACTGCCTTTGTCCAGGACTGCTAATGACATGTGGATGTGTGATGATAGTTATGCGCCAGCCAACCTCTGTGTGTCACTGCTAGACCAGGGACTGGGGACTGATGGATATGGCATCCCCATCCTGAGGGGTGTTAGACGCCACACACAGTCATGCTGGGTCCACACATGTCGTAGGGCACATATCCTGTTACGTTCATGTGCGCCTATGTACCTATGTAGGGGTCCATGGCGGATGCGGGTAACTGTGCTATGCTGATGTTGCCAGACATGCCTGTGGGTACCCCACGACTACACGTGGGAACTAATTACAGTGCTCCCAGTAGGCACGTGCAAGTACACCATCAGTATCATACGGGTTAACTGCACCGACATGGTGCTACACATGTAACCACCACACATACTGTGTACACATATCAATGAATGCTGCACCTGTCCTGCATGGTATGTCTGCTGCATGATGTCCGTGCACAACCCACATCACATACATACCTGTCACCAGCCATACACACACACCACAACATACACATCACGTAGTATGCGGACACAGGTATCACATACACCTCTCACTATCGTGTCCACCCTGTGCATCAGAATATGTTAGCTTAACCCTGCAGTGATGGTGTAGCTCACAGTTATGCGGCAGAGACTTCATCATATGCACAGGGTGATATGTGTGCCACAGGCATGGGCTGTACCAATGGATGACATCATGTGTGTGTGTAAGGGCCAGTGCATTGAGTGGGCATGACTATGTAGATTGCATGTGGGTGTGGTGGAGCCCTACAGTTGTGTCTGCTGTGTGTGGGTGTGTGTGTACACAGTTCAGTCATCTGTGATGCCTACACGGGGTATGCTTGGCAGCCCCTGACTGTACAGTGCAGGTGTTACGGCTCACTGTGTCTGCCGGCGGCGACCTGACCCGCGCCTGCCTGGGGTCGCACGGGCATGACCGGGTGGAGGTACGGACTGTCCACTCTCCGATGTCACATGTCCGCTGGAAACGTGCACGACGGGGCCGTCCAGGGCCACGTCCACGTGGCCTGCTCTGTCCTGGTGTGGATGGTGTAGTAGCAGCTGCACTGCTGCTGCTACCAGCACTGTCTGGGTGGGCATGGGAGGTGGCACGCACGCTGACCTGCAGCAGGTGGTGTTGCTGGCACACGCCCACGTGCCCTATGCCTCACCCCTAACTGGTGTTCCTGCACGGACTGCGCACGCTCAAGGATGGCCATGCCTCGGTCGAGGATACCAGCCATGTCACCCAATCTCCTATCCAGAACATCGGCAAGATGCTGTTGTGCATTCGCCAATGCCTGGATGTTGTCATTCAGGGTACGGATTGCGGACCTCTGCAGCCTCTGCCCTTCCTGGTTCTGCCGTTCGGCACGTGCCTGCGCCGCCATTACAGTCTGGAACATGCGTCTGGTTATACCAGCTGCTGCACCCTGTATGGCAGGTGTATGTCTAGCGGTGCTCCCCCTACGAGCAGCACCTGCCACATGCCTGCGTGGCACTGCACCAGTCCTTACACTGGCAACATCGTGTGTACCCACACCTTCTGCAGCCACCACACATTCCTGCTCGGGGACAACAGACGCTGACTGACCGTCATCTATGGTCAACGGTGTTGGGGTATGTGTCGGCATCTGAACCGTGTGCGGGGATGAAAGGGACGTATGTGTGATGTTCTCCACTGGCACAGTGTCTGCCTGTGATGACCCTGCCTGTGCCTCATGCACATGGTCATCACCACTAGTATCTGTGGGGACACTAGCATCAGATTGACCGCAGGAGGGGAACTCACCTACAGCACCTGTCAATACAAAGACATACCATCGGTTACACACACACACACACACACACACACACACACACACACACACACACACACACACACACACACACACACACACACAGACAGCATGCATGTGATAATGCAGGTGGCATGCAGCATTCACACAACACAGACCAGTGAATGCAGACCAGACATTCATAGTGGCAGTATGTACACTGCCCTGGTGGGGACAGTACAACAGGCAGGTGTCATTTAGTAGGCATGCAGTACACACATTCATGGTAGTTTGCATGCATCAGCGTGATACACCGTGTGGCAGCGGGCGAGTTGAGAGTACACATGGCTGCCGACAGTATGTAATGTACACCGCAAACATGTGCGGTATCTTGTGGACATGTGACGATGGTGACCCACCGCATGCACCACATCACAATGGCTGTCACGGTGCAGTGTTATGTGTACAGTCTACAGATACAATGTATGGGTGAGCTGTGTGCATAGCTGTACAGTGTGTAGTGCGGGCTCTGTGCCACTGCACAGTAGCAGGACACAGCTATGTGTCTGTGCAATGCGTGACCTGGATGCATTACATTGCCATGTCTGTAAGTCAGTTCAGATGCTCAGCAGCACGTATATGGTGGACATTGGAGGCACCTGTAGTAGCTGTGGAGAGGCGTTCCATGTCACTGGTGTACTACATTGGATGTCCAGGGGGTCCACTACAGTGATGAACCCACTATGTGTGTACAGGGTGCAATGGTGAGTACCCACTGTGGATGTGCTGTGTGGCAACATGCCTGTAGGTATCAACCATGGCCTTGTCTGTCTGAGTCATTGACTATTGTGTGTGGTAGACATCGTGCACACGGCCCTGTGGTGGCCCATGTGACATACAACCATAGTAGTGTGAGGTGTCACATTCTGTACGGATATGCTGACAGTGTGGATGTCTGCTATGTTGTGCATAGGTCATGTCATGGTGTGACAATGCTGCAGCCAGACATCCACGTGCATGGGACATGGCATGTGCCATGTCACAACGTGTGCACCCGATGCAGGGGCATGGGTCACATTGGTAACACCTGTGCTCTGGCCAGATCACAGCTCACTATGTGGTACTGTGTGCATACTGCACTGGCATACCAATGCATACTACACATGCAGCCATTGTGTAACACCTACACCATTGTATGCATAGCTGACTGCACGTAACACACCAATAGGTTGTGTGGTGTCATAGCACTCTTCGCTAACGGGTGTATCTACTGTACATGGGTGTTGTGTGTGTCGGGTGGTGCGAGCTGTATACCGTGACTGGGGCACACACAGGTGAGCATGTCATGCTTAGACACATGGGGAATATCAATACAGCAGAACATGCCTTTGACTAGCAACAGACTTACCTGCAACAGACCCTTGTCCTTGCGACACGCCAGATGTACCTGTAAAGGCATTGCACAAAGGTATACACATTAGCCATTACTATCTCCACAGTCAGCACTGTGCATCTCACATCATGCATGTGTGTGGTAGCATGTGCTATGCACATGTCTGCTAACACAACATAGCATACTATGGTTTGCATCTTGTGTGGCCATATACCTGGCATGTATTGCTATATCATGTGTTGTACTATGACACCCACACCCACGTCGCCTATCATACAAACATGCAACACTGACTTACCATGCGGCTCCAGGCTCATATCTCGGGAGACACCCACCTCCACGATGGACGCAAGTGTTTCTGCGTGTTCTTCCGTGGGTGTCCCCAGACTGGCCAGGAGCTCCTCCGTGGCTGTGAGTGGGGGCTGGGTTGGTGGCCCACCACCTGTCCCACGTTGTTGCCTGGCGATTGCAGCGGCACGCTGTCTTGCATGCCGGATCAGGTCTGTGCAGTGCCTGCGGATTTGTTGATAGCTGCGGTTGTTTACGCCCACGCTGTTCACCCTCCTGCACATCTCCTCCCACATCTCCTGCCGTTCCTGTGCCTGCTGTGGCACATGGCTAAATAGGCGGCGTGGTTGCCATGGAGGTATGGAATGATCACCTCCTCCTCCTGTCGGCTGAATGGTGGAAGGCGGGAACGTGGCATTATCTGGAAGACATAATGATGGTGGCAGGTCACATTCACACTGCTGTGCTGGCATACTGTTGGAAATACATTGCTATGACATGTACGACATCTGCACAGTGATCTGTGAAGGGCATCGTGGCAGTGACACAGCCGATGTTCTGGCTTCACACCATTGAGCACTGGGTGTCACATCATATCTGTGTGCCACCCCATCACACTGTACACGCACCATGTAGATGTTAGCCTGCCATGGACATGTGTACCTGGCTGCACCTATGTCCATATCAGTTGGCATAGGTCCCCATGTGACGTCTGTGGTACTGTTCACCTGGACGCTGTGTATATGTCAGTACACATCACGTCTGTGTCCATTGTGAACGTCAGCAGCGGCACTGTACACATACACATGGACACCTGCACATGCATGTGTTGTGCCATGTACTTCCACACAGCACTGTACGGGTGCTGGACAACTTGCCACAGCTCACCTGTGTTGCATATGTGATAGACATGGAGCAATGTGTAACCATGACACATTAGCAGGAAAGGCCATGCATAGCATGTACACACACACATTGTGCAGAGCATCACACAGCACCTGTAACATGACAGGGTGCATCGCCGCCACATTACTGCTGTGTATGGTTGATAGTGAGAGTGCCCTTTGTCCATTGCACCATGTGGGACTGTGATAGCTCATGCAGCCTTGCTGGTCAGCTCTGCATGATATGGCAGGGTATGCCACATACATGGCACTGGGTGTGATCCACCTGGGGTTGACGGTATTGGCAGGGTGGCTGTCCATTGCATATGTCATAGCTGTGTGAATATGGACATTCAACATGTTTATCACCATGGTGTGGGCACTGTCCTCGGCGAGGTATGCTGTACACTGCTTGTTGAGGGTGTGTCTGGTGCATGCAGGTATCACACATCCATGCATACACTGTAGCCCTGGCAGGTGCTATGTGCTGGGATATTGATCGACACAGTGCTGTATGTGGACACACACCACTATCCCATGCACATGGATGGCTGCCTGAACTGATGTGGGTAACACATATGTGTACATCCAGTGCCGCTGCCACCCACATGTCTGCTGCTGCACTACACACCGCCATCCCTCCCTCTGTGAATGTGGTGTTGGGCTCAGCAGAGGTATCCATGTATGGGGACAGGGATGTTCACATAGCAGGCCCACTGATGGTATCGTTGATCTGACCATACACATATGATGCACCCTTCACACATACAACCCATTCATATTGTTGTTCACAACGGTGACACAGCTATATTGCTATGCTGGAGGCATTCACAGACATACATACACACAGGCATGCACGTCCATCTGTGTCATTGCCTGGACTATTGGTGTGGTTTGGCACCTAACGTGTTTGACTGCAGGTGGCGCAGACCTACTGTGCACATGTGTACATGGTAGGCCTGTTCTACGGTAGGCATCTGTGATGTGCTGTGCACATCTCATATCTGCACATTTGGTTGGTGTCCATCGGTCCACGGGCCAGTGGTGGGACATACAGGGATGTTGCTGAACATATATGCATGCGACCCTGTACAGCTGTGACGCTAGCCTCTCAGATGCTCATGTGTCGTGGACGTGAACACCGTACACACACATGTGGTTGTGGGCTGCCGTCCGTACCCATCTCCACCTGTGGGTTGCTATCATCCCACACACTCCTTGTACTGTATGTTCAGGCTATGCACCTATGTGGGGCTTGTGTGCATGCAATACAATACTATGTGCCTTTGCACCCATCACAGACAATGTCACACAGGTACACCGGCAGCCATACACATCGCAGCTTGTTGTCAGCACGTCACATGTGGTACACACCTAACACATCTCCTGTGGGACATGGTAATTTGTATGGGCATGTCCAGTTGTCACATACCACAGCTACCCCTACATGACGGCTATGCAGGACATGTGTGTGGACATCTACTGTGACATGTACATGAGCAATGCCCCCCTACCTACATCACATGGTACTACCTGTGGAGTATGTGTGTCTGCATCCATGCTATGGCCATAGATGACAATTGTACATCAATATGTGCAACATACCTCATTGGGGGTTGTCATGTGCACATGTTCCATGTGTCAATGCATTGTTTGTGTCTGTTGGGCGGTCATTGTTGTGCATGGTTTACATGGCTGACATAGCGTACTGTGTCTGATTCCAGGTACTTCATTCAGCTACCAGCATTGTACCTGGCAATACATTCCAGCCATCATGTAGCCAGCTTAGATGACAGTGGGAGGTGTTCCGCCATGTGCACATATGTCACACAGTACGAGGGTGGCTGACACACATTGTCAGGACTGGGTTCTGACTGCTGTGGCTGTGTGTACCGGTGTTGACAACCATGACTGCACCAGATGGTGTCTTCTGGATGTGTGACATTCACAACAAACACCTACATTCACATAGCAGCGCATCGTCGTCCACGACAATGGACATTCCTGCATGAACACTGTGTATGGTATGTCTGTATGACCACTGCATATATCACTGGTGGCCACCAGCATGGCTGCCTACAACAGCAGTGTGTATCCTGTGCAAACATGGGTTACACCAGTCACAACACACCTGTGTCAGATGGCCCTGTAGTGGGTGACAGTGCAGTTCCATTCATCATGTAACAGTATACATCGTGCACCAGTATGTTGCAGACATGTGAACGGCTGTGCTAGTCGACATATGCACACATGACACATCACCTGGTACACCGTGTCTGCCTTGCCACCTGCTATTGTGACCACCCTGTGATGACATTGTGCGGCCCACATGGACTTGGACATGTGATGGCTCAATGGTGAATTAACCCTCCAGGTGTGTGTCTAGCCAGGTGTCCAGTAGCCAGTGGTCTGCATGCAGGGATAGTCTACATTGGCCTACTCTGTCACTGGGACTGTTGACTATGGTCATACTGTTGTTATGCAGGCATGTGCTGTTTGTCCAGTCTGATAGTCATGTTCAACCACACTACCGTGGCACACATGCCGTGTGGACATCTGCCTAAGGTGTGCAGCCCACATGTACATCTTCACATGCTATGCTGCCTGTGCAGTGGTGTCACATGTCTGTCTCCGGCAGGGCTGTCACAGGTAGGCACAGCATGCAGTAATGTGTGACAATGCTTACACCCTCCACTGTGCTGTACACTAGCACTGCACACACAGTACAGCACACATGTCATTTATCTGCAGTGCCTGGGACCTGCCTCCATGCCCTACACGGCACACCTGCCAGTCCAGATTGTACACAGATCATACCTCCCAGGCACATACCTGGACTGCAACACACACGGGTGGGTGGTTCCCACACCACACCGTGATTTACACACATACTGTATATTCCCATGACACATTGCATCATAGGTAGTCCATGTTCAGATACCCATGTTCGTGGCGCTCGCACATTGTGACACGCGACAGTGAATACACTGTACACCACAGGTTACATGCCAGTCGGGTTGGCATACTGTACATTGCACCTAGGACAGTTGCTACTGCTATGTATTGCCAGCAACACGCCCTTCCCTAGTATGGACTCCCATGTACCCACACATGCTTGGCCATGCAGTACGCATAGCTGGGTGACACATTACACGACACATACCATACCTACACTACCCTCAGCATGCACCAAACCACCATGTGTCTGTATGCTAGGCCTACACACCTCCCCCCTCTGTTTGCTGAACATCCATGCTTACCATCCCTGCTAGCCACACCCTAAACACACAACCATAGCAGCATGCATGGTACATACACACTACAGCCGGTATTACTGACATCCACTGACAGTGGTAGTTGATGGCATGGCACCCCGTACGATGGACAGTCTACGTGCCTATGCCAACACTGATCACAGTGCACTTCTGCTACATTTACACACTGGTAGGGACCATGCTATTCCACACTGAGACATGGTGGTACTGGCCTTTTCACAGATGCCACAGTGGTATTCCTGTTCCATGCACACGTGCTGTATGGGCACATGTGCAGGCTGTTGCACGGTAGTTATGTTCACCTGTGTGTTGTGTGTCACTTGACAGTCATGGTGTGTCCTGATGGTGCATGACATACTCCACAGCTAGCTGCCTACACGACTGCCAGACATTGCAGTGTGGGCCCTCACGCAGTGTGGTGGTATGTCTCTGCTGTTTGACTACATCCACATTCAATGCAGCATACCACGGTCATGCAGGCATTGACGACACAGATGTTGCTGTCATCGTGCCTGCCAATGGGGTACCTACCAACAATACACACTCTCACTCACTACAGGGTTCCAATCCTTGGCTGGACATTGTATTAACCCTGTGGACACATACATAGTACTGCCATGCACATGTTATGTCCGGGAACACAGTCCCAATGTCACCTCAAACCGCCGTAGTTGTTGTATCCCGCCAACCTGGCTGTTACATGTCTCTGCAGCAGCACACGTCAGTGACTGCTAGCCCATTCATGTCGTTGTGCACCCTGACCACCACACTACCACATCTATCACACTACACATGGATGGTACTGCATTGCACGTCTGGGGCTGCATCTCTACACCCATGACTGGGCCATTCAGTATGGCACTGGGCCACATCTTGACATACATGCTTCACACACTCATTGACTACCTGCATGCCTTTCCTGGCACCCTTGTTGGGCTTCTGTGCGCCACAGCACACCACATCCCATGCTGGCCACCTGTCATATTATTGCATGGGTGGTTGGGGTGGTACAGAGGGTATCACATCAGACATGATCCACTCTTTGCCCTTCAGCACCATTCCACTTTATGCTATTGCCAGTGTACACATCCAGCATCACATCGCACCTATGTATCGGGATGTTACGCCATGTGCCTTCTGTACAGTTCACACAGTGGTGCAGGCATATAATGCTAACTACAACAAGTCAGGGACGTGTGACATTGCACGGTCCTCAGACATGTGGCCCCTCATGCTCAGTATTTGCATCGTACACTACCTGCTGTCACACAGTACTGTACATGCCTACATATACCACTTCTACATACCTGGCAACATTCTAGCTCATCCTACTCATGTTGCTGACACCCATACAGGTGTCAGTGTGGCAGATATATCATGTAGATATCATTGCATCAGTTACATCACACATAGTGCATACACATCACCTTTGCATACTGACAGTCATGCGGTGTGTATCACATGGATACTGTCCCTATACAGGCATATCACGTTGTACATGGTTGATGTACACACACATGGCCCACATGGTGCTGTGGTTGCCATATTACACCATGGCGTGGGTACACATGTGCAGGACCACGCATTTCTGGACCGTATGTCTAGCTGATACCTTGGGTGCCCTTGTACCAGTGCCATACACACATGTACACGCAGGCCGTGTTACAATAACACATGTGTGGTGTACCTTACACAATGGATACAACGTTACATGTCTCAGTATAGTCATGCTGTGCTCTCTACCCAGCTCAGACAGTTTACATATGCAAATGACAGTCATGTAACACATCTGTGCTCACCTGCATGCCACTAACACAGGGGTGTAATCTACTCTGCCATGGGCCATGTTCTCCGCAGTACTGATGCATGTAGTACTCCTACATGGCGTTTGCAGTGGGCAGGGTGGGAGGAGCAGTCCTGCATGTGTGCACACATGCCACATTGCTCAGCCCGGCGTCTGTGTGACATCCACAGACTGGACACACACCATGCTGTGGGACATAGGTCCTGTGCACATCCCACAGGGGCACACTGTGTCACTAGTCATGTGATAGCTTCCTTGCTGGTAGGGTGACACAGACCCATGGTACCACCACAGCGGACGTACTGTATAGACATGACAGTTGACATCCAGTTCTGCCGTTCAGTGGACACTACCATGCGGGTCAGTACTGTGTACATTGCACATGTGTTTACACACGGCCCTGCTGGACATCATTGTGGCACACATTGCACCTGCTATGGAACGTTTGGACATGGTCACTTGCTGTTCCTCCATTTCGGTACCTATTCTGCTACTACATTGTCCCATATGTGCAGGCCATACATATCTTGTGTATGTACATAACATTAGGCCATCGCTCCATCATGCATGCTATGCCTGTGATACTGTCTATGATTTGTGAACATATCCATCATGACAGCTTTGCATTACACATAATTGACATAGTCGCCTACTGCGTGGGATACGTGCACGCCGTCGCGCACATTCCATATGACATCGATGGTATATGCCCATGCACATGTGTGCTGTGACACTATACATACATGTCCTATCCCCTGCTGTGGCACTTCATTGTTGGATGTCCACTGCCAGCATCAGCGTGGGTGGTGGCATTGTTCTGTGTTTGCAACCCCTATGGCAGACCTGGGGTGCGGTTACCACCTGTGCCACTTTGCAAGGGACAGTCCCTCCTTGGGCAGTTGTGTCCTGACAAAATATATTACAAATGGCAAATGTCCTGAGATTGTAGGACATCACTATATGCCATTCTTATGTAAGAGTTGCATCACATACTTATTTATGTATGTACATTCCTAAATGTTACAAGACACACAATAAGCAACTTAACTGCTACAAGACTACACTTTTCTTTATGCAAAAGAGTAGAGTTCTAACCTTTGTACTGACCATGGGTATGTGTCCACCTGTAACATCTGATGTGTGTCCCGAAGATTTCCCACTTTGGCCATTTGAAAAGGTGGCAAGCCGAACCTGGGGTTATCCTGGGTGTGTACATGTTGTCCCACTGCTGTGCACACGTTGTCCACAGTCGTTGGTATGCTGCGCGTTTTAGCATTACATATCCAACCTTCGCCTCTCTGCCTGATGGACAGGTATCTTTACCTACACACCGTTCACATACTGTACAGATTCGTCATACGTATCGTGCGTTACACACCGGTACATGTCGTGGGTTCGACATACCTTTCCGGCCTTTTGTTCTGAGTTCGTCTCTATTCCCTTGTTTCTCCTTCTCTATTCGTGTTAGTTCGGTATGAACATACGGTTTGAATATCCAGGGAGTCTTCCTTATATTCGCCGTCACCTGAGGCATGTGTGTTAATCAGGCCAATAGCTGTTCCTCGGTGTGTACTTATGCGCATATCGGCGGTGATCCCCCTTCCTTTCGTTCGTTACGCACTAGCCCATGGTTCTTTCCTCGTGTGGCCGTTGGTTATTTGCAATACCTTCGTGAGGATGGTATGTATTGTATCATGTTTGTGTGACTGCATCCGCTATGTGTGGTGTCGGGCACATTTCGCTGTGGTGTTAGCCGTGGATTGTGTGTGTTGAGTATGGTATTGTGTTCGACATGTGGGTCCCCGTGTCCTGGCGGCGTCTGTCGATGGCGTTGTGCATTCAGATGTGTTACATAGCTGTTATTTTCCTGTACATAGCGGATGCAAGGATGCATCAGCCGCTGCTAGTGTTTCCCAGGAGCTTGTTGTGGGTATGCCGCTGTCATTTACTGCCTGTATGTGTTTGCTATGGTTTTAGCTGTTATCCCTTTGATATGTGCAATGGGGTATATCTGCGGATGTGGGTGACGGGTACGGGGTGTGAGTCTTGCATTTATGCATACCAGATATGCTTGTGTGTGTGCTCCATCCCTGCTTGGGGAGCTGCGGGTTACCTGTCTGTTGTTCCGGGAATGTTTGTTTGGTTGATGTCGTCTGCTGTCGGTATCGCCTGCATGTGTGCTTCCTGCACGTATTCCTCCTTCACATCGGTTATATATCTGCGGATGTTCGTCCGTGCCTACTATCCAATGGCATTTTGTCGCTGATAGTTACGGTGAATGTGGTCCTATACTTGGGGCGGCCTGTATGCTACCGGTAGCCTCCTATTCGTGTGCCGCTTGCTTACACACCGCGGTATTTACGGGACCGTAAGTGTTCACGATCGGTGCCGGGATAGCACATTCGTATTTTCGCCGTACATGCCTGATGCTGTGTAGCGTTGGCGACGGACCGTGTGGAGTCTACCTTATGGCCGCCATACCTACGGTCATGGTTTGTACATGCGTCCTTTGCATCTCCTGTTGGCTATGGCCCTGTGGTACACTTTGGGACATTTCCGCTTTGCATCATTTTACGTCGCCACGTGCATAGCCACTGAGGAGATGTCAGTACTACTTTGTGGGTACTGCTGTACATACGCCTATGGTTCCTGTACTGTATGCCTACGCCTGTTATTACACTCCGCCTGTGACATGTCATCTACATACACAGTTTACACTGGCACACACATTACACACACAGCAGAACACACAACAACCTCACCTCACACACACACATATTGCCGCCATGGCTGTCAACCTTCTATTTCCAGAGTGAGGAACACACACAGTAGTAATGTCAAACAAATGGGCATAATGTGGAACACATAGTAATGGCATAGTGACAACTTCAGCTAAGTAGGTCATAGGTTGATTATAATATGCTGATTTACTTACAGTGAAGAACCTTTACTGACTTACTATGAGTACATTCTATTTACCAGGATGTCATTTATATACATTCCTAACAATGGATGTTTGAGAGACATTTTCAATGTGGAACTTGGAGGAACTGCGAGGAACATGAACTGTTTTACACCCCAAATGAGGTACGTTCCTCATAATGTCGTACACTTCACTGGTATGCTTTCCGCTTTGCAGCGACGGTTGAACACAATACCTACATTGGCGCGACGCGGTGGCGGCGTGTATCTCCGCACTCATATCCTATGGATATGACACGCTTTATATCTAGGGTTGCCACCTTTTCAAATACCCAAAGTGGGACATTTTCTGTAGAAACGTCAGATTTTGCATGCAAACACATACCCACGGCCAGTACAAAGGACAGCAATTCACTTTTTTGACAGAATACAAACCTGTAGCATTACAGTTGCTTATTCTGTTTATTATCATATTTAGATGTTTCTTCTACAAAATAACTGTTTTATGCAACTAATATAGAAATTATGGGAAATAGTTTTGTCCTACAATCTCAGGACATTTGCCATTTTGTCAATGTTTTGCAGGACACAACTGCCCAAAGGGGACTGTCCCTCACAACGTGGGACAGGTGGTAACCCTACACATATCCCGTTACTGTACCGTGGACTGGTGACCATCCCGACACGCGGATATGTATTGATGCAGGTTAACATTTCCATGGCTGGCGTTACCTGCCCTGCCCACCCTCCAGGATGATCGGGTTGTCGGTCACTATGTTTACTATGTGGTGATTTCGCCTTACTTATCTGTGAACTTGCATCCCTGGGTTCCATATTACCCTGTTGTACTTTATATCTGTGTATGCGTACATATATTTCTACATGTGTACTGATATGTATTTCCGTATCTGTGTATGCACATGAGTACATATGTGGTCGATTTTGGCGATAGTGGCAGCATACGGCTACGCCGTGTGCTGTCGAACCGCGGCGTTGAGGTGTTGGCGTTCCATGCTCTGCTGGCTATTGGGTGTGCAGTGTTTGGCGGTGCCTTTGTTGAGTCACACATACGTCCGCACATACGGTACACATTACGGGCGGACAAGTTTGTGTGGCGTCCATTTTACTGTGTGTGCAGGTCAGGAGGTGTCAGTCCATGGGGCCTACACTGTCAACGTATGTGCTATTCGTTCCCTCTTTGCCAGGGCGTAGGCATATTGGGTACGCCTCTGTCTACCTACTGGGGCTGGCTCAGTGTGTCCATGGCGCTGAACGCCCTGTGCCTGTGCTTGCCCTGGCAGTTGTGGCGGGCTTGGTGGCCCTCCGGCATTATGTCCCTGCAGCAGCTGTTTCCGCAGAATCATATTGTGTAGCATACAACATACTATGAATATGTGGGCACTTGTGCCTG
Organism: Protopterus annectens; assembly: GCF_019279795.1. Classification (NCBI taxonomy): domain Eukaryota; kingdom Metazoa; phylum Chordata; order Ceratodontiformes; family Protopteridae; genus Protopterus; species Protopterus annectens. The sequence goes on from NC_056736.1 coordinate 94,384,291, forward strand.
GAGAGTACTGCAAGGCTCCACCGGATGTATCCAAGCACCCGAACCGTGATTTCAACATCCCGAACACACGCGCTATGATTACTCCCTTCTGCGTGGGCCTCATTACGCCGCTCTTCCATGTGTGTGTGTGCATTTCTGATGGGTGTCATCAACCACGGCTCCAGTGCGTAGCCAGCATCCCCACAAGGTGACGTTGTGTGATGTGCCCCCTGGGGAATACCTGATACAGCTGTCAGGCATGGCAGATATGGGAGTCGTGGTAGCTTCCAGGGCTGCCAGCACACACATCCATAATAATGCCCCGCATTGCACGACCTGGCAATTGATGGAGGGGTATCCCTTGCGGTTTATGTAGCGTCTACCCTGCTCCCGGTGGTGACTTAATTTCTATGTGCACAGTCTATCGCACCCAGGACCTCCGGTATTGTGCCACACGGTGGAAGCGGCGCATATTGCTAGCCAACTCCTCCTGAGATGTGGGGAAATTTATGTGCTCATGGGCATGTGGTAACATGGCATCCAGGAACTGGTGTAGTACCCTGGATGCTGATGCCTGTGAGATGCCCATTATGTCCCCGGTTGGCCTTTGAAAGGTACCTGTAGCCAGTATTCGCAAGCTCACACATACCTTTGTGTCCACTGGGATGGGCTCCTCTGTTGTCTCTTGTTCTCAGGCGCGGCCGGCACAGCTCCACTATTTGCTGTAACGTGTCCCTGTCCACCCTGTAGCTCTACTATCTCCAGGTCTCGCAGCCCCTGGTAGGTCACCCTTGGTCTGAACACTCTCCTTCTCCTGTGAGGCCTCACGGTAGTTGTCGGCACCACCCTCCGCAACTCCGTCTGTCTCTGCCACATACCTATGCATCACGGCGGCGGCACCCAGCATATACATATTAAAAGTTCCCGTCTGTTTACACCCTACGGTGCGGCGTTTGGGAAATCGCTGTGTGTTGTGTGCATTCACATTTAATACTGTTGTGCTGTATACCCGGTGATGTCATTGGGTGTGTCTGTGGCGTATCCACGGATTATTTCCGTGGTTTTACGCTTGCAACTGCAACGGTACTGCCTGTAGTGTTACATTACAGTTGCCTGCATTGCCTTCGCCTGGCATCTTACATTACTGCATCCTGCAGGCACATGGCATATGATGCATTTTATCTGCAGCCGCAGTTATGCTACCTCTGTACTTGGCTGTGCTATTTCGGTTCTTTGCTCTTTGCATTTCTACTACATCCCCTACTATCTTTGCACTCATATGCCTCCCCTTTCCCGTTATGCAGGAGTCTGCATGCAGAGTTATCAGCTGCGCGTTTGCCCTTCCTGCATTGATTGGTGTTAATTGCTCATTACGGATCCATTTACACTGCTTCCGCATTTCCTCGTATTCTCCGCATTACCTTCCTATATCCGTGGTTGTTGCCGGTGAGGCCGTCACATGACTGGTTTAGGGAACGTAGTCATCCTCGCACATGCATTTGTACGCGCATTCTGTACTCTCAGCGCATCTATTTCCTAACACGCCAGTCCTGATGCTGTGATGTGCATTGTACAGCCCAGATTTGCTGACCTCCAATATCCTTCCTCCTACAGTGGCACACCCTCTGTGGTTGACATGTATCGTGTAGGCCACTCCTCGGTGTAGTACCGCCACGCCGTTGCTCCATCCTTACGCCGGCGCCGTTTTGCGATTCACTATTATCTGCCTCATTTGCACGGAATTTACTCCTAATACATGGTTACGGCGCGGACACTGCCACCACTCCTTGACAACCATTGCGCTGGGGTTGCAGCTTTACATACATACTATGGTGTGTGGTGGCTGTGCAGCTGATTTGTGTTCTACTGCTCTTTTAGGACATTGTCATATTATTTCATTGCTTTGCAACTTCTGTGCACATATCCCGGGTCTGCTGTTCTTTCTACATACGTGCCATTTATGTCATTTTTACATTTTGTGCATATTTTCTTTGGACATTCTCGGTGCCTTTCCACATTGGCATATTGCACCTATATGATACCTGACTTTGACAGCCTTCCGTTACACCTCCGGTATGTTTGGGTAAATGTAAACCGCTTTTTGGTTTAAATTGCCGCGTTTACGCTACGCCTGCGCCACTTCGTGGATCGCTATTTGCCCTCATTTGCATGGTGCAATACCGCACACAGTGTGTTTTGCATACCTATGCCGGGCGAGGGACGTCCGCGCGCCGGTAGTGCACGTGGAATTCATTCATACCTGAATCGCTAAGCAGCCATATTTGGCGTTATAACGCCGACGCTATGCTGGCGCCTGGCGCAAGGTTCATGAATCCCGGGGACTGTCTTTACTGTGACTTATAAAATCCAGTTTAAAACCTAGAACCTAAATATACTACCACTATAAAATGGTTTGTGCTGAAAAGTTTGCCATTTACACTTCTTTATTATCACCTATGGACCCAGAGATATGAACATTTGTTTGAAATGTGACAACATAATTTGATTCTGTCAAAAAGCTTAGGAAGGATCCTCCTATTGAAAGTTACAGTGCAAACTTCCATTGAAGAGAATCAGTTAATATGGATTAGTTTTTGCAATAATACTTCACTGTATGGGTTCAAAGAACATATAACCATGTCTTATTTCTTTTACTGGAACATCAGGAGTTTATTTGCTGATGTGATCTGACCAAGGCAGGTAACCGGTAAAGTGATAGTGTGGGTAATTTCCTTGTACATTCACAGATGCTGTGTTATCACTATCCTCCACCATAGTTATAGGCCTGTCTGATTTTGGGAACTATCCAGCTCTGATGATGATGATGATGATGATGATGACAGCCATATCCCAACATGGTCAAGGGGTCATTGCTTCACTGGTAGACTCAGGCAATGTGATGGCCAAATCTCCACTCCATTCTATGGACACAGCTTCTGTACCTGTTCAATAAACCTTCACAGACCCAGAATAATGCTCACAGACATACACCTCTGCCTAAGAAGTGGAGTCATCACTGGAGGTACAGTTACCCCTGGTTGCAGTAAATTCAATAGAGAATTAGGATGACATCAGCAGATAGATTCCCGGTGATTAAACATGTCATGAATACTGTCTGTCTACCAAGCTAAGTGTATCCATGGCTGCTACCCAGCATTTGTGCTGGGCCATAATAGAGGAACAGGCAAACAACAACACAGGCATAGCTGAATGAGGTGGAGTACTATGTGGTCTAAATGATGACTTCAGGGAGTGGACGGACATTTGGTGTAGGGAGTTTTCACACAGGTGCTGCCCCTGTGCAACTACACACCATGACCAGTCTATCTCCATCATAGGTGGGACAGCTTACCCTAGGAGGGAGAGCCCATGGTCTTTTTTTTTTAAATGACTTTATTGAATTATCACTTGTGACATAGGCAAATTTACATTTATAGAAAAGTAATCAAACTGTATTAACAAATTAACATTAACAAACACTATACTTCGCATATAATGCTATATATCATATAACCTAAGCACCATTACAGAAATTATTCAATTTATGTCCCTTTTTTAAACAATTAACATCTTTATTAAACCATCACTTATGACATAAGTAATCATACATTTATATAAATGTAAACAAACCAACACAATTCTAGTTGCAAGCATTTAACATCACAGACCATACTAACACACTCCAAGTTGCAAACATTATACATCATTTATAATCTAACCAATATTTTCAAACATTACATAGCTCATTTAAGTCCTGCCTTCATTTAAACCTCATTCCTCCCCTGTATGTATTGTTCCCACAATTCCCATTTTCCTATGTAGTTTGCTCCTACCCTTTCTAAAGATCTCAAACCATAGTGCAAACAGTCCCAAAATAGCATCCAGTAGTCATGACACTTCTGATGTACATGTGGAGGGAATATTACTGAGAAGTATAAATGAAGCTTGCCATTCATGTTTGCAGAGCACTTCTTCCTGTCAATGTGGTGCAAATCATGCCTGTAATCTACCCAGAGCAGGGTTCTCCTTTTTTTAATTTCTCCAAGTCTTTTGGGTTTTTAATACCATGACAGGAAAGGACCCCATTTCTAAGTCAAAGTACGATTAAAGTTCGTGAAATTAGTATTGTTTCAATCTTTGATGTCAGCCAAAAGTGCTCTTTGCAGCAACTACAATGTGGACAGTAATGACTTCTTATAGGTTCATAGGTTCATAGGTTGGTACTAGGCTATCAGCCTTAGGGCCTATATAAGCCTAACCATAACACTTCCCTGGCTATTTCTTCCCACACTATTTACTTCCCTGGACCCCTGTCTAGCAGGGCGACTGACGTGATCCCTGGGGTGAATTTCCTTTCTCCCATCGAATCGTCAAGTTTCCTTTTGAAGAAGGCCAAAGAAGCACTCTGCTTGACATGTATGGGCAATCTATTCCAGATTCTGGGGAGTCTCTGGGTCAGGAGCCTATCCCTCCAGCATGTTTTGTTTATTGTGATGACAAGGTTTAGATCCCTGGAGCGTGTGGCTCTGAGGGATTGGGATTTCTTTAAGTGTAGCATGTCCAACAGCTCTGGGTTTGACATGGCCTTGTATGTTAAGCAGTGATCGCCTCTGAGTAGACGATATGCGACAGAGTATAGCTGGAGTTTTTTAAGGCAGTCAGCGTAGGGCATCTGCTTTAGGCCTGTGATTCTTTTAGTGAGGTATTTCTGCGGCCTTTCCAGTTGTTGCAGATGTCTTGAGAGGTACATACCAAACGGGGCATTGTATTCTATAATGGATCTAATGAGGGATGAGTACAGTGGGACAATGACCTCCTTTTTTCTGGATGAAAATACCTTAGTGATGAGGTGTGCCACACAGAAGGATTTCCTGTCTGTTGTGGCAATGTGGTTATCGAAGGTGAGACCACTGTCCACCTGTGTCCCTAAGTCTCTTATCACACTTTCGGTGTTTAGTGTACTGCCACCTATATGGTAATTCAAGGGTACATGTTTTTTCCCAAAGGGGATAGCTATACATTTCTTGGCATTGAGCTTGAGCCCATGGCTCTGGCATCAAGCATGTTTCTGTAAGGCCCTTTTGTAGAGTATCCACATCATTTGGGGATTCAATAATGGCACCCAGTTTGCAGTCATCTACGAACTTTGTTAGCCAGAGTCCCTAAGTGTTGGCCTGTACTTCAGAGAAGTAGATGCCAAACAAGAGCGGTCCCAGGACTGAACCCTGAAGTACTCTACTTGTCACTTGTCTGGTGCTGGATTTGGAGTCAGCTACTTTTACAGTGTGGGTTCTATCAGTAAGCCAGTTAGTAACCCATTTGGTGACGTAGGGATTAATTCCCAGCTTAGTAAGTTTATCTATGATTCCAGAGTGGGGGATGGTGTCAAAGGCCTTGGCAAGGTCTAGATAGGCTGTGTGGACCACCTTACCCTTGTCCATGGCTCTGGAGACTGATTTGAAGAGGTCAATCAGGTTCAGGAGACAAGATCGGCCCTTCACGAACCCAAACTGCGTGGGGTCCAGTGTTTGAAGGTTGCCAATGTCTTTGTTTATAAGTTCCATGATAATACGCACCATGGCCTTGCAGATAAGGCTCATCAGACTGATGGGATGGTAGTTTCCAGGATCCAAGGTGGATCCCCCCTTGTGGAGTGGGATAACTGTAGCTCTGTGCCACTCAATGGGCATGAAAACTGAGGTGAGGTTATGACTGAACATGACACTTAGGTGAGGTGCCAGTTCATATTGTAGTTCATGTAGTACACAGCCCAGGATGTCATCTGGTCCCATGGATGCTGTATTCTTAGCTTTGGAAAGTGCATTTTTTACCTGTGTGGCCATTATTACTAGAATTTGGCAATCTTCCGGTATTGAGATGGGCCATTTAGGGGGTGAGAGGGGGATGAAGTTGGCACTGAATCCATCTGCCAGGATATTGGCAATATCCTTGGGATCAGTATATTTAATGCCATTCTGTTTTAGCTCAGAGCAGATTTGAGCATTGCCATTTAGATTCTTGACATAATTATAGAATGCCTTGTGGTTGTCTTTGGAATCTTTGGCAATTTTATTTTCGTAACTAGCTTTGGAGGATTTTATGAGGGATCTCAGTTTCTTACTAAGGCTGGTAAGGGAGCTTTTTGCATCCTGGGATTTTCCTCTTTTCTGCAACAGTTTCTTCCTTTTGTTGTAAAGTTTGTTTATGGCAGGGTACCACCAGGTTGGCTTCCTTTTTTTGGCTGAGAGCAACTTGCTTCTGTTTGGGATGTGCTCATACAGTGCCTTAGTGTAGGATTCAGCAGTTGAACTTTCAGTTCCCGTCTGCATGGGTGTCATGAAGTTTGTCACTTCTGACTTGAGTAGCATGAATGCAATGCAGACAGGGTTATATGTATTGGTAACATAGCTAAATACGATCGTAGATTTTTTTTTATGAGACCGTTGCTCCTACTACTATTGCAACTGTCTGGGTATCTTTCTTCCACATTGCTCTCATTTTTGCCTGCAGATCCTGATATTTTATGACTTTGTGTCTCTCTGTACGCAAGACACTGTAGTCAATGGGTGTGATGATTTCAGTGATCAATGCTACTTTTGTCTTCTTTTTATGGACTACTATATCTGGTTTTCTAGCATCTGTCTTTTGAACTGTTAGTAATGGGGGATCCCATGTGATGTAAACTTCATAATTTTCTATGATGCTTTGTGGCTCATGTTTCCAGTGTTTTTCAGCTACTACAATACCATAATGTTTGCACAATCCCCAGTGCAACAGTCTTGCCACATTATTATGCCTTTCAGTATACAGTCCTTCTGCCATTAGTATGTCACAACCAGCAAAGAGGTGTGTGACTGTTTCCAGTTCGGTTTTACAAAACCTACATTTGTCTGTTTCTCACACATGTTTACTGCACTTTGTAAATCAGTGTGTATGTAGCCCACTATCTTGGGCCACCAATATTAACCTTTCATCTCTTGGTTTCAATTTGCCTCTTATTAAACATTCCCACATTCGTTCCTAATCAATATGAGTTTCTTCTAAAAGTTTTCTATACTTGCAACTATATTTATGCATTTTCCATATTTTTTGCCTTCTCATCTGATCCTTCACCTTATATTCTTTCTTTTGTTTTTTTTCGCACATTCAGTTGCTGCCTGATTTTTATCTACTTCTGGTTTAATTTCCATTCCTAAACCAGAGAAACTAAAAAACACAGACAAGTGAAGTACGGTCACTGCAGTTTGACAACGTCACAAACCAATGAAACCTTGATGAAACAATTTATTGAAGCGCTTTTTGTTTGCTAAGTGAGCAAACTTCTTCAGAAATTTCCATTCCTGCTTGATGCCGATATGCTTCTGCTAGATTAAGCAGAGAAGTCATCTTAGATTTATTCCCCTCATGTTTCAAAACTTTCACTACATTTGGGTCTTGTGAGGTCAGCAGATATGTGTGGAATCCTACAATTGCAGATCTATATATGTAATCAATTTCAAGGAGGTCTATCCCTCCTTCAAAATGGGGAATATATATAATCTTGGTATGCACTGATTTTTATAAATTATTTGGTGAGCATGAAGCATCATTCTTGTTTTCCTATCTAATCTATCCAACATGCTTTGGGGCCGGTCACTCACTCCAAAACTGTAAGTTAGAACAGGAAGAGCAAAATGGTTTATAGCTTGGATCTTGTTCCCAGATGTCAACACTGTTTTCAGGATTAATTTAAGTCTTCTAAAGTATTCCTTACTAAGTTTTATTTATTTTATTTATTTATTTTACATTTGTTGACCGGGCTAGTCCAGCTGGATATATGTCCATTTTCAGTGGAGGCCCGGGGAGAAAAGCTCCACAAACAACAACAAAATAGGCCAAGACAATGATATTTACAATAGAAATTGGTACAGTACAAAGCTTTATAACATATTACATATCTAGGATTTTATATTCTGTATTATTGAATTAATAATGCAAATTATATCTAAAAGATACTATAGATTCTAAAGTCGCACAAAAATATCAAAAGAAAAACACTAGTGTTAAGTGGATAGAGTATTCAAAAGCAAAGTACAAGGATACAATTATAGTGTTCAGTCTCACAAGAGTTCTGGTCTTCAATTGTATATACATATTTACATGAGGAATAATCCTCAGAATGGTCAAGCACACTATTATCGGTGAGTAAACACAAGATAATGTTCATAAGAGGCTAGGAATCAAGGGAAAATATCAGTTTGGGACAGGAATTATTTTATTCACATTTGTTCATGTTTTATTGTTGATCCTTCATCAGTTCCCAAATATTTCCCTCTTGCTCAAGTTCTTTAATATCACATTCCTGTCCCAAACTGATATTTTCTTGGTGCTGCAGCTTTCCTTCTTTAAAGGTTGCTTTTGCACATTTATCAAGACCGAATGACATTCTTATATCATCTGAAAAAGTTTTGACAACTTGCAGCTGTACTTTCAGTTCCTCATCTGATGAGTTATACAGTTTTAAATTATCGACAAAGAGAAGATGAGAAGTCTTTACACTTTGTTGTTTTCTAGGAGCCAAATTATTGCCATGGCCTAATCTGTTAAGTAGAGAGCTTAATGGGTTAAGGGCAAGACAGAATGGCAGCAGTGACAGAGAGTCACCCTGGAATATCTCTGTTTTCATTTTTATCCCTAGGATAATAATTTGTCCTTTATCATGGCTTAATTGCAAAGTGGTCTGCCACTGTTTTGTGGTCACTGTAATGTAGATGATCAGTGTAGGGTGTATCTTATACATTTGTAAGCACTCTTTTATCCATGAATTTGGGATACTATCAAATGCTTTTTTCTAGTCAATCCATGTCATACTTAGATTCTTCCCCTTTTTACAGTTCTCCACTATGACTTTATTTAACAACAAATGATCCTTTGTTCCATATGACTTTAATTTATTGCCATTTTGTTCTACTGCCATAATTGAGTTTTCTTCTAAATGATTATAAATTCTGTCAGAATCAATTCCCGTGTATAGTTTCTATGTCATCAGAAGGCAAGTTATTGGTCTATAATTTTTAGGGTATCTTGCAGGTTCACTCTTAGGTAGGAGCATTGTTTTTCCTGTTGTTAGCCAGGTTGGTGTATGTTCAGGGTGCGCATATAAATAGTTCTTACTTATGACTAAATCTTTGTGCAAAGATGTTAATACTTTTAACCAAAAGTTAGGTACTGCATCTGGGCCTGGGATTTTCCAATTAGAGACTTTTCTTAACTTTGTTTCAATCTCTCTGGCTGTTACTTCATCCCACTTCATATCCTGTACCTTTAAACCTACCCAGAAGAGGGTTTCTACGTGGACAAGGTCATGTACAGGCAGCACATACATCTCCTGTAGGTGCCCTGGATCTGCCCATCAGTTTCCAGCATAGTGTTGCATGATCTGCTGATGCCATTCCACAAAACACACACACACACACACACACACACACACACACACACACACACACACACACACACACACACACACACACACACAGATAATGCTGAATTCCATCCCTACATACTCACTGCTTGTTGTTGACATTTGTCACTTTGACCCTCCCCAGATGTGCTTATAATGATAACTGTGCACTACTTTCAGTACTCTGTTACTTGGGTGGCCTATGTATGATTTACTCTGCAGCCAGTCTGTGTATGGTGTAGCACAGCCTGGGTGCACCTTTATATGCATCATTTTTTAAATTTTATGTATAATGTTTTAATGAGGCCCAAAGTTATGAAGGAGTTTCTTTTTCTAAGCCAAGGCCATTGCATACTGTGTCCACCTGCATCTGGCATAGTCATTCCCTGCACCTGACTCCTCCTTTTTCTGTCATGATCTGTCAAGTCCCTGGGGTAAATCATCCTGTACAAACCATTGGTATAGGTTGCACTTATGCCATTTGTGGGAGTCATGGGCACTGCCTGTGAGGCCTATAAACCCACTGTATATTATACCCTATGCATTACACACCACCTGGCAGTTTATAGTGTGGAACCCTTTATGGTTATTATACCTTTGTACCTGCAAAGGAGGTGTGGCCTTTACTTGTATATGAGTGCAATTTGTAGTCTCCCCCTCAGAAAAATAGTCTGTATCATAAAAAGCCTGTTTGGAGACCTCACTCCCCAGCCTAGTGTGAGGAGCTTGGAAATCCAGTAGGATCTAAGATTAGAGTTGTCACTGCACTCATCTTAGACACAGCTTGTTGGAGGTATATCAGGCATGGCTCACTGTAAGGAGGTTCTGGCCAGACCCTGCACACACTGGATAAATATCTCTAAGCTTTCCTAGGAATGCCTAGGTATCCCCCTGGATGAATTAGGGATTATTTTTAGAGACAGTGAATTGTAGTCTGCTCTGTATTGCTTGGGAGAGTAGTTACAAAATGGGTGGATGTAGGAATGGATCAACTGACTGACTGATCAATGGTAATCAGGACAAAGACAAGACACAACACGGGAGTCAGGTAACTGCAGCATTTTTGATCTTTCTGCAACTTTTAAAGGTTCTTGTTACTTTGTTCATCCATACCTGGGGACCATGCAGGTAAAAGACTTCATTTATACATTTCCTAAATATCCTTTGCAGATAGTGCATAAAATTGTACTGCACAGCTTAGAAGGAGTTTATCACTCTGGAATCACACTCATTTATAGCTGTAAATTGAGGGTGTAAAGGGCCATGTTCTTTGAACCACCTTTAACAAAAAAAAAATCACACACCTTTACAAACAGTAGAACATCTCTTTTTTTCTCTTCATATAACAGCATTTGCTGCTAGCAGTTCTGCTATTACAACAAAATTCATATCCACACTGAATGAATGTTGCTTGGCTCTTCTGGTATCCCACATGGTAATCATGATCAGCCATAAGCATTACCCATGTGTCTTGTTCATATTCACTGTCATATGTGTTTCCTCATAAAGCAGGATCAGTGCCCTGATGGGTTAAAAATGGACACAAAACGCTGATAAACTAATCCTAATGCAAATCTCTTCTCATAGAAGTACAGAATAAAATGTTTAATTCTGTAAATCATGCTATCCAGGCATAATTCCATTCTTATATTAGTCAGGCTGATGTAAATACACTGTATTCTGGGAACTTGTGCCAAATAGGAATGGCAGTGCCACAAAAGGGAATCATTGCATAACAGTCAAGTAGACACAGAATGACTGATGCAGAGAAACATTTCATTTGATTTACCCATCTTCTTTTTTTCATAAAGGTCTGCTTTCAGCAGTCCACCATCCATTCCCAGGGAGACATGTTCTGCAACTATGCCTTTAGTGGATGTAGAAATATCAAAAAGTTTGGTAGAAATATGTGATAACAGTTTAACAGTCTTTGCTACAGTTTAGCTGATGACATATTCTGAAGACTACGTGTCGTTAGTACAGTTTTCACCTTGTCTGCTGACTTGTTAAAATCCTTTTTATTATTTACATCAATTATAACAACAGCAATGTCAAAAACACAATAGCAATTCATCTTTGGTAATCGAATATATACAGTAGGAAATGTCTTTACTGAAACACTGAGATTCGTCCTTGTTAGTTCATAATCCTTTAATATATTTAGGGCATGCCATTGATTACATAAATGGTCTTCTTTATCAACCCTGCTTGTCACAAGGATTTCAGAAAGGTAACAAACCATATTAGATATTCCTTGGAGAGTACTTATTCCTTTGTCTTTCACCAAATCTCTGATGCAGATTCCACTATGAAAATAAGTCAGTTGTACCTACACAATCCTTTGCAAGTGTAAATTATTTTTTAGTACTTTTTTCCATTTCCAAATGTAAACTAACTTCTATTTCAGTTTTTTAATAGATGCTTTACCTTGCTAGCATGCAAAAATATCATCATTCCGCGGTAATGGATATAGCACAGTACTCTACACTAGGTTTTTCGATAATTTGAAAATCTCCGTAATTGTGCACTTCACCTGTTTTTTCTTTATGTAATACAGTGTCTGTGTGTATGGCCCACTTGCTCCGTTATCTATAAGGTAAATGACAGACCTGTCCTTTCCAGCATTCACTGCACTACAGCTTCCTTTGGCCTAAGTGCAAAGAGCACTGTACAAGCTTCGTGAATTTTTGGGATCTCATTATGTTCTGCTTCATTCTTGAATTTTAGCCCCTTTAAGGTATCTGCTGAAATCTTGCTCTGCATCTGCCCTCACCCGAGACAATTTTTCATTTGTGACTTTGTTATTATTTTGTGAGTTGAAGGAATACCACTTTAATTCAGTATCCTCATCCAGTCTCTGTTACATGTTGCTAGTCCTTTCTGGCTGCCCTTATGCAAAGCTAACAACTGTGATTTATTCACAGTTCAGTGCTGCTCTAAATGTTACTTATCTGCATAATTTTCTGCCTTTCTAAAAGTTGATTAAAGCACAGGAAAGCTTCTATAAATGTAAAGGCTAGCATAGCATTAGTATTCTAGAGTTTAAAAAAAGACATTGTGTATGAGAGGTTTCTACTGATGGTGTATACTTCAGTTATCTCATATCATTTACAATTGTGATCAACATTCATCAAATTACACAACATTAGCACCACATTTGCATGTCTTAATGACTCATCAAGAACTCATTAATTAATGTTAACATTCTGCTATAAAATTTAGCATGGCTGAAACTTATCAATAGCAAGTCTCAACATTTTTTTTTATTGCGATGTGATTGGGATACTGTCAAAGTCCAAGTCCTCCTAGTGAAACTGGTAGACAACAAATCTGTCAAACACAATGTTGCTGAAATCCAAATCTCAATTGAGACTTTGGAAAATATCACCACTAATCCACACTTTATCAGAGACATCTGGATTCATAATTTGCACTCATCAGTGCTGAGTACTTTTTTCTATCTGTTAATTTAAAGATACCATGCTGAGCAGACCTGGAAAGTGAAATTCCACCCAGGCAACAAACACTGAGCAACTGATACTATATAGTGTAAGAGGGGGTTGCAGGAAACTGAAAAAGGCTGAAGTGTACTTGAGCTCCAAAGAGAAGAAAAAAAAGTAATGAAAAAATTGCAGATAGGCTGATTCCACTGTTCATGCTGTTAAATGGGAGGTAATAAGAATTGCTGCAAAGCATTAAGGGCAGGAGAATTAGTGACAGAGAAAGACTGAAAGAACGTGACAAGGAAGAAGTAAGGGCTGGAGGTCAGATGTGCAGCTTCTGAAGACAGCTCCATTATTGATTTTCTTTGACTTTGCTAGTTACGTGTGTGTGTGTGTGTGTGTGTGTGTGTGTGTGTGTGTGTGTGTGTGTGTGTATCTGTGAGCATGACTTGTGTGCGTGTGTGTGTGCATGTGTATGTGTGTGTGTGTGTGTGCACGTGTATCTGTGAGCATGAGTGTGTGTGTGTGTGTGTGTGTGTGTGTGTGTGTGTGTGTGTGCGCACGTGTATCTGTGAGCATGACCGTGTGTGTGTGTGTGTGTGTGTGTGTGTGTGTGTGTGTGTGCATGTGTATCTGTGAGCATGACTGTGTGTGTGTGTGTGTGTGTGTGTGTGTGTGTGTGTGTGTGTGTGTGTGTGTGTGTGTGTGTGTGTGTGTGTGTGGGTGGGTGTGTGTGGGTGTGTGTGTGTGTGTTTCAGGATTTATTTATTTATTCACTTTGCCTTCTTCATTTCTTGCTGATTTCCCTAATTACTAAAATGAGAGTACCCTCTTCGGTATTAAATTCCTTCAGTAATAAAATAATCTTCTTCATACATCTTCTATCAGTTTTCAGCTCTTAGCATTTCCCTAACAACAGAAGTATGCATATCCATCTTATAGTTTGAACGACAACGGTAAACACAGCTGACCCTACTGTACATGTAGTCGCTATTGTACTCACTATTTCAATGCCAAGTAATCCAAAATCAATCAAATTCTACTCTTTGTGTCTTACACATTTTTGATTTCATCTCTTCATTTTCCTGACAGGAACTTTTTGGTATTATCCCACTCCTGTACTTTCCCTGTGGAAGGTAAGAGACAGACATTGCCTTGTGATAATCATTGAGTTTTATGATATTTGTTTGTCATACACTAAATTTACTGAATATAGTTGTGCAGCTCAGTGTTAAGCAAACACATTAGTCTCGGAACTGTTTCTGCTAATTTACACTTTACTTATGACCTGTAACAAAGAAGTAGGATAGTGTCATTTATTATATATTAAATTAGAAAAACTATAGTGTGAACCTGTTAAAGGAGTTTATTTTATTGACTTTGTTTTCTTTTTTTAACAAGATTATCCCACTAGGCACAAGTTTCTCTTGACTCTGGGGATACCGGGGAGTGCTGTCTAAGTGGCTGGTCAGATTCAAACAGCAGAGCAATGGAGAATAAGGAAGGAATAAGGAAATCAAAAATTCTACAGCAGGACAAAGCTCATTAGCAGTCCATTGCCTTAATCATCTGCACTAAACTACCACTGCTTTTAATAGTGTTTTTGAATGATTAATGCCACATACCCTGTTAGTAATGCCCTAGTCAGTGAGTGTTTGGAGAATAAGCACACTCAGCTCTTTACACAATATATACTGCAACATGAGGAATGGCATACATGACACTTGCTTGAGCGGGGAGTTATTTTTGTTTATTCCACTTCACTGTCACCCAGAACTGGAGTACCAAAGGATCTGAACATAAACAGTGAAGCCTGGCCCTCACGCACTTTTTCTCACTGGAGTGGCTATCACTATTTCAAAATGTCTTCTGTCTTGTATACAGTTAATTTTTTTTCTTTTTCATTTTCTAGTATAACTGGTGATTTTGTATATCTTGACATACCTGTATTTGTAATCCCAAAGGTTTAATAATGTAATCGCTGTACTGTACAAAATTGCATATCTCTGCTTTTATGCATTGTAATCTCATTATAACCATGTTTAAACTTGCATTCGTGTAATACTTTGTGGAGCTTTTCTCCCTGGGCCTCCACTGAAAATGGATTTTCAACCCAGTGGACTTTCCCGGTAAAAAATGTCAATAAATAAATAAATAAATAGTTTCTGCAATAACTTTCAGCCTCCAGAATGTGGCAGTGTTGCAGAACCCAGTCCACCCCCAAGTAAAGTTAATTATCAATTTGCTATTCACTTTTCCAACCTGCATCTGAGCCCTGAAGGAAATAGATGGCTAACTGAACTGTCTTGGTTTTATGTGACTGACATACCTCTCAAATGTCCAGATTTTTGCCTCATGTTGTTGGTCTGTTCCTTATTAAACTTGGTGCTTTTTCTGGCAAACCACCGAAGACTGAAGCCACTAAATAAAGATACAGCTCCCTAGTGAAATGAGGTTCGCTATTATTTAAGCAAATGTTCAATGTTTTGAACGTCGCTTTGACGGCAGCTAAATGTTGAAAAGGCCAAATCCAGAACAATCGGAATAATTATTTTTTTCCTAGGGAAAAAAAAAATCACTGGGCCATTTTTGGGACTTTGCCGTTTCCTCTACTGTGGTGTGATCTCAGAGTTGATATATTTAAGTGGGGGGGGGGGTTCGGACCAGCAATTTTTTTTCCTTAGGAAAAAAATCGTTGCTCCGTTTGTTCAGGATTTGGAGTATTTGACATTTAGCTGTCGATAAAGTGAAGTTCGAAACACTGAACATTCGCATATTTAATAGGGAAGCTTGAAATTATGCCACTCGAAATGCTAAATGCTGACAAGTTGAAAAAAAAAATGACTGAAACCTAGAAAAGAACAAATCTCAAAAATTGTCTTCTTCTTTAAATTTCTTTTATGCAGAGGGGCAAGCCCCCCTCCCTTGCACTCCCGATGTTGGTGGCAATCCCCCCAAACTTATATATACCAACCACAAGATTGCTATACCTTATAGAAAAGGGAGTATTCTGAGAAATGGACATCTCAGACTTGGTAGATGTTAAGTTTGTTTTTCAGCCATTCGGTCTCTGTGTTTCAGTACTCTCTCCAGCTAGTTCTGACATTTTAAATGTTTACCTAATGGGCTACATTTGTGTTTTATAGGTAGGTACTAGGCTATCGGCCCTAGGGCTTATACAAGCCTAGCCAAAAGGGTACCCTGGCTTTCGCCACCCAAGAAAATTATTTTCCTGTGCCCCTGTTGAGCAGAGCCACATAGGTGATCCCCAGGGTGAATTTCCTATTTCCCATCCAATCATCAAGATTTTTCTTGAAGAGTGCTAATGAGAAGCTTTGTTTGATATAGATAGGTAGTTTGTTCCAGAGTATGGGAAGTCTCTGGGACAGGAATCTATCCCTCCAGCATGTTCTGTTTATTGTGGCGACAAGGTTTAGGTCCCTAGAGCGTGTATCTCAGAGGGACTGGGATTTCTTTAAGTGGAGCATGTCCGACAGCTCTGGGTTTGACATAGCTTTGTATGTTAGGCAGAGATCACCTCTGAGTAGGCGATATGCGACGGAGTAAACCTGGAGTTTTTTGAGACGGTCTACGTAGGGCATCTTTTTGAGGCCAGTAATCCTCTTTGTGAGGTATTTCTGTGGCCTTTCCAGTTGTTGTAGATGTCTTGTGAGGTGCATACCAAAAGGGGTGTTGTACTCTATAATGGGTCTAATGAATGATGAGCAGAGGGGAACAATGACTTCTTTTTTTCTGGATGTGAAACCTTTTGTGATGAGATGTGCCATGTAGAAAGATTTCCTGACTACTTTGGCGATGTGATTATAAAAGGAGAGACTCCTGTCCACCTGTGTCCCAAGGTCTCTTATCACACCTCCGGTGTTAAGTAGACTACCACCTATGTGGTAACTAATGGATACAGAGTTTTTACCAAAGGGGATGACAATGACTTTTTGGCATTGAGCTTGAGGCCATGGCTTTGACACCAGACATCTGTCTCAGTGAGGCCCTTTTGTAGGATGTTCACATCATTAGGAGTTTCAGTTATGGCTTCTAGTTTGCAGTCATCTGCAAACTTCGTTAGCCAAAGACCTTCTGTGTTAGCCTGTACTTCAGAAAAGCAGATACCAAACAGGAGAGAACCCAGGTCTGAACCCTGTGGTACTCCACTTGTCACTGGTCTGAAGTCGGATTTGGAGTCTGCTACTTTCACAGTGTGGGTTCTGTCAGTGAGCCAGTTGGCAACCCATCTTGTGACATAGGTTCATAGGTTCATAGGTTCATAGGTTTATACTAGGCTATCTGCCCTAAGGCATTTATAAGCCTAGCCCAAATTTTTGTGGCTTACGCCACCCCTTATATGAAAAAATACTATGCCCATTAGTTTGTTGTGCCTCTGTCCAGCAGTGACACAGAGATGATTCCTGGGTAAACCTACGATCTGCAAAGAACAAGGCAGGAAACCACTGGATAAACACTTTATATAAGTAAAGCTTTCGGATACAATCCTTTCTCAATACAAAACAATGCATAGAACCAGCTCTTTATATATAGGCCCTTAAGAGTTCACTATGCTACAAGGACTTTGAGAGGACTACACCTGTATCTACTATAGTGAAATATGGTACACACAAATGTCACAACTGTTCTTGTTGTGATGACATTTGTAGTACAGAAAATGATACGTTTTAGAGTAGCAGGTACATGTATTACTACCCATGTGGTTTACTTGGCTACCTGCCAGGCATGTAATGCTTTCTATGTAGGCAAAACTACCCGCAGGCTTACGGACAGGATGACTGAACATAAGTCAGAAATTAGGAGATGCTATGACAGGAATGCACTATTCAAACATATAGAGGAATTTGGTCAGCAGCATTTTTTTAGGTTTAGAATTATTGACCACGTTACACCTACACCTAGGGGAGGGGACCTAAATAATCACTTAGAAATTAAAGAATATGAATGGATCTTGAGACTTATGAGTGATTCAAAACCAGGCTTGAATAGCCAAGTCAGTCTCAAACCTATTTTAGTTAAATTAAGTAGAGCTAATTTCTCTTAGCCTGAAGTTTTATCTAAATATATATATTTTTTAAAGTTTTATTAAAGTATTTCAAGTTTTTGTATTAAGTTTTTAAAAAGTTTTTTAAAATGTTTCTTTAAAATGTTTTTGTGATTTGGATGACATATCATGTGATTTTGGCTGCATGTCATGTGATATATTTGGACCTATATATAAAGAGCTGGTTCTATGCATTGTTTTGTATTGAGAAAGGATTGTATCCAAAAGCTTTACTTATATAAAGTGTTTATCCAGTGGTTTCCTGCCTTGTTCTTTGCATTTTGGTTCCTGGCGTTTATTTTCTGTAAACCTACATCTCCCATCCACAGGTCAAGATTTCTCTTGAACAGAGCCAGCGAGGTGCTCTGCCTCACATGGACCGGGATTTTATTCCACAGCATAGGGAGTCTCTGAGTGATAAATCTATCCCTCCAGCACGTCCTATTTATGTCCGTGCTAAGGTTTAAGTCGCTTGCTCTAGTGGTTTTGGTGGATTTGGATTTTTTGAGGTGGAGCATGTCCATTAATTCCGGGTTGGACATGGCCTTGTATGTCAGGCACATGTCACCTTTGAGCAGACGGTATGCGACTGAATAGAGCTGGAGTTTCTTCAATCTGGCAGCATATGACAGATTTTGGAGTCCCTTTATCCTTTTGGTGAGGAACTTTTGGGGTCTCTCCAATTGCTGCAGATCTCGGGTGAGATACATCCCGAAATGGGCATTGTACTCGATCATTGATCTGATAAGTGAAGAGTACAGGGGAACAATGACCTCACTAGATCTGGATGTGAATCCCTTCATGATCAGGTGGGCAATGTAGAAGGTCTTTCTAGCCACTTTATGGATATGGATAACATATGGATTTATACCTAGTTTAGTGAGTTTATCTATAATTCCAGAGTGGGGCATGGTGTCAAAAGCCTTGGTGAGATCTAGATAGGCTGTGTGAACTACCTTACCCTCATCTATGGCTTTGGTGACTGCTTCAAAGAAGTCAATCAGGTTTATGAGACATGATTTGCCTTTTACAAACCCGAACTGGGTGGGGTCCAGAGTTTGGAGATTACCAATGTCTTTGTTTATAAGTTCCATGATGATACATTCTATGGCCTTGCAGACCAGACTCATTAGACTAATGGGGCAGTAGTTCCTGGGGTCCATGGTGGCTCCCCCTTTGTGGAGAGGGATAACTGTCACTGTGTACCATTCAGTGGGCACAAAGCCTGAGGTGAGGCTATGATTGAACATGGTGCTTAGGTGGGGTGCCATTTCATTCTGTAGTTCATGTAGAATGCAGCCTGGGATGTTGTCAGGTCACATGGATGCTGTGTTCTTCGCTTTGGAGAGTGTGGTTTTTACCTGTGCAGCCGTGATTACAGGAACTTTGCATTCTTCTGGTATAGAGATGTGCCCTTTAGGGGGTGGGGGTGTAAAGTCAGCACTGAACCTATCTGCCAGGATGTTGGCAATATCAGTTGGTTCTGTATATTTAGTGCCATTGTGCTGTAACTCAGAGCAGATCTGAGTGTTGCCATTGAGATTCTTGACATAGCTATAGAATGCTTTGTGGTTGTCTTTAGAATCAGTGGCAAGTTTGTTTTCATAACTAGCTTTGGAGGATTCTATGAGGGATCTCAGCTTCTTACTGAGGCTGACCAGGGAGTTCTTCCAGTCATGGGATTTTACTCTTTTTTGCAACAGTTTCTTTCTTCTGTTGTAGTTTGTTTATGGCAGAGGACCACCACTTTTAGACTTCATATCCTTCAAAAAATGTGGGCTAACAGAAATTCTGTTATTCAAGCAAATTTCTAAGTTTATAAGAGCAATATTTAAAATGTTTCCATATTTTTTGGCCTTTGCCCAACCCTCACCCCCATCATTTTAGTCTATGTCCAAGATTACTTGCTTTAAGAGGTTGAGAGCTATGATAAGTGAGCATTTGGCCACTTTCCTGTCTGACCAAGTACTACTTATACCCATTGTTAACAAATATTGGTTTTACACTGGACAGCTGGATTTGTTAAAACCATTTTGTTATGGTGTAAGACGACATCAGAGGTACATAAGAATGCCCCAAATTAAAAATATTTAGTAATAACCCAAAATAGGAAATCAGTACTGTGTTTTATCATTATTTTTCTGACTCTGGGTACCATAGCTTGGCCATCAGCTGCTAGACACCCCCCAGTTTCCTCTGAATCTCTACATATGGTAATACTGTACAGATGAGACTGCTTTAATGGATGGGAAGACCAAGTGTGAGTAAAATGGTTATAGGCAGATCACCTGACCTCCATTCCTGGAATTAACTTCTGGATGGGGCCATCTTGGTGGGACAGAAAAGGAAACTGAATCATAACTGTGGTAGGTGGAGAAGAGCTAAATTGCTTGCAGCATCACTTATGCTTTATATGCCAGTGCATTTCTTTAAAGCCCTATTCCTGCTGACATCCTGAGCTGACAAGGAATATGCGGTGTCACCATAACTGTGCTGTAACTTGAACTTCAAGCTGAGTTATCCATCATATATCTGTATCATGACTGTACTACTCTGCTCTGTTATTACCACTAGAATTGTTGTACCTCATCTCTGTCCCTTAGCATATCCCCCCCAAGATGTAATGAACAGGCTTAACCTTGCCACTTTCCTCCTCCCCATGTTGGCTGCAGCAGGCACCTGAGGCACTAATTGAATTCTAGTCACATTAGTCAAAGTCAGGGCATTATCACCCCAGGTCCATGGAGCTGACATATCTTTAATTATTAATTACACCATGCACTTTGTTATAGCTTTAAAAGATAACAGTCTGACAAAATATGTTGATGATGTGATAAGAATTATGCTACACAAAAAAAAAATTTACAATCATCTACAAGATATAAATTATGCTAGTAAAAGATTATATAATCACTGTTAATACAGTAATCTAAAGTAGTGCAGTCATAATGTGTCAGGAGTTTAATAATATGGCAGAGTGTGGGTATTTCATTTATTACTCACATGGGGGGGGGTTGTTCTTTCATAAAAGGCAACCCAAATGACAAAGGTAGGGTCTGTACCACCATGGCTGAAAAATATGAATTTTAACATGAATTTCTTACAAATCTTGGCATGGTATATTGCTATTATATAGTGTCATTGTTTTTTTAAGACATTTTTTATACATGTTTTAAAAAAATGCCACTACATAATGTAATGTGACCTGCACTACCATCCCATCTCTTTGGGCGGATTTGAGTCAGCAAGAATGGCTTTGGGATGAAACCTGTATGTCCACTCATGAATGAGGCTACACAGTTACAGTACATCGCTCAGGTGTTGCTGGTACCACTGCAAAATAGCTGGCTTTAGAAAACAAATCAGCTGTTTCTGAGACCATTTTAGAAGCAAAGAAAGAACCCACACAAGCATATTAGTGCTTTTATTTTGTATTTATGTTTTTCTTGACTGACCTTTTATGAATGTAAAGTTTAATTCAAACTTTAGATACTAACAAGAATTAAAATGGCTGCCGTGTCAGATTTTTTTAAAATGTGACATGGATTCATGTTCCATTGCACCTACCAAACTCTTTGAAGGGATTCAGCAGATTTTTTTTTTATATCCCAAATGAAATGCAATCCACTTCAGCAGGACATAAATTTCTTTTCACTATTAAATAAAACGTATGCATACTCCTTTAGTACTGACCACTTTACAGATAAACCCTGTGACTAGCCCAGAATTGTTTGTGGGACAAGGCTCAGAACTCATTAACAACTATTTCTAAGAGAAATCAGTGAGTGAGAAAGTGAGCTTACAAATTATACAGTAAAACTAATTTTACATTCAAAAATGTGCACTCTGATTGACCAGACCAATTAGCATGCCCATTGTTAATTGACATTCCCAATAGTAACAAGTCCAGTCAGTAGATCATTCTAACAATTTCCACAAAGCAGAGAAAGTGAAGTTCACTCTGCCCAACAGAAGTTGCCCTATCCTCACCTCTGCAAAACAGGGAGTACAAACTAGATATCGGACAGCTGTAGTTATTAAAACAAATAGCTACAGCTGTCCAGCTCTTTTCTCAAACAAATTCAAGTTCAAGCAACTATAAAGAAACAATTACAGTTGCCCTGGCCTCGTCTGCATACACCCAAGAAAAATGCTTTACATTAAACAGAAGGGTGGAAGTCTATATTTCAACTCTTTAACCTCAATGAAAAATATATTTAAAAAATAAGAAAAAAAAAACTCTACAGAACTATTACCCCAATATGTTGAGATAGTAGAGCAACAGCTTCTGCATCAATGTGCATTTTCTAAAAAAAAAGTTGAAACTCTGGCATTATTAAATTATCATAATCCACAGAGATTTAGGAGGAAATCAGAGCTGGTAAGAATGACAAGGCAACACAGGAGACAAAGTCATGGACATTTGTGGGATGTGATTTTTCTAGTGGCGGGGGGAGTTAACTCTCTTCTGTTCCTGTGATGTATAGCTTATGATATTTACAAATAGATGTGGCACACAAATGATATTAATGAACAATGGAAAATACTTCTTGGAACGTTACCTTAAAACAAACAAGAACAAAAAATGGCTTTCACAGCAGTGCACTGTGCAGCATGCTAACTTTCTACTGACTGCTTAAAGGTTCTGGATCCTAGTTTCTGTAGCAAAAGTGCTACGTTTTCAGCTATACATTTTAAGTATGGCTGCTGTTTGCTGCTGCTGTGTTAGTTAACTACATAATGAAGTAGCTTGGACATTACTTTTATGGGTTAATGAAGATGTAGTGAGAGAGCATTCAGAGCATATGCGAAAACACACAGGATGACATGGAAGTAATATTTTGTGTCAAACCACTTGCCTGTTGTATATATTCTAGCAATACCACATATGCAAAAGTCTTTATAACAAAGACAGGAAATAGTCCTGTCAACTTTTTGATTGGAATGTAATGGCTCTTGTAGCATAGGTGACATTTGTGTTCAGTAATGTTATAGGCCTGACATTAGGTAAACGTTCTGAATTGACAATTATGAGTGTCAGACACACAAGCAGCATGGTATACAGACTAAGAGTATAGCAGTATGGTAAGGGGTTGCCTGGGGCAGTAATGACTACCATAATGATACCAGTGTTTTCCATGCCTACAGAACAATGCCAAAAAAGGGTAACAAAGAAAAGAACACTGACTCTACAGAAAAAGCTAGTTGTAAATCAAACGTCTCTGAGACAGGAAGTGAGGTGCTACTTCAGGTCCTCCGTCTTCATAGCCAGTGGTTCATTGGGCAGGATGATGCTGACTGCACTTAAACAAGAATATGCCTAGAAAGATCTTGTGGTGGACATGAATGCTTCTGGTTGCCAGGACCATACATATGAAATGATCTGCTGTAGGACTACTGACATCACTCATCCAGTGGAAAAAGAAAATGTTCACCTGGCATGGGGAGGCAGGTGAATTGGAGTTAGGCTGTTAGCTGAACCACTTCTGATGGAAATGGAGAAGTTTGTGGCCTCTGTCACAGACAGTGATACCTCCACAAAGTCCCACATTGTGGCTTCATTGTGCTGCATGGATATCTATTGGAGATGTCCCAAATTTGCAGTGTTCTTCTTATATAACAGTACACTTACTTTTCCTTGCCTAGTAGTCACTAGCTAATTTGGTAAAGTTGTCTGCTTTATGAAGTGGACTGTGAAGATGCTCACAAGACCATGCATGGAAGAACCGCTCCTTTACAGCAGCTATGCTCTGCCCACAATGCTTTTAGGATACATTTTAAAGTAAAATGTAGGAAACTTGACAAAAATAGTATATTTACAGCTAATAAGCTTTCCCCCTGCAGCAATCAGTTTGAATGAGTTTCTTTTTAATTTTCTGTCAGAAATTCAATTTTAAATCATCAGTGGTTACAATGAGTGCTTTGTTTTAATGACGGTAGCCCAAACAAATGAAGAAGAACTCTCAGAGGAAGTGAAACTTGACCATACTATTGCAAGCAGATCTGACAGACACTGCTGCTTTGCAGGCATCTGTAGCCAGAGAAAATGACAAGTTACAGTCCATTAAATCCACAATAATCACTCAAAAGCAGAAGTTTTATCAGCAGAGGGAAATAGCTATCTCAGAATTACAAGCAACAATTTTTCAGTTGGAATTAAAAATGGATGATTTTAAAAATAGCAGCCACAGAATCAATTTATTGGTCTGATGGAAGGAAAGGAAGGTGGAATCCCATTATAACTCTTGTCATAGTACATGTTGGGGTGAATGACTTGAGACATACATCTCTGGACTATATGAAGAGAGACATGACTGAGCTCTCAGATTAGGGTCTATATTAGAACATCGAATATTTAACAGTTTGAATCACTAAAGGTCGACCTTTAGTGATCGAACTGTTAAAACATCGAATGTTCAGAAAAAAAAATAAAAACAACAAAAAAAAACTAAACGGTGTACGCAGGGGGGCAAGCCACCCTGCACCCCCCACACCCCCTGCTACTTAAATATACCAACTCCGAGACCACACTACATTGAAGTAAATGGAAATCTCCCCTTATGGAGATTTCCGTTTACTTGTTCAATGTTCTGCAGTTTCGCTATTATCGTGTCGACAATGTCAGATTCGGCATTGTTGGCTTTCAAGAATTTAATATAGACCCTCATATTATGTGTCCCAGGCAGATATATCCCTAGCTCTAAGCAGCATCCCTCCTGCACCCAGGATGATGCCATAATATAAACAAAAAATGATTGACTTCAACAATTGGCTTAGCTTCTGGTTTCCATCCAGGGGGATCCAGTATCTGTCAGCCTGGGAAGACATGGTTGCCAGACCACACTGCTTTGCCAGAGATGATCTTCACCTGTCTCCTCTAGGCTTGCAAATACTGCAAAGATGCTTGCCTCCCCCATAGTGCCTTTTTTAGGCAATACCAAAACAACTAAACTTCCAATGTAAAAAAAAATCCACTAGAGATAAACTCAAGGTTATGTGGCTTAATGCCAGGAGTTTAAACAGGAAACTGTACTCCCTGGAAGCTCTTCTCACCTTCGAAGAGGTTAACATCTGTGCAGTCACTGAGGTTTGGTTCAAGGCCTCAGAGACGACCCCAGTCTTGCAAAGCTACAATGCCTTCCACACATTCAGACCTCAAGACAAGCACGAAAGAACACAAGGTGGAAGTTTATCCATCTTCATTAAATCCAAGTGCACTTTGAGACCGGTTAAACAGAACAACTATCTTGAGCTACTTCAGGACCAAATAACTATAGGTAAAATACCCAACCACATCAATGCTAACTACAGGTCCCCCACCATGAACCATGAGAAGCACACTGCCTACTTAGACTTGCTTGAGTCATTCACTATACAAAAGTCATGGGAGACTTCAACTACCCTTCTACCGAGTGGGTGACATACATGAGCACAAGCTCAATCACCCTGAGGTTCCTAGACGTCGTTAATACAAATGCTCTGGAACACTTAGTCTGCACCCCCAAAGGGGCTGAAATGCTTTGGACTTAGTACTCACCAGCATGGGGGGGGGGTCGCTGCACTACCCCCTTTGTTCTGCCCTTCCCAGTAAAGTCAGACCATAAATCTGTCTTGGTCAAAGTAACAATCAGACCTGATGCCTCTACAAAAGCAATAAAAATGAGAAATGTCTCCAAAACAAACTATAGCCTACTAAACAATGGTTTGAAAAGTTTCAAATCCCCTGCTAACACAGCCAACAATGACTCCTATGTAGATGAGTACACAAATGTCCTATATAAACACTTAAACAACTGTACTGACTCTGCAGTATCTGTCAGGATCAAAACCAAGTTCTCCTGTAAAAACAAGCCACCTTGGTGGACCCTTGAATATAAGCAAGTTATATAACAAAAGGAAGAAACTGATATCTAAGAACAAGAGGGAGTCAGCAGAGAAATAATACCCTCCACAGCTTTTACAAGTAAATCAGATATCTGGTAAAGTCCTCTAAAGCTAGCTATGAGGCTAAATTAGCTTCCCTAGCTAAAAACAATCATAATGCATTCTTTAGCTGCATCCATAATCTAAAACAGAATACCCAGCAATGTGCTGAACCCATAGTGGATGGTACACTCACACTGACCCTGAGGAAATTGCCAACCTGTTAGCTGACAGATTTGGAGCAAACTTCACCCCCCCCCCATCCCACCAGCCATACCCCAAAGCATACCTGACACCTGTCCTCTCCCCAGTAACTCCAATGAGCAGGTCATATCCTCACTCTCCAAAGCCAATAGCATGACTTCCGTGGGACCAGATAACATCCCAGGATGCTTACTAAACAATCTAAAACATTTATTTATTTAAAGTTTGATGACTGGGGTAATCCACTGGGCCAGAGGAGTGCCCAGTTTCAGTGGAGACCCGGGGAGAAAAACTCCAAGAGTTACATTTTTGATATAAATTTGAATGAGGTTAACAATTGACATAATGAGCAATAAGACAAACAAAGAAAAAAATTATATGTAAAGAATGGACAAGAAGCAGACGTTTACAAAATTTACAAAAATAAACAATTTGTAATACATAAATAAGTTTGTTATAACATTTGGGAGAGCATAATGATAAAGGCTACTTACTGCTACCTTGTGAGAGTTGGGAGGATTGATAAAGTACAAGAATTAGTTTTGTAGAGAAAATTAGTAAGTATAGAGTGAACTAGCTGAAGGGTTCAGTAGGGATTATGTGTAATGTAAGGTTTAAGGGAAGAGTGAGTGAGATTCAATGTGAGAGGTAGGGCTGGGATAGAAAAGAGGATGATTTGAGATCTGGAGGGTGGGAGAAAGTAGAATAGAGTGAAGAATAATGTATTGATAAAACAAGAGTTGGTTAGGAGAGGAGAGAGAAAACATGACCTAGTGGATCCACTTGGCACTCTTGTTAACCATAGCCTGAGCACTGGCTTTGTTCCAGCAGTGTGGAGAACAGCAACTGTAATTCCTTGCAAAAAACGGGTTCATTAATCGACCCTGGGAACTATAGCTCCATAAGCCTAACCAGCCTTATCTGCAAGGCCATGGAAAGAATCATCATGGACCTTATCAACAAGGACATATGCACCCTTCAAACTCTTGACCTGACCCAGTTTTGCTTTGTTAAGTGTAGATCATGCTTATTAAACCTGGTGGACTTCTTTGAGAATGTCATCAAAGCTTTGGATGAAGGCAAAGCAGTACCTACTGCCTATCTTGACTTAGCCAAGGCTTTGAACGCAATCCCCCACTCAGGTATCATTCAGAAACTCTCACAGAAAGGAATTAAACCATATATCACTAAAAGGGTAGCCAGCTGGCTCACTGACAGACCCATAATGTCAAAGTTTGGGATTCCACCTCCAACAGTAGATCAATTACCAGTGAGGTACCACAAGGTTCTGTGCTGTGCCCTGTACTCTTTAGAATCTATTTCTTGGAAGTCCAGGCAAAAGTAGATGGCTTGTAGCTTACCAAGTTTTCAGATGACTGCTAACTGGGAGCAATCACTGAATCCCCTAAAGATATTTCCTTATTGCAGGAGAGGTTAACACAGACAAATAATTGGTACCAAAGTCACAGCCTAAAACTAAATGCAAAAAAGTACACCATTGTCCCTTTGGCAAAGAGGTATCCCCTGCAAATTACAATATAGGCAGCACCCCTATGCTTGAACTCCGTGGTGCATGACTTGGGAGCACAAGTTGATAGCAGTCTAAACTTTGATTGTCATATGTCCACAGTGGTCAGGAAAGCCTTTTACATTGCACACCTCATAAGTAAGGGCATTGCATCCAAGACCAAGGATGTTACAAGTTCTCTCTACTCCACCCTCATCAGATCACTAATAGAGTACAATTTTCCCTTTTGCAAGCACCTCACCAGACACCTGCAGCAGCTGGAGAGACCACAGAGGTTCTTGACCAACAGAATTCAGGGACTCCAAAACATGACCTACATGGAAAGACTGAAAGCTCTGCCTCTGTACTCTGTGTCTCAAAGGCTGTTGACAGATGACAGATGACAGATGACCTGTCCCTGGCCTACAGAGCAATCTTTGAGCCTGCCCTAAGGGAAATGCTGCATGTCCGTAAATCAAATGGGACTCTCTGCAAAGATTTCAACCTAGTTTGTGACTTAAACAAAACATGCTGAAGAGACAGCTATGTCTCCAGAAGACTACCGTTACTCTGGAATAAACTCCCAATTGACGTTAAGCAGAGCTTAATGACCCCAGTTAAGCTCAATCTGGACAACTGGATGGGAGACCGTAAATTCACCTTGGGGTGGCACCTATGCCTCGCATGAACAGGGACAGCTGATGCTGATCATAGATTCACTCTGCAAACAATCAAACAATCAAACCATCTAACAATGGTCATTTAGGGAACCATCTAACCATCTATCAATGGTCAGTTAGGAAACACATGTATTATGGCTAGGCTTGTAAAGGCCCTAGGGCCATTAGCCTAGCAACCTCCTATGAACCTATGAATTCATGAAAAAGGAGTTATGCAGATTTTGAAATTGTCTCAGCCACTTGTTATATAGAACATGCACATAGTGTAGCTTCGGGGAACACTCAAGTATCTTGCACAAACACTTGATAGTATGATTCCTAGACTACAGTGATAGACAGACAATTTACAGAAGAGGCAGAGAACTGAGGTCCTCCTATGTCATGGTAAGAGCTACTGTCAGAATAGCACCAGGTTACAGCAATGCATTATTTAATAGAAGAAAAGTGATAGTGTTTGGTATCAGAACACTTAAAGACTTAGGTTAGCAATGCTAGCTGTGTTTCCTGGGAACACTATAATAGAGGGTCAACAAACAGCTTTTGAAATTCTAGAAGAAGCCACTAACTTCCTTGAGACCCTCATGTCACAAAATCATGCTTTGGCAGATATATATGAGATGGATGCTTCATTAGGTGGCAGGGGCAAGAGGAGAGCTGACATGAGCCCTCCAATTTCATGTACCAAGACACCAGCAGAGAAGAAAAAAATGAGGCAACTGCTTAATTTAAATATGCCAATTTGGCCAATCACCCAATAGTCATCTTCCTAACCAGTCTAATACAACCTTTCTGACTCAAAACAGATACACAATACTGCATGCAATAGAAGTGCAGGAGATGGGGGCAGCTAATTTAATACAGCACGCCCAGTGTCAGAAGACCTTGAATTAATAGATGTCAAGTCCTGAAGAAGCAGCAGGATAATGGAAAATATTATCCTACAAAAACATGCGCAGCATTAGCTGGGGCAGTGTGACCTCAATGTACACTATTACAAATGGAATGTTAAGGTTCCTACTATTGTTCTGCATTCCACTGGCATAAGGACTTCATTATAGCAGTTTTATTAAGCTGTGTTATGAATAGTTAAAGTTTGCACTGGAACTCAGAAAAGTTGTTGAGGGAGGACAGCATACCATGTATGGCTTAAACAACCAAACCAAAAACCACCTCCAAAGGAAGCCTTAATAGGCAAAAATAGTAAAATGAAAAAAAGGCTTCCACCACAACGAAAAGTTCACTGAGAAATTCTGTTAAAATGTAGGCTTTAATAAAACGAAGAAATAAAAAGCACAAATTGTTTAAAAAAAAAAAAGTTTGTAAAATTTGATTAGTAAATACAACAAACACTTTTGATTAAGCTTGAATAATTTAGAAAATAGTTAAAGTAATTTAGTATTTTATGTGTTTTTAAAATTTCGTATTTTGGTACAACTTTGTCATGTATGGATAGAATGTTTATAGCTGACCATGTGATTAGTATGGTTATAAAACTGTGGTCTTTTATTTGTAAGGTATCTGAAGAAGTTGTCTCACAGCAGACGACGAAAAGCGCTTCATATTAAACGGTTGTTTTTTTAATTTATTTTGTCGGTTTGGAGTTATTCCCTAGAGCCTTTTCTTTGGCTGTACTTGAAAAAGCACAAATTGTGCTGTTCAAGTTGCAGGTCAAACAGGATAAGCGCTTTCAGTTAAACAACCTTCTTCATATCCTAGTGTGTAGACCTGACTTACTGCTGTTAAATAAAGATCCTTAATTGCTCAACCAATCACATACAGCAATCAGATGTACGCCTTCCTTAAGCCTCCATTTCATTTCTTAATTAGGCTTCTCTCTTTCAAAATAGGTTTAATAGGAACTACTTTGTTGAGCCCTGGAAATAAATTAGCTCTGAGGTTCATGATCCATTTGCTTTCTTCCTTTTCAGTTTTGTTGACAATGTCTCCTCCACGGAGGTTAGTAGTCACATTTGAGATAACCATAAAGCTAAATGAATGCCCGGGATTTTCAGACACATGTCCATATAGGGCATTGGTTACCACTTTATTCCTGATGTCTAACAGATGGCGAAGTATCCGTTCCTTAAACTTTCTATTGGTCTTTCCTACATAATAGGCTTGGCACAAATTACAAGTGCCAATGTATATAACATTTTTGGTGTGGCAGTTAGCAAAACTAGAGAACTTATAGCATTTGTTAGTTACCGGATGAACAAAACTGTTGGAACATTTAATGTGGCTGCAAGCTTTGCAAAAGCCACATTTCCAAGTTCCTAACCTATTTCTTCCTTCTGTACTCTGCTTGTTAGGTATTCCACCATAGTTGCACAGTAAATCCTTTAAGTTCTTCTTGTTTTTATAACCAAACTTAGGTGTTTCCCCTACAGTTCTCTTAATTTTACTGTCAGCAGTTAAGACTGGCCAAAATTTCGTGATGGTTTCACGGACATCAGAGTCAGTGCTGTAGGTCATCATGCATCTGAGACTGTTGCTGTTTCCACCTTTCTTCACATCACTCTGCTTCCATTTCAAGTAGTACGGTTGCCCTTTGTTGTATCGAATGGACATTTATTTTGCCTTTACTCATGACTAATTGTTTTTCATTATAGCCTCTTGATGCAAAATTCTGTAAGAGTTTGTCCTGTTCCTGCAGAAAATCGTCATCATCAGTACAGAGCTTGGATATCCTTGTCACATGATTTTCAACAATATTCTGAAAAACATGTCTCGGGTGCATGCTATTGTAGTATAGCATATGGTTCCTCCAATTTGGTTTCCTGAATATAGTGGTGCCAATTCCTTTGCTATTATTCATTGAAATTCTCACGTCTAAGAACTCAATCTCATTTGCTGACGTTTTCACTTTGAATCTTAGAAAGCTAGTCGCACTTGTTAAATAGTTGACGAAATCATTTAGGCGTTGCATACTGTCCTTCCATAGAAATATAACATCATCCACAAACCTATTGTAAAAGATGATGCATTCCTTCCAGTTTTCTAACTGAAAGCGCTTATCCTGTTTGACCTGCAACTTGAACAGCACAATTTGTGCTTTTTATTTCTTCATTTTATTAAAGCCTACATTTTAACAGAATTTCTCAGTGAACTTTTTGTTGTGGTGGAAGCCTTTTTTTCATTTTACAATGTATGGCTTAAGGTAGTTACCTTAGTCACCACTGTAGTAACTGTGTTATCTTCAACTTTGGCATGCTGGGTGGGATATTTCTTAATGGGATCTTGGCTGTATCCAAGTGTACAAGGAGACACATAACACACAAATTAAATTCATATAATGGATCGTAAGGAGAATGTCAACACGGAACAAGTTCAATGCATGTTTTTCGTTACTCAAGCAACATGCTCCACAGGTGTTGCTTTTAAAGGAAATAAATGTGCCAATAAAGGGATCAATAAAATGTGCAAAAAAATAGAAAGGGTTGGGGGGGCACAATCAGCTAACAGGGTATACTTATTCTAATCTACCACTTACACTCACCTGGAAACTTATAGAAAAATGCAAAAACAGAGAGGACAAATGTTTCATACTGAAAGTAAACACTGGAAAGGGAGCTTTTCTAATAATGAATTTTTATGGACCAAATGAAGATTTATTAGAGGCATTTAGACAATTGTCTAGAATGGTAGAACTAAAGGCTAATTCTTGTATTTGTGCAGGTAGAGGGGAGACATTAACACTGCTGTTAATTTACAAAAGGACAGGCTTCTGGCAGGTAGACAGCATTTTCCATATGAAAACTAAAGTAGTGAATAATTTTATTGTAACTATGACCCTTGCATATACCTGGAGACCCCTGATTTCAGTGGATACAGAGTAGACTCATCTGGCTCCTGCAATAGGAAATGTCAGTAGGACAGACTATATCCTTATTAGAGCAAGGGGTAGTCAAAATGTGATAGCAAGAGAGCATGTGTCACTTTCTTTATTAGATCACAATGGTGTGGGAGAGATGAAATGATGGGACTGCAAGACCCTATTATATACAGAGAATGGAGGGTCAACAAACTGATTAAAGGATAAAAAAACAAACAAAAATGTATATGCATATACATATATATCGGGCAGGCTTTATAAGACTGTATATAGGAGAATCCTGAAAAGGGTCAGGAGATAAGAGTAGGATGGGAATACTGGAAGCTAAGTATCTAAGCCATAACACAGCTGAAATATGAGCAAACATTGTTTACTTTAAACAGTAGCTTGTTTTGCAATGGTGATAATAAGTTCTGCAATATAAGTTAACAATAGTATAAGTGTTAGGAGGATTTAAGAAATTTAGAAAGGACCACTTCTGTTTCATTCTTTTTTTTCTTTTGTTAGCATTCATCTATTACAATGTGCTACATAGCGTTTGTGGAGTACACTGTATCTAAAACATATGAGGCTTGCTTTTTAACGTGGTCACCCCTCACCCCCAAAGGGCCCATCTCCATACCGGAAGATTGCAAAGCCCCTGTAATCACGGATGCACAGGTAAAGACAGCACTCTCCAAACCTATGAACAAAGCATCCAAGGGAATGGACCACATCCCAGGCTGTGTTCTGCATAAATTACAGAATGAACTGGCACCCCACCTAAGTACCATGTTCAAACATAGCCTCACTTCAGACTTTGTGCCTATGGAATGGTGCACAGCGACAGTTATCCCACTCCACAAAGGGGGTGCCACCACTGACCTCGGAAACTATTACCTCATTAGCCTGATGACCCTGGTTTGCAAGGCCATGGAACGCACATCCTGGAGCGGGTCTATATCACAACGTTGAACTCACAGGAGTCTGAACAATGTAATATTGATCTGTGAAGTTCGAAACCCAAAAATTACAAAAACACAGAACAGGGATATTTTTTCCCAGGGAAAAAAAAAATCGCTGTTCAGCTACAAAAATCAAAAACAAAAAAAAAAAAAACACGTACACTTTAAACTTAATCTAATTTGGGGGGCTTCACCCCCCCATACCCCCCACACCCCCCTACTTAAATACACCAACTCCAAGATCGCACCACAGTGGAGGAAATAACAAAACCGCTAAAATGTCCCACCAATTTTTTTCCCTGGGAAAAAAAATCGATGTTCTGTGGCTTTGCTATTTCCGTGTTTCGAATATTTGGATTCAATATTGCAACGTTCGGACTCCTGTGAGTTTGACGTTGTAATATAGACCCCCTGGAGCTTATAAACAAAGACATAGGTAACCTCCGAACTCTGGACCCCACTCAGTTTGGGTTCGTAAAAGGTATATTATGCCGCCTAAACCTGATGGACTTCTTCGAAGCAGTCACCAGAGCATTAGACAAGCCATTGCCTACCTTGACCTCACCAAGGCTTTCAACACCATCCCCCACTCTGGTATTATACATAAGCTCACTGGACTAGGCATAAATCCATATGTCACAAGATGGGTGGCCAATTGTCTCACTGACAGAACCCACACAGTGAAAGTAGCCAGCTCCAAATCCAACTTCAGACCAGTGACAAGTGGAGTACCACAGGGTTCGGTCCTGTGTCCTCTCCCGTTCGGTATCTACTTGTCTGAAGTCCGGGCTAATACAGCTGGTCTCTGGCTAACAAAACTTGCAGACGATTGCAATCTAGGAGCCATAATAGATTCACCAAAGGATGTGGACATTCTACAAAGAGGCCTCACTGAGACTGATGCTTGGTGTCAAAGTCATGGCCTAAAGCTCAATGCCAAGAAGTGCATTGTCATCCCCTTTGGGAAAAACACAGTACCCATAAACTACCACATAGGCAGTAGCCTACTAAACACCAAAAGTGTGATAAGAGACCTTGGAACACAGGTGGACAAAAGTCTCTCCTTTGATAATCACGTCACCACAGTAGTCAGGAAATCCTTCTATGTGGCACACCTCAACAGAAAGAAGTTCTCCTCCAGAAAAATAAAGGTCATCATTCCTCTCTACTCATCCCTCATCAGATCCGTTATAGAGTACAACGCTCCATTTAGCATGTACCTCGCAAGACATCTGTAACAACTAGAAAGGCCATAGAAATACCTCACTAGGAGGATTACCGGCCTCATACAGATGA
The DNA here is from genome assembly GCF_019279795.1 of Protopterus annectens. Lineage (NCBI taxonomy): Eukaryota > Metazoa > Chordata > Ceratodontiformes > Protopteridae > Protopterus > Protopterus annectens. Next base: position 94,418,603 of record NC_056736.1, read on the forward strand.
TATATGCAGACTGTCTCAAAAAACTCCAGCTCTACTCCATCGCATATCACCTACTCAGAGGCGACCTCTGCCTAACATACAAAGCCATGTCTAACCCAGATCTGATGGACATGTTACACTTAAAGAAATCCCCAATCTCTACAAGCCACATGCTCCAGGGACCTAAACCTTGTCACCACAATAAACAGAACATGCCATAAGGATAGATTCCTGGCCCAGAGACTTCCTATGCTCTGGAACAGGCTACCCATTCATGTCAAGCAGAGCTCCTCATTAGCCCTCTTGACAATTGGATGCGAAACAGGAAATTCTCCCCAGGGATCACTGCTGTGGCACTGCTTGACAGGGGCACAGGAAAATAATTTTCTTGGGTGGCAAAACCCAAGGAACCTTGTTTGGCTAGGCTTATATAGCCTAGTACATACCTATGAACCTATGAACCAATGAAGTAAGTATGAAATATGTTGAAAATGCAAATTTTCAGTATTTAGAATAAAGTGAAATTAAAATTATATATATATATATATATATATATATATATATATATATATATATATATATATATATGTGTGTATATATATATATATATATATATATATATATATATGTGTGTGTGTGTGTGTGTGTGTGTGCTGTCTGCTTTAAGTTGTACAGGAACAGGAATCAGCCTGCATGCCCATCTGTACAGAAACAGGAATCAGCCTGCATGCTCATCTGTATGAGGTATGGGATTTAAATGTTTGGTCTGATATACCAATAGCAACACTCATTCATTGCCTGGCAACACTACATCTGGTTATAATGTATGCCTCTGGTGCTGGTTATACTTATACCAGGTATTGTACTGTTTTTGATCACAGGTGATTCTCTATCCAATGCCACCACTGTGGAATTGCCACCACATGATGTTGGAGGCCATGCAATCTCTGATGATGATCGTGTGTATAACGTATCAAGGCTGGGAAGTACTGTGTGTGTGTGTGTGTGTGTGTGTGTGTGTGTGTGTGTGTGTGTGTGTGTGTGTGTGTGTGTGTGTATTGCATACAGGGAATGTGACCTTTGGGATCCCATATACAGACCATGGACACAGCCTCTTTCCCTACAAACACCAAGAAGCCACACACCACACAGGGAGAACAGGTTGACAGGAATACTGACAGTCAGGGAAATGTGGTACCCCTACTGGGCATTTGTCAGAATCTGCCATTAGCTTCCATTTTGAGGAGGGTGCACATACAGGGTGGTTGGTAATAGTGCTTCTTGGAAATATGTCTTCTGTCAATGGCTGTGATCCAACAGATGTATAGAGCCATCATGGAGTCACAGCCTAATACAGCAACAGACATTTCTGAGTTAGTAAGTCAATGCAGTGTGTGTGAGATGACCTCCAGGAGTGCATGTTCCATATGTGTTACATTTTTGACAGACTAAATCACATGGTAGAACATGCCATGTCCTTTCTTGCTTGCCTTCCATGCATCAGGCACATTCCATGAAGCTGGTCAACTGCTATCTCCACAAGTGGTGGCCATCATGGCTATGACCAGCCTAGATCATTGTTACACAGCACTAATACTTCTACAACAACATCTGTGGTGGAAGTGTCTATAGCAAGTAGAGGATATGCCAGTACTTGTGGCAGTCACTGCAGTGGCACATCAGTTAACAGACATTGTTCACAGTCATGCTACATGTCAACATTTAACCAGGGATGTAGTCTGATCAATGAAACTCCTGGTAGAGATAGCTCTTCTGGGTGGGTGTGTTCACAGAATGCTCATTCTTCTATCATGCAAGCCTTGGACCTGTCCTGCAGATTGACCCGCAGTGCTGCAAGTACTGCTTTGGCTGTGTGCCGGTGGACATACACAGTTATACCACTAAATCCCCCAGTGATTCATATATATGATTGTAGGAGATTACTACGCTAAAGGCTTCATAGCTCTTACAAGCCTAGCCAATTTAACCCACTTTTACTCAATATATGGCCCCTAGGGGCAAGAGAATGGCATGGGTTTGTGCCTATGCCTTGAGTATCTTACAGATTACCCCTGTTCATAAGAGACACAGGTGCCACCACAGGTGGGAATTTATGATTCCCCAGACATTGATCCAAATTGCATTTGAAGAGAACCAGGGAAGGGCTCTGCTTAACATGGCTAAAAAGCCTGTTTCAAAGAAGGGGCAATCTCTGCGACATATCTCTGTATAACCAGCATGTTTGTTTGAGTTGCTGATGCTTTTCAAAGTCTTTTAAGTTCATGTCCCTTCCCCCACATACTCAAATCCCCTACATACAAGTTCAGTCTTGTTTTTCACTGTCCTCAGCACTCGTACAAACATGTGACATTAACTGTGCACTGCCCTTTCTCCATTGCTATTTGGGTTGCCTACATCTGATGCACAGTGGCTAGCCTATACATGGGTAGCAGAACCTGGTGTTGGGTTTGCATATTTCACTTCTGCTGTAACATATCTGTTTTGCTATGGAATGAAGTTATGTGCTGCCTCTTTGCCAGTGTCATGGCATACTGCATCCACCTTCTGTCTTGAATGTTCACCCCCTGCTGCTAGCTCCTACACTAACTCCTTATCTGTTTTAGCCTCCACTGGCTGGCTTGCTAAGGACTGCTCCTCCTGCAACTGGATTTTGTACCATAATTGCCTTCTAAGGATGATATCGTATAACATTCCACATACTAAAAATCATTTTGCACATTTGCCAGAGTCATATTACAGGACAACACCATATAAAGCCATGTACCTAAAGCATGCCTTAAGCAGCCCAAACACACACTCCAAAAACCCTTTTTTTGCAATAGGGTGTAGTTGTACCCCTGCTCTGCTTTATTCTGAGGATTTTTAAATGGTGTCATCAGCCATGGTTCCTGGGCATATCTGGCATCACCTATAAGATGCTCATGATGGAAGTCACCCCTTGCAAACTGCTGACACATGTCACATTGTAGATAATACAGTGACACATTTTAGATAATACCCTGTGCATTGCACATCATCTGGCAGTTAATATAGTGATACCCTCTGTGGTTCATATACCTCCTTCCTATTTCCTCAGCTGGGATCTTTATTCAATGTGGGTGCAGTCTATAGCCCCAGTAATTTTGGAAAATGAGCTACATTATAGAAGACATGCATTATGTTGTATCTCTCATCTGTAGTATGTGGGAACCACATATGCTCCCCTAATGCAACAGCATGGAATTAAGAAACCGATGGTGTATTCTCAAGGCAGATGCCTGAGATACCCCAGTGTGTCCTCAGTAGGCTGGTAAAAGGTCCCTGTAGCTAGTATAGGTAAACCCACACACACACCTTGGCATCCACCAGATAGGCACTTTATGACTACCACAGGCCTACAGTTGTGGCTGACACATGTCTGCAATGTCTTGCACAGTGTCTCTGTCATAGTACTGGTTCACAGTGTCAGTGTCATGGCATGCTCGATATGTTAAAGGTGTTCAGGTAACTTGGAATCTATGAGGTGGGGTTGATGTACCCCACTATGGCTCTTGGTGGCAGTAATAGCTTCTTGTCGATGCATACTGACGAATGTTGCAACAACCTCTAACATATTTCCAAAGTTCATGGTTATGAACACTGAGATTTAGCTGCATTTATAAACACTGGTAATGCTCTTTATACATTTCTGAAGCACCATCCACCATCCACCATCTTGATTTGCCTCATTTGCATACACAGATGTTCAGTTTACTAATGTTACTCATTAACATCCGATTATTTTGTCATTATCATATACAGTGGTCAGCTCTGCTGCTCAATATGCACCATTTGCAGTATCTGTGCCTGAATATATTTGCTATCCAAGGAGGATGTGATAAACAGACCAGTCTGTTTCACCAGGGATGGCTTGCATCCGTCTTCTCTATGGTTTTCATCATTGCAAATACACTGCCCACCCTCATAATTTTTTTGTAGGCAATTCCAACCTGACAAACCTACTGACATAGTGAAGTAAGAAAAGGAAAATATGAAGTTGTACTGATTAATGCTAGGAGAGTAAAAGAGAAACCTTACTCCCTTCAAGCCCTTATCACCCTGGATAATGCAGATGTCTGTGCGGTGCCTGAGACATCATTAAAACAGCATAGAGCTCTCCAGCCGTGCAGATCCATAGTGCCTTCTGCATATTTAGACCAGCTATTGTGCAGGAGGGAAAAAAGGAGAAGGTGTCTCAGTCTTCTTCCAGAAGAGGCTCACATAAGACTTGTAAAGCAGCATGACGCACTAGAGCTTACTGATGCCTAAATAACCACCAGAAAGGCCCCATATAGGTGTGTTTGGCCAAGATGGAAGAATGAGAACAACCAAAGGTAGAAGTTCTGAAATTTCATTTTTAAATTCTGACAATTAACGATAGCTAAAAATGTTCTTTTCAATAAAATGTACTGTATTATAGGAAATAAAGAAACAGGAATTCTTTAATTTTTTTTTTTGAAATGCAACTATTTTTCTGTAATAACCAGTCAATAAACTGTCATAACTAAGGAAACAACAGAATGAGTTATTAAAAATCAGAATTCAAGACTCAGCAATGAAGAAAGACATTGAGTCACTAATGGCAAGTATGCAGGATATTTATGATTAAATTGATAGACTGGACATAAAAATAGACAATTTAAAGGGAAATAAAAAAAAACAAAACAAACAAAAAAAAAACAAATAGTCTCACTAGGTAATCTTATAAAACAACAAACTGAGCAAATCAACAGTAAGGAAGAAGCTCTAAATGACCATGAAGGGAAACTTCAGAAGGTGAAACTCAGACAGACTTTTTAGTGAAGCAAAACAACTCGTTAACTGAGAAAGTGGATGATATAGAAACAGACTTAGGAGGAAGAATATACAGAACTCCAGAAAATTTGAGGAACACAACATGATTAATGTTTTTTAAAAACCTGGCTGCGTAAAAGCTTAAACTTGCCAGAAGCTCTCTCATTTGGAATTGAAAGAGCTCACACATCCCTGTTTCAAACTGCAAGGAAAGGAAATATACCTCCATGTTCCATTACTGTAAAGTTTGTATCCACCATGAAAAAATAATTAATATTAAAAACTGCCTGGTCTCATCTTGCTATCAAAATAGGGGAAAATCAGATTAGATTTTATAATGATTACTCCACAAAGGTGATATCTAAAAGAAAATCATGTCTGTTGAACTTAAGAAGAATGGTATTAACGTCAGTTTATTATTCCCAGGCATGATTAAAATAATGCTGGCTTGGATCAAAAGATCTAAACCTTGTCTGTGACATAAACAAAACATGTTGGAGGGACAGGTATGTGTCTCAAAGATTACCCCTTCTCTGGAACAGTCTTCCCATTCATGTGAAACAGAGCTCTTCCCTAAGCCTGTTCAAATATAATTTGGACCAATGGATGTGAAAGTTTGTAAATTCCCTACGGCACAGGAATATACCAAAGCCATTCTAACCATGGGCATTAATAACTGAGACAACTGGGGCATGAATGGCTAGGTTTAAAAAGGCTCTTAGGTCATTAGCCTAGTAACCTCTTATGATCCTATCCAATGGGAAAAAAAAAGTTTTGATTCCCTGCAAGAGGTATCAACATTTATTCAATCAAACAAAATACTTAAAGCCAGAGAATATTTGGACTGGCATGTCACATCACTTAGCATACAAAGTGAAAACAATTGCTGGGAAAACAACCACAAAAATAAATAAATAAATAAATGATGTTACTTGTGTTTTATGCAGTTCTCTCTACCCATGCTAATGCATCTTGCTGATTAGTATTAAACATACCTGCTAAATAAGTAAAGAATACAATTTTAATTTCATTTTAGAAGTTAACATTTAATTTTGAAAAAAGAGACGTGAAAACAAAGGTATGGTGCTATAAGTACAGCCTTTCATTTACTAGCTATTTAGCAGTGCTTCTTATTTAGCATTCATTAGCTATATGCATATAATTAGATATAAATATATTAAATATTGCAATTCACCCCAAATAATGAGAAATGTCATATATATTTTACATATATAATCAATGTGTATATATATATATATATATATATATATATATATATATATATATATATATATATATATATATATATATATATATATATATACACATATGAACATACAATAGAATGTTATAATTGTTCTCATCATTCAAATTATTTAGAATATTGGGTCTATATAATATGATTGAAACTTTAGTTAGTAGAATAACTAAAGCTCGATCGCTAAATGTCGAACTCCCAAAACCGCGAACGGCAGTTTCCATACAGGGAAACAATTTGTTTTGCCATTACGCTGATTTTACCCTTTCTACAATGTGGAACAATCTCAGAGTTGGTATATTTAGTTAGGGGTTGTGTGGGGGCACACTTGATTTGTGTTTAATGTTTTTTTTTTTTTTTTTTTTTTTTTTTTTTAGTTGGGACAATGGCATTGTTTAACTGCCGTTCACAGTTTTGGGACCGGCATTTAGTGAGCAAGCTTTAGTTATTCGACTAACTAAAGTTTTGATCATATAATATAGACCCAGAATATTTATGGTTGCTTTTTTAATGTCAGATGTCTATAATTTATTCCAGATGTAGTATTACACAGGGTCTATATTATAACAGCAAATGATCAAAAGATTGAACTCAGTTATATCGACCCCAAAACATCAAAAACTTAAAAGAGCAAACACCCAGAACAGTGATTTTTTTTCCCAGGGGAAAAAAAAAAAATCACTGTTCCTAGAAAAAAAAAAAAAAAAAACACACTAAACACTATTTTAAGTGGGGGGCTTCACCTCCCACACCCCCCTACTTAAATATACCAACTCTGAGATCACACTACAGAGGCAAAAATGGCAAAGTGACAGAAGCGGCCAAACGACTTCTTTCCCAGGGGAAATAATTTGCTTATATGCTGCTTCATCATTTTGCCTTTTCGACATTTGAAGTTTGACCAAGACGCATTCGACAGAATGCATCTTCGGACTTCTGATAGAAACCCATTACACATTACTGAATACATCTATTGTAGCCATAAATATATCAGTATAGCACAAATGTCCTTCCTTTTCATTAAGGTTTTCTTTTTTGTTTGTTTCTTAGTACACTGTCCAGCTCCTAATGTCAAATGAATCCTGCCTGTCTAGATATTTTAACTCTATACTGGCTGTATTTGTTGATATACTAGTTACTAAGAATACTAGTAATTTCCTCTCTTTGCAGGGTTTTACAGACTGCTTGATGATGTTTGCCTTTGACTGCTGTTTACCAATAATTTAAATTAATTGCTGCTTTGAGGACTATTGGATTAGCTTATGGAAATTTTTAATAAATTTAATGCAAGCACATATGCAGTTCCTCCATGCTAAAATATATATATATATATATATATATATATATATATATATATATATATATATATGTATATTTTGCTTGCATCCTGTTCATGTAAATTCAAATTATGCAAGAGACATGCCAGCACTCTCCATATCAGCTGAAAGAGGAAAAACAGAAAAGAAAAAAAAAAACACTTAGAATACCCTTAGTCAACACAACATCTCAAGCAGAGAAGATTTTCGTAAGCTTTAGGTTGCAGTTGTCTTGATGTCATTGTTTTTAAAGTATAAGATAGACTGGCTAACCAGAACACATAAAGAAACAACTTAATAGTATAAAAAGATTTCTGCCAAACTAATCTGTTTTTGTTCTTATCTCTCTCTCTATCTTTATTATAATTCAAATCAACTTAATTATTACATAATTTGAAGCAAAGCTGATATATGATATTATATGATGTATATAATACTAACTTAACTAATGAATTCTTTCATAGGGGTAACTGACAGTTTTTAATCTTTTGGATTAGCTTTGTTTTTGTATATAGTTTCAGCCTTACATTCACATACTCTATACAATATTTATTATTTGGAAGTAGGTGAAATCTAATCAGTTTTTGTACTTAGTTCTCTCTCTATCTTTATTATAATTCAAATCAACTTTATTACAGAATTTGAAGCAACGCTGATATATGATATTATATGATGTATATAATACTAACTTAACTAATGAATTATTTCATAGGGGTAACTGAAAGTTTTTAATCTTTTGGATTAGCTTTGTTTTTGTATATAGTTTCAGCCTTACATTCACATACTATATACAATTTTTATTATTTGGAAGTAGGTGAAATCTTAGCATCTAAAGCATTGCCTTAATAATGATATTGTATTACAAGAAACATATATTACATATCTGAAATATGTTTGTGCACTAAAGAGGACATATTCTCATTTTAGCGAGAGTGCTGGAAAAAGAGAAGGAGAAGGACAAGTAAATAAATGAAGACGGGTGACACTGATTACATTTATTAGCGGGAAGGAATACAAAACATATTATTTTGTGAAATGGATGGCTAAACTAGAATATTCAAGTGGCTACTTAGGACTATTGGTAATACCTGATAATCAGGGACTTTTTATGAATCTCAAGAAATAATATAAGTAACTTCTTAGAATAATATATACTCCCAGTTACATTATACATTTGATTATTTCAGTTTTAAGGATGCACATGCATTTGTATCTTTTTGTAATGTAATCTACTGCATATGAGTTTACAAAGGGAGAGAGGTCATAATTTCAATGCAGAAAGGTTGAGAGAGAGAGTTGGGGGAAGGACAGGGGAAGAAGTAAAAAAATAGAAAAGGAGCAAACTTGTATATTTAAAATAAATAAATTGTATTGCTGTTAATGTGTTTTAGTAAAGAAGTACTATGACTGATTATTATACTTAACCTTTTGAACAAATTGCACCTCAAAACCCACATTAGAAAATGAATATGGAGCAATACCATACTGGCAGCAGAAGCACATATACTAAAATCACAGGATCCTATCTTTAAATGGTTACATCTTTCTTATACCTGCTAGATTATAACTTTTACTTAGCAACTTTAATTGTGACAAAACTATGAATATGATCTAATAGTTTACTTATTATGTTTTGATGCAATTATGGTGGGATAACTATCTTATGCTTTCCATTTAATTAATCTTTTTGTAACGTAATGCTTTGGTTGTGACATCTCTACGATTTTTGTTTTTTTGTTTCAAACTATTACAAGACTTATTGGCAAATAATGTCATCTCAGCTGTATGACAGATTGAATAACATAATACGTTTATGTAAATCTGAATATTGTTTATGTTTCCAAAATTATTAAGATAGTTATACTGTTTAATTTTTTGCTGCAGTTGCTATCCTAGCAATGATTGTAAAGGAGTTGAGTAGAATAAGTAATTTATCTAGATTTATAGGCAGATTAGGAACAGCCACATCCATGATTAATGGGTTAAGTATAGTAAATTGTTTAGCTTTAGCAAAATATTTGGAAGTTGTTTTTATTTATTATTTATATTTACTGTTTCTCAGTAAGGAAGAAGTATCACTTAGTTCTATTTATAAATAATAGTAAACAAATTATTAGTAGGGCTGCTGACAAGTTGCATGACAAATGTTATTTCCAACAACCTTCAACATATTTATTTCTTACTCATATATTAAGCATGGATATATTAAACATTATATCAATTATTATAAATGGCTTAAATAGCAGTAATAAAGGAAGAAAACTAATGAGATATTTAAAGACAAATAAAGGAAATGTTATATTTTTACAGGAAGCTTGTTTGATAGATAAAGATGTCCTGTGCCTGAATGGCATTCGTTATGAAGACACATCTACATCCTTCTTTGAAAAAAGCTATCTTGTGGAAGAAATCACAGATTATGGCCAAAGTTGAAAAGTTAACGACTCTAAAGGAATATATTGTGTTGTAAAACTGTTATTTAATAAGGTGCATACTTTAACAAACTTTTATTGGATACATAGAATAGGAGTAAATGCAGTAAGAGAACATTTAGAAATACTACAAAATATCTGAAAGGGAAGTCTTATCTTATCAGGAGACTTTAATAGTATAATCATTCCACTGGAGTTAGCATGTAGGGTTAAAGCTATGAGCTATAGTTCCTGTGATACAGGGTTTGATTCCCTCAGCCCTCATTTGCCTACTGTGTGACCTTGACCAAATCACTTGACTAGACAGTGCTTGAAGACCACTTGGAATTTGGGCTATGCTCCTCAATGGTCCCCTGGATTTCAAGCCTAGTAACTAGCTATGAACCTATCTACTAAACAAAAACATAGTCAGGGACCAGGGTACCTGGACTGACAGATTCCTCTCCTTTGATCATTATTAGACTTGTGTCATGGCGCTCCCATTAAATACTGAGTCTGATGTACTTAGGTACAGGTTTGAATCTAACTACAGTCAACATGTGTGTGTGTGTGTGTGTGTGTGTGTGTGTGTGTGTGTGTGTGTGTGTGTGTGTGTGTGTGTGTGTGTCTGTGTGTGTGTGTGTGTGTGTGTGTGTGTGTGTGTGTGTGTGTGTGTGTGTGCGCGTGCGAGCGCAAGTGCATGCAAGTGTGTGTGTGTGTGTGTGTGTGTGTGCGCGCGCACTCAAAGGAGCATAACTATGCTTCCTACAGTCAGCATTACAGTCCCATGGAGTACAAATATCTAGGAGGGTAGGAGGTTGGCATAATGGTTAAGGTGTTTAACTTACAGATACAAGCTACAGGGTTTGCTTCTCACATGGGGTAATTGGATAGGCTTAAAATGACCCACAAGGGCAATTAGCCTAGTATTAATCTATGAACCTATATTAGATAAATCCAATTCAAGTGCAAATATAAAATTTAAACTATCAGCTCCTGTTAAGATTTTTAATAAGTGATTGGTATGCAGTAACCCTTAGAGACTAAAGCAGACGTTTTACCTGTCAGTAGTATTATAGCAATTACTAATTACTGTATGGTACACAGACTCATATTGATAGAATGTATACCTCTCTTACACAGACTCATATTGATAGAATGTATACCTCTCTAGAATTCATAAATTGAGCCAATCACTTTAAAAATATTTCCTGTCCTTTGATCAAAACTCAGTTTGTGTTGGGCTAATAATGAATATGAGAAGTTATCAAATTATTTACAGGATTCCATCATACTTGACAAAATAAAAAGAATTCGAGAAGCATATACTTGACAAAATAAAAAGAATTCAAGAAGCATCTAGAAAAACAAAATGAAAAGTACTTAACATTAAATAATAATATGGTCAAAATTATACTCTTTGGGAGTCCTTAAAAGTAAATATTAGTGCCAGGTTGAGTAAATTGTGTTAAAATAAAATTGTGGAATAGGACAAATAAATTCTAAATATGCAAGAAAATTTATAGAAAGCTAATTTACAGATTTAAAAGGGCAAAACCAATAATTTGGAAATGACTAAGAAACTGTTTGTGTAACATTAGAAAATGTTTGTCCATAAAACAGAACTGGCCCTTGGGAAACTTAAACTGCACAATTATACAATGTTCCCTAGAAATCTTCATATATTAGTTAATAGAAGCAAACTAATAAATAGAAAAGGACAAATCAGCATTTTAAATCTCCATACAGAAAAGGAAACCTGGGAATATAGATGAAATGCTATTTTTTAGAAAAAAATGAAGATTTTAATAAGAAAATAGATAATATTGTAAGTTATAAAGTTATAGAGCACTATTTATAAAAAATACAATTAAACTTAATGAATGTTAAAAACCATTGATAAAGAAAAATATCTCAATCAAAGGAATCAAAAATGCTATTAAAATTGTAAAAATGGAAAAGCTGCAGACTCAGATGGCCTAACAGTAGCAATATACAAACTTCTCTTTTCAAATGTTATTACATTAACTTATGAGTTTTTTATTAGTACAAAATAAAAAAATAATTCCACCATCATTGACATATTCATCAGTATCTTCCTTATTCAAACAAGGGAAAGAAAGCAACTTAATTTATTTTTATAGACCTATTTTTTTCTTCTTAACATCGATGAGAAGATGTTCACTATTATACTCACTACAAGATTAAGGGATATTGTAGATAATATAATTGATAAAGATCAAACAGGATTCATCATACATAGACTAACTTATGATATCATATCAAAAGAGTTGGTACTATCCTAGACATAGCCAACAATATGAACAAATAATTATCTCTAATAAGTCTTGACACTGAGATGGCATTTAAGTCAGTTAATTGGAATTATTTATTCAAAACCTTCAGAAATTTTGGATTTGCATAAGAGTTTATAAGCATTATAAGTAAATTACATATTGATTCCAAGGCTTATATTAAAATTAGTAGTTACATTTCTCAAACTTTCAAGGTTGCCCTTTGTCACCTTTGATGTTTGCCTTAGTAATTGAACCCTTAGGAAATAGCATTAAACTAAGGCAAAAAAATATGCTTTTAATATAAACAGTAATTTGAAACTAAAATCCAGTTTTTTTGAACTAATATTTTATTGACTTTAGGAAATGTTAGTAACTTTATTGAGGAATTAAGAAAGGAAATTAAAAGATTCTAACAACTTTCATCATTAAAATTTAATAGTAATAAAACTGAAATACTATTAATTAATAAATCAATAAATAATGTCTTTGTTACGGACTAGTTATAACTATAAATGGAACAATGATTCAATGAAATATATGGAAAGAAATATTTATTCAGATTTTAATAAAATGATTGATGACATTTTGAAAACCAATTGAAGATGTAATGTGTTTAACTAAATAATAGAATATAAGTTTTTTAGATCTGAAGAAAGATTAATGCTTATTAAAATTATACTGCTACCTAAGATTCTATACATGTTACAGAAACAGCTTTAATGCCTAAGACAATATTGATAAAAATGGAAATTTATTACTTTCCTTTTTATGGCACCTTGCACAACCAAAGATTTCTTGCAAAAACCACATTACACAATTGGTGCATAGTAGAATTCAATTTCCTTATTTGCTATCCTACTCCTTAGTTGAAAATTGTAGCATGATTATTCTCTGGATAGGGTCTTCTTAATCCAGTCAATGGAAAAATATACAAAAGCACAATATTAAAAATCATTTTAAGGAAACTGGTGTAATCAAACTTCATTTTTTAAGTAATCAATTTCATGATCATTAAAATATTATTTTAAAAGAAGGCCCCTTACAAAAGTTGACTCTACATATATAAAAATAAATCTGAGATGCTTTAGAAATTGTATCTGTAAATTTTATAATTTAAAAACTGAAAATTTGTCATATTCCCTGTATCACACATGATATAGTTTTATTGAGAGCCATAATGGTAAATATATGGATACATTAAAAAGCTTTAATATTATTATGTGGTACAATTGACTGGATAATGGAAACAAAAAATAATTATTTGATGGTGTTAAATAAAGAGAAGCAGAAAAAAATATAACAAAGGTATATGAATTTATGATCTCTACCATTAAAGGTGATGTTACAAACAATGGGTCTTTATCTAAATTATTTAAGATTGTTATTTCCAGGAATAATTATTTGACTACTTCAATTTCTTGATACTAGCAGCCTAAAATAGCTGATTAGTGAAAAGGATGAATGTTTATTACATAAATTGATTGGTTTAACATTGAAAAGGTTTATATTAGAAAACCTGCATCTGGAAATATTTGCATATTACCTGTGTTACTTTCTGTATGGTATCTATATTCACAAAATCTGATCTATTGATCTGCTAGAGATATAAAAACACAACAAAGGTATAGTGGACTTATATGTTTGTAGACTATGAAAAAGTTACTACATTTTGAGAAAATGTTACTGGCTTTTTTAAAGGTTTACAGCCTGATAGTTTTAAATTGGAAAGAGTAACACTACTTGTATATGCTCTAGGTCATCATATAATAAGTACTAAGAGATGGTCTACATTTTGGAGTCATTTAGTTGTTGGTAGAAGAGTAATTACAAAAAAAAAATGGAAATCAATGGAAATGAACAATATGTCTTACATGGACCGACCCAAAGCCCTGACACCACACTTGGTATAATACAGACTGCCACAAGGGGAACTGTCTCTGTCATACAAGGCATCCTCCTACATAATACTGATGGACCAACTGCACATCAGCAAGTCGAATGGCATGAAAAATACTCAAAGGGACATAAAACTCTTCTGCAACATCAACAGAACCATTTTGAGGGGCAGGCATGTTTCACAGAAGATACCACTCCTCTGAAATAGAATCCCCATGCACATAAAACAAACCTCATCCCTGTTTATACTCAAGCACATCTTTATCTATGAATGGGTAATAAAAAATTTACCCAAGAATCCCTCCTCTACTGCTAATGGACAGAGGCAGCTTCTAAATGCTTTATCCTATGCATGAGCCCCTCAAATTATCTATGGTATGATTACAGTTATTCTCACTGGGGGTAATATAAACATACAGACCATGGAATGGATAAGGCCAATCTAATACCAAATTGAACACATCAATTCAAACATGAAAAGGGAAATTGGCTAGGCTTAAAATGACCCAAAAGGGCAGCTAGCCTAGTAATTACTTCTGAACCTCTGAGCTGCACACACTCCATATATGGCCGCCCATCATGTAAAATCATTTATTGCAATGTGGTCAAGTGTTCTGAATCCCCAGAATTTTACAGCATTTTTAAATCCATGCAAGCATACATATAACTATGTGTCTGTCAAATATTTTTTAGAATGTTGGTAAATTAGGTTACAGAACTATTGTCTTGAAATCATGGCACTTTTATAATTCATTTATAAGTAAATGCCTTGAGTTAAGTCTGGTCTTTTCTTACTAGAAGGGTTTAATAATTCATCACTTATTGTGCTTGTTTATGCACATTTGTTGAGTTGAGACCGATATGAAGAGCCTATTTAGCTATAACAAGTAGAGTAGTTAACATTCAGTTCATAATATATAGTAAATACATATATGTGAGTCATAAATTGACAAATAAATGATAAATGTATTTCAAATTTGTATCACTCTGACTCGTAGTCAATGTGCTGTATGTAGCATATATGTTCAGTTGGGTCTACTACAGATGATCAAACTTTTAAAACATTGACGTTCATATGACTGAGACCAAATGACTGATGTTTCAAAAGTTCTAACACCTGAACAAAAAAATAAAACAAAACAAAAAAAAATTCCTGAACATTTTTGCAGGAGGGTTTCCCCCTGCACCCCCCCCCCCACACCCACTGCTATTTAAATATACCAATTCCAACATCGCACTACAGTGAGGAAAAGGGAAGTTTTCCCATTCCGCGCTGTACAGAGATCTCTCTTCACACCGTTTGAAGTTTTAAAACTTTGATCATATGATCTCTGCCATAGAAAAGTCAAAGTTTTAAAATTTTGATCATCTGTAGGTTCATAGGTTCATAGGTAGGTACTAAGCTATTGGCCCTAGGGCCTATATAAACCTAGCCAAATGGTACCCTGACTTTCGCCACCCAAGAAAATTATTTTCCTGTGCCCCTGTCAAGCAAAGCCACAGAAGTGATCCCGGGGGTGAATTTCCTACCTCCCATCCAATCATCAAGATTTTTCTTGAAGAGTGTTAATGAGGAGCTTTGTTTGATATAGATCGGTAGTTTGTTCCAGAGTATGGGAAGTCTCTGGGACAGGAATCTATCCCTCCAGCATGTTCTGTTTATTGTGGTGACAAGGTTTAGGTCCCTAGAGCATGTAGCTTGGAGGGACTTGAATTTTTAAGTGAAGCATGTCCAACAGCTCTGGGTTTGAGATAGCGTTGTATGTTAGGCAGAGATCGCCTCTGAGTAGGCGATATGTGACAGAGCAAAGCTGGAGTTTTTTGAGACAGTCTGCATAGGGCATCTGTTTGAGCCCAGTAATCCTCTTTGTGAGGTATTTCTGTGGCTTTTCCAGTTGTTGTAGATGTCTTTTGAGGTACATACCAAAAGGGGTGTTGTACTCTATAATGGGTCTAATGAGTGATGAGTAGAGGGGAACAATGACCTCTTTTTTCCTGGATAAGAATCCTTTTGTAATGAGGTGTGTCACATAGAAGGATTTCCTGACTACTGTGGCGATGTGATTATCAAAGGAGAGACTACTGTCCACCTGTGTCCCAAGGTCTCATCACACTTTCGGTGTTAAGTAGACTACCGCCTATGTGGTAGTTCATGGGTACAGAGTTTTTACCAAAAGGGATGACAATGCACTTTTTGGCATTGAGCTTGAGGCCATGGCTTTGACACCAGGCATCTGTCTCAGTGAGGCTCTTTTGTAGTATGTCCACATCATTAGGAGTTTTGCAGTCATCTGCGAACTTTGTTAGCCAAAGACCTTCTGTGTTAGTCTGTACTTCAGAGAAGTAGATACCAAACAGGAGAAGACCTAGGAGTGAACCCTGTGGTACTCCACTTGTCACTGGTCTGATGTTGGAATTAGAGTCTTTAGGGGACCCGTTCAGTTATATGCATACATATAGTGCATGCAAAATTATTATTAAGCATGGTAGACAGTCTGTAGATCATAGATATTTTATTTGTACATTTAGTAACAAGTTAGGTTAGATGGTTCAAGAAATCTTTTCAGCCACAACTATGTCATCACAGCACTAACTAGTTAACATATGACATTAATACAACCAAGAAACTATGTGATCTTAATTGTTTAAAGGGAATGGATTTGTCAATTGAATAAGCATTTATCCTGTATTATGGCATTGTCATTTAGACTTTTTAGTAGTTAAATGAGTACACTGGAAGTGTAAAAGGCAAACATGTGGAATAATAAGGCAGTGGTGCAACAGAGAATAATTAGGTAAATACATACAAGCATAAACCTCAGAATATCCCTTTTTTTGCTTAACATTTTGGCATGCCTTTCATAAAATATCAGATTTTCTGGTAAATCACTGAGGATTGCAATCAGTTAATAATGTCAAACATAAGAGTTTCATATTTATTTTTTTAGAAAATGCATGCTGATGCAAAACCTGTTGTTCTTATAACTTTTTAGTAAGCTGGAGTAATATCTAAAAACTATCACTGATTTTGGACCTTTGTAATCCAATTACTTTTGTCTTTGTCTAGAATTCCTCAGCAAAGATGTTGAGAGGTTTACATCCAAGGAACAAGTTATTTGCTTATGTTTGTATTAATAGTATATATTCCATGGAATACATTTTGCCAAACCTGGATTGAGTGCAGCCGTGTTCTTCATATAGCCAAATTCAAAGATGAATTAATCTTTTGACAAAAGTTGAAAGCAGTTCACTATAAAGGATCTAAATGCTGAAATCCTGTACCTAATATAACAAATAAGGGGACATGTCTGACTACAGACAATTCATTACTGCTGTCCATACCTTATCTGTGCACTGCCCCATTAAGAAGATGGCAGTGCTTTGGTGTGATAAACAATAATAATTATAGTATCAAACAGTATACAACATTTTAATCTTCACAACACCCTAGTGCTGTTACATTGAGAAGAAAGCATTCAGTACTATGGTATAATTTAGCTTTCAAAATACTATGTGCAAGATCAACTAAATATAAGTGCAACACCAACATTATTTAATCTATTTCACATATTTTCACATTTACATCAAACATTGTTTTTGATTAGTCAAGTCAGCATGGCAGCACAGTGAAATCTGGAAATCTAAAATTGTGAAATTATACATTTATTAAAGGCAAAGGCTTTTTATCTAGATGTTTCTTTATTATTGAGAGTTAAACTGAGATTATTCAGAGAAAAAATACATTCTTCTCTTAATTGAGAAGAATATCCTGGGACATTAATGCATTAGTGGGGCTCTTACTGATGTCAACACCCTGAGTTCAGAGATAAACCTGGTCCATGCAGGATAAAATTGAACAGAGTTCATACTTCACCAATAGGAGCAGTCTTCCTCATCAGGAATCACATTCAAAAGATGCCTGGAATAGATGGAATTCTGTGATTATGCTTAAAAATGACTAAATAGTATCCTTGCTATAATAAGGTAGTTATATATGAATCTTGCTGAAACAACCTGTTTATGTAGAAGCAAAATATTGCTATAATACACTGCAGTAGTGGTCAGGCATCTGTTGAAGTGACCATAATTTTTTTATACATTGAGGTACACAATATTATGGTTATAATATTATGATTGACTTTATGCTTCATCTCTGTTGACAGCAGTTCAAATAATAAAAGTCTGTGGCAAGCATAACTTTTGGTTATTTGAAATGCAATCAAGGGAGGTACTGCCACATCTTATACTGTATGCCTACTAATTTCAGTGCTCATGTCACCATGCTATGCTGCCTACTTGGTTTTATATCTGGAAAACAGATCACGTGCTACAAAGAATTTTGTTCAGGTCACCAAAATATAACTTTAGTTTGTCATGTATTCATGAAGTAAGTTTCAAGAAATGTATCATTTCTTGAGCTTTGCTGTTGAGATTTTAGTCTTGGAATCCATTATTTGAGCACATAACAAACTGCTTATGGTCATCAGCCCAATTATATGGAGAGGGCCCAGTGAGAAATTATTAACAGTATTGTAAATAGTACTGTAAGTGGAATAGAAATTATATGACATCATATATGGAACATGAAATGGTATGCATGCAAGTAGAAGAAGACCATGAATCAGATACCATTGGGTCTATATTACATTATCGAATACTTGCAATATCGAATGTTATATGGTCGACAACATATGTTCGAAGTTGTAAATATTTGAAAATAAAACAAAAAAAATTAAAAAAGAAAAAACTTACCTGAACGTTTTAAGCAGGGGGCAAGCCCCTGTGCACCCCCACACCTCTGCTCTTCATACATACCAACTCAGAGATCACACTACAGTGCAGTTAACGGAAATCTTCTCTATGGAGATTTCTGCTTTAATTTTCGAATATTTACAACTTCGAACATATGGTGTTGACCATATAATGTTCGATGTTGTAAGTATTCAATAACGTAATATAGACCCAATGCCATTCTCACTTCCCTCCACTTAGATGGAAACCTACTAACATAATCATCAGATTCATGTTTTAATTTTTTTTATTGTACTGCATTCCAGGTTTTTTCACTTCTTATGTAAAATATTTTCTTATGTTTAAGCAGCATCTGCCTCTATCCAACTTCTTATCACAACTCCTCTTATCTTAAAAGTCCCCTCTACTCACTCTGCTTACGAAACCTATGTGGCTGTATCATAAACGTTCATCTTTCATTTCCAATAAAACATAGTTATCATTGTCTTACAAGCTGGTTTGTGCATTCTTTCCCCACCTTTTGTCACTTTGCAGATTCTGAAATGCAGAAGTGGACATGATTGCGTAAGCACTGCCTTACCAATGCCCTGCATAATTGAATGAAGACCGCTATGCCCCTTGAGTGAATCGATTTAGACATGAATATGCTTGCTTTCACCACTTGTCTTCTCCAATTGTGCTGGTTAAGATTATTTGTCCTAATCTGAATTCATCTACTTTGCCCAGCACCTCACAGCTTATAAGACATCCCGGTCTTCTTTTAACTGAAATCTGTTATTTTGTATTTCTACAACTGCAGTCTTCCTCATCATCTTTTTACTCATTTGCCCACCTTGTTGTAGATAGCCAGCTCCACAAGATACCACTTCCTCTATCTTAGTGTCATATAAAATGGGTTCTTTCCATGCTTGGGACTCAAAATTGTTGAGACACCCTAAGGCCAGCACTGCCCCTGCAGTACCTTAGATGTCATTAACTTCAAAGTGACATCGCTCACCTTCTGCCATTTTTTTATTTTTTTACCTTTTTTGAATCCTCCCTTATTCCATTTTTTTATTTGACTACTAGTGTGAAATATGCATCTGTGTGTTGTGTTGTTTTATAGGTGATCTTCCCTGAGAAAAAGTAGATACATCTGCATCATTATCATTTCTAATTTTATCTTCTATATGCCACTCACTTTCCTGAGGTTGCACATTAAAAGAACCTCCTGTCTGTGATCTTTCTTGGCATGTTTCATTTTCTCAATTTCTCACATATGCTGCAGACATTGTATATGACCTCTAGAAATGTACCCGCTCTTGGATGTCAGACATATAGTAATTATACCATTCCACTTGGTTCTTGCCATGAAGACAGGTCTTTACACCAATAGCGTTGTAGGGCATTCCCAAATTTGTGTTTTTGTGATGTAATTAAGTCTTATTTAAATTTGTACATTTTTTATGCAGTTCTTTAACTTTTGTTGGAAAATACCAAGGTTGGATTGCTTATTTTACTTCCAGTTCAGAGATGTAAAATTGTATTCCTAAGTCATTGGAGTTCATGTTTGTCCTCACTGAGAATTTCTATCCGGCCACCTCTTAAATATGTCACAGATTTCTTTGTCAGAAGGAACAACTGGCAGTTTATCTAGCCTAAGATCTTGTGGTATCAATTCTATACTCAATTACTTTTTTAGCCATTTCATTATTTATTTTATTGATGCAAAGCCTCACCAGCAGTTTCCTGTACTATATCAAATGGTTTCAAATGCGCACATGGTTTCTTTTTTGTCTAACCACAACTTGTCTTTTTGCCATTTGTTTTATTTCTGCGCCTCACTATAAGCTCCAGCTGTGTCACTGTTATTGATGGTGTTAGAGGATGAATTGTATATAACTGTAGCCATCTGTGACATGCGTTCATAGACTGGTATTTCTCTAACTTCAGATGCACATTTTCCATATGTATATATTAAACAACCCTGCCCACAATCCTGACTTTCTTGTTATTCATATTACTTACCATGCCTCAGATCTGCACTCAACCTCATAAACATAATCATCTCTTCTTTGGGATTGTTTTCTATGACCCATGTGAGGAATGACAATTATCTAATGTTAGTAATATATTTCTAGCAGTCATTTTTCTAAAAAAAAACTCATCCTTAAGGTCCCATCTGGATCCAAAGTAACAAAAACAGCAAGAAATGAAATCTGTTCCTATGACATTTGCTTAAATATTATACAAGCTGAATGATGGTTATTACTCTGTGTAATAAATTAATTTTGTTTGTCACAATCTCCTTTTCATATAAAAAAGTTTTACAAACCAAAAATCTTCTCTACAAGTCAGGCTAAAACCTAGGTTATGCTCCTATAGCAATTAAAAAAAGCATTACTTTCCAAAATATGGTGTAACATTTTTAATAGAAAAATGGACAGTTTCTTTCACTGAAATTCTAAATACTATATTATGTGACCAGCATGGCTAAGAGAAGACCACAATGTTATAACAATGTATAGTCACCAAATATTACCCTAGCTGCATTTGCACATTATCAAGAATTCTAACAGCCAGATGTTGTATTTTACATGTGCTATTGTAACATTTGGTATCAGAGGCATTCATTTGGTATCCAAATAAATGGATGTATGCTCATTTAAATAGTGCATTCTTTAAATAATAGTCTTACCTGGTAGTTTACTAATGCCCTTTTATATGAAGTACACAAAGATTATTATTGTAAATTGTGCCACTGGAAGATCAAGACTTATCTCAGGAATTTTTATATAGTGTCCGTAAAGCATATTAACTTGCCTTTTATGGATTTACTTCAAAGATTTATTTAAAGCCAATAAAATTTGTTGTTAATGGCATGCACCATTAAAGCATCTGCATATGCTCTGCTGTTCTCTGTCTCTATTACTTTCCGTATAGCTTCTATATTTGTCATAACATATTTATATTTTCTAATCACCATAAGGATCTGCTTCTTTTCGGTTAAAATATTTGTACATTTAATATCATGTATTGTGTAATTCTTCTGTAATTCAGACATAATTGCATTTTCAAATTGACTAACACCTGGATACTTTGGGAAGTGATAGCTTAAGGATTTCTGCAAGTATTCTCAGATTCTACTCTATCAAAACCTGGGAACCATAATATCAAATTTTGGATTTGCAAAGATATCTAGCATAAATGAATAATGAAAAATGATTCACTTTCATCACTAAAATAAACGGTAAAGCTTTTGAAATGACCGATTCATCTACAATTACTTGAAATGCTAGTTACAATGTGATATGCATTAGGATTAGTTATGTTCTTAATTATTATCTTTTGCCTTTAAACTTGTATCTGGTTCTTACTGCTGCATTCCTTTTTATTTGCTTTGTATCATTGCATTTAAAATTTACAGTTTTATTATTAATAGTTTTGCCAGCTGTATCTCTCACAGCACCATAGTGAGAAAAACTTCCGTTGAAAGTGTCTTCCTGTTCAACAGCAAGCGATATAGCACCATAGTAAGTAAAAACTTCCATTGAAAGTGTCTTCTTGTTCAAGAGCAAGCGATACTTGAGAGTATGTTTTCTGAGTCTAACCATCAGTGCAGGCAGAAGTGGGTATGCATGCATGCCATTCTCTGTCTGTTCATCTTCGTTTCAGTTTGATGGTCTTAGATGCTAGTGCTTATAGATATGTAAAACGATATCATGACGCAGAATACAATACAAACAATTTATATGCTAATGTAACACCTTAGGATAGGGGAGTTTCTCTGCAGCTGCTATTAATGCTTTTAAGGGGCAGAACAATTGAATTTAGGAGCAGGCACAATGCCCTTCCAGGTCCTTGCCCACTGTACCACCTCAACATTTTTTCAGAGAAATTTGTTAGTTTTATGTTACTAAAGTAGGGGCTTGCCTGCCATTTTAGCAGTCATGCACTGTTAATGATGGTTTGCAGCACTCCTAAATGCAACAACTCACCTTAACTGTTTATTTTACAGTGGTTATGGAGGAGGGATATGCTATTACAGTCTGGAGCAGCACAAGACCAGCATGAGGTGGACTGGTGTAATAGTGAGGTATGCCAAAAAGTGTACCCAAGTCAAGCCAGAAAAAGGTTACTAATATAAAAATTAACACTTATTTGCAAAAGTAAAGCTGAGCAAGTATTGGCTTACTCAGCTGGCTTGATACATCAACCTGGAGCATTCAGATTTTACATCTTAGTTTTCAAGTGCTTTGCAAATATTTTTGTAAGGGTAGTTTAAAACACAAGGAATACAATCTTTTCATTGCAAGGTAACTGTTTGACAGGCTGGGGTCCATTATAGTAAGTCCCATAATGCTGAGACTGAAAGGCTGAATATCTGGACTTATATATATTAAGTCCAAGACTGACATTTCTTTAAACATTCACTTTTCTTCAATGTACAGCAATCTCAGAGCTTATATACATATAAGTTTGGGGGATCGGGGGGTGCTGGGGGGTTGCCCCCCTACAAAAAAAAAGTTTTTAGGAAACAGCAGTATTCAATATTCTTCTCTTGCATTTTTGAGTGCCAACATTTCAATAGGGAATCCTCTGACGACTGACCCTTTGTTAAAAATGCAACATGGCGTTTTTATTTCTGATTCGTGTACTTGGCACAGCTTCTTCAACCACTGGATAAAAGGTTTAATTTTCACACACACACACACACACACACACACACACACACACACACACACACACACACACACACACACACACACACACACAAACACACACAAACACATGCACACACGCACACACACATACATACACACACACACACACACACACACACACACACACACACACACACACACACAGCCTCTACATTCAAGATTTCTGATTTTCTTGCTGATGACAAAACCCTGAATGCAACATCCTTCAACCAACCAACATTCAGGTATGAATTTTAAATATGGCATAATGTAAAATGATCAGGCTACATTTTTGAATGCTAATGAACTGAGTTCTGTTAGTATGAAAATAAATATTGCAATAAACCTAACCAATTCTTGATCTGCAACAAGGAATAGACTAGGAAGCTGCAATGCAAAATAATTCTGATGAAAATTGTCATTGATATTTGCACTGTAAGATTTATATATTTAGAGATATTCAGTGTTTTATATATTGTTAATCGTACAAATAAGCATTGCTGTTTAGTAATTTAGTCGAGTTCAACTGTATGAGACCTCAAGGACTTTAGAGAATTAGTTTTTCCTGTCAAAACTGCTTTAAGTTCTTGCAAATTTGTATTCATTACTGCAGTAATGATAAATATCCATCTTGATCTCTGTCTCCCTCATCTTCGTTTGCCTTCACTCCAGCATAACTACCTCCTTTAGTAAATCTTGTTTTTGCATTAAGTGGATACATTATTTGAGTTTCAGTTCTTCCAGTGAACAGTTTGGATTTATTTCCTTAACTATTAACCGATTTGATCTGCTTAGATTCCATACAATTTTCAAATGTTTTCACCAACATCACATCTCAAAAGTACTGATTATCCAACAATCAGTCTTTCTTATAGTCCAGTTGCCAGAGCCAGATATTATTAGTAGTAAAGACATAGCTTTGCTATATGGACCTTTGTTGACATTGCAATGGGCTGGATTCACGAAGGCTTGCACGGAGTCTAAGAGTAGTGTAAGACTCCATGCAGCCTTCACGATCCAGGAACAGCCCAAAGTCCGTGTAAGAGACAAGCTAAAACGGCTCTTACACGGAGTGGGCGTGGATAAGCTAATCACCTCACTTGCAGCCGAATAGCATGCAAATGAGGATGATTAGCGATCCAGGAAGCCCAGAACAGCCCGTGTAAGAGCCATTTTAGCTGCAGAAATGTACTCAGTTGACAACTGAGTACATTTCTGCAAAAACTGCAATGGAGCCATGTCAGCTCCAAATAAAGGGTGCATATGTGTCAGGCAGCATGCCAATGGCCAAATATGTGGCCATTGGCAAAGTAACCTGATGCAAATATATTAAAAATATAATTTTTTTTCCGGCGATTGCCGATGTTTAAACCCAGTGCAGCCCCGCGCAAATGGGCTGCGCTGTATAAAACATAAAAACGAAGGTTTTAAACCTACAAATGTAGGTTTTATGCAATACATGGAATGTCAATGCAGGGACCAGCAGACCAAAACCAACATGGCCACCGTGTAGTGGTTGCTAAGGGGGGAAGCTGAGTCTAAGACATGTAACTAAGCATTAGTAGGCAATCTGATGCAAATGAGTGTAAGGATACTGAATTCCACTGTCACATAGCAAATGAGCACAGTCTGAGTAGTGTAAGAGTTACAGAAGGGGAGGAACAGAGTAGGAGATAGGTGACATCACAGGGGGGCATGGTAGAAAGAAATGCAGTTCATTGGAGGTCAGAGTTACATAACAGATGTCAGATAGATATCATGGAAAGAGGTGTGCCACTAACTAAGCATGAGAAAGTCAAGAAATGGAAGGTGTACACTGTTGCCTACACCAAAGTTTCTTGCTGGATGTGTATGCGCACGTGTGCGCGTCATGAAGCGCGAGTAAGGCAGTGTGCGCGCGTGTAAGGCAGACTGAGCATGTGGGAGCGTGTTGGGAGATGTTTAACACTGTTTGCGCGGGTGTGCACGCGTTTTAATCTGAATAAGCAGATTCTGAACCGTGTAAGTATGTGTGCGCGCATGTAAGCCACTGTGAGCATGTTTCTGCTGGTTTACACACGGCTCCACCCTGAGGAAACAGAAAGGAAAAAGGAAGCAACAGATTTAGTAGGAAGCTAGCAGGGAATACTGCTGGAGCTAGCAGGTGAAAACAATTAGATGCAGGCAATTACACAGGCAGAACAGTAGCCCAGCCCAGCACTTAAAACTCTGCAAACAGCAGTGCAGGATGTTTCTCTCAAGAGACACTGCAAGACAGAAGTTAAGTTATCAGAAGTGAAAACTGAAAAAGCTGAATTCAGAGCAGAAATGTTAGGGGCTGCCATAGCTGTCATAATGAGACATAGGCGACTTGCTGAGGGTGGTGACAATGCAGATGGTGCCAGACAACCCACAGTAAGGAGACGGAGAAGAGTGTACAGGCCCAGGGTCACCTACCATGGGTTACATGAGCTGGAGATAGTAGAGCGCTATAGAGTGGACAGAGACCTCCTGCAGCAAATAGTGGAGCTGTGCAGGCCACGCCTCACACACAGAACCAACAGAGGGGAACCCATCCCAGTGGAAACCAAGGTATGTGTTGGCCTAAGAATACTAGCAACAGGTACCTTCCAGAGACCAACTGGTGATATGATGGGGATATCACAGGCATCAGCCTCCAGGGTACTGCACCAGTTCCTGGATGCCATGTCAGCACATGTCGGTGATCATGTATATTTCCCCAATGCCTGTGAGGTATTGGCCAGCAATATGCGTCTCTTCCAGCAAATAAAGGAATACCCTGAGGTAGTGAGTGCAATAGACTGCACACACATACGCATCAAAGCACCAGCCGGTGAGCGGGGTAGGGCATACATCAACCGCAAGGGCTTCCCCTCCATCAACTGCCAGGTCGTGTGTGATGCCCAGGGCATAATAATGAATGTGTGTGCTGGCTGTCCTGGGAGCTACCATGATTCCCACATCTGGCATTTGACGCAGCTGTACCAGACATTTAGGTTATGCACTGGAGCCGTGGCTGATGACACCCATCAGAAACGCACACACACCTGAACAGGAACGCCATAATGAGGCACACGCACAAACACGTAATGTAATAGAGCGTGTGTTTGGGCTGCTCAAGTCATGGTTCCAGTGTCTGGACACATCTGGTGGAGCCTTGCAGTACACACCAACTACATGTACCCAAATTGTCATGGTATGTGCTATGCTACATAATATGATCTTGCGAAAACAGCTGCAGCAGGACCAGCATAGGGCCGGCCAAACAGCCCCCCACCATTGCCAAGGCCATCACAGGCAGAGCGTGACTCGGAGGAGGAACAACCTGAGCCTGCCCCAGTAGGCAGAAGGAGGCGTGCCCAGTATGCCCTGGCCTTGGCAAAGAGGCAACGATAGCACATACATTGGCTCAGTAGGAACCCTGGGAATGATACCCCTCTGACTCACTCATATAGTAACAGGGATGCCTAACATGACACAACCTGCTCTCAAACATGTACAGGGAAGTGTAATATGCGCATCCAACAGAGGCAGCCCTGCAGCACCACCTGAGGCATGAATGCTATGTGTTAAGTAATGTAACACCATGTACTATATGCACACCTGAGGACCCTGACTAACATCCTACCCTCACCAAGCATCATGCCACAACATGACAATGAGATGATCAAGTGCAATAATTGACTGAAGTATCGCAGTTAGTCAAAGGGGATCCAATGTGTGCCAGTCTGGGATGACATGCTGAGCATGACATGATGCACCACCTGCTAGGACTGGCGTGCACCTATCAGTGCAGGCCGTATGGATACTGGCAAAGGCTGTTGTTACCCACAGTGTGCCCTGAATAGGTAAGGCTCAAAACACAAACCTATCTCCACAGGTATCAGAAGGGATAAGAATAAGATAAGGGATAAGTCGAAACAGCAAGATGCATGCAGTCTAAACTCACCCAGTATGGAGAATGTTGATATCTGCGATGTAACAGAAAACTGAGTCAAGGCTCACAACAGCACCCTAACACTACCAGGTTACACCTCATACTGTGCTGTACAGCCTCAAAACATGGAACAAGCTACAAAAGGAGGGTGACTAGCAAGAATTGTCAAGGATAACCACACCCCATGTTGGTACCACAACAAAAAGCAGCATGGACTAGCCATGGTCAAGTAACAGTGGCTAAAACTGCCCCCCAGTTTATAGCCTGCTACGGACTACTGTCCCAACACCAGGAACTGCACCTGGCCTATGCTGGAATACATGAATATATCAAGTCCTCCAAACCACATTATATTGGGTGACTGAAAATACCCAGACATAGACTGGGAGCATTATACTAGCTCCAACAGTGTAGGACAAAAGTTCATAGAATCCATAAACCAAAAGGCCCAGGAACAATGTACCACTCCCACAAGAGGGAAAGCATACTGGATGTGATAATCAGCAACATGGGTACTCTATGGCCAGATGAGAAGTGTATTGCTCACTGGTAAGACCAGACCATAGAGTAATCACACTGGATATACAAATCCTGACCACAGTCCCTGGCCAGAAAACCACAGTGGAAAACATGTGTTAAGCAATATTTGCACTCCTCCAAACTGATGTGGAATCCATTAAAGGTCCTGTGCAGGTGCAAAATATGGGCCACACCTCAGAACCTGTAATACAGCCATTCCATGAACACTGCCAGGAATGCTTGGATTATGCAATCCTAAATTAAAACAAGACACAATGCCATACACAGGGAATCTGGCATGGTGGACACCAGCCATAACCAAACCATGCAAGAGAATGAGGAAGCTACTACATGATAGAGCAAACATAAACAATGAAGTAATCACTGATCAGTAGTATGGCAATAAAATCTGTCCACACATACAATCCACTAAGGCCAGCCACAACAAGTTGAATCTGTGAATCCTGAGGCAATGTTACACCTGCCCCAAGTACACAGACAACCTCCAACTCCACCCAAGAAATACAAATATATGTGAGAGATGCAACCATCTATCCAAACTGGAGCCTGAGCTCCCTCAACTCAGTACTCCCAAAACTAGTCAGGAGGAGAAGGTAACCACACACACCACAAACACAGTCCTACATAGACCTATCACAACTGCAAACCAAACACATAAACACAGAAAAACATTCCCTGAGGCACAAATTACAAACACAGCACACCAACAGAGGCCTCTAAAGCAGACACCCAATCAAACAACCTCCAAACATAGCACATGCAACACATAGTACACAAAGCTGGTGTGCCAAACAGTCACAGGCCAGAAGGAGAAACAACATGCCTGATACAGTTGTAATAGGTGACTCCATAGTCAGACACACTGCTGTCCCACACACCAGACTGAACAAGGGAAAGGGTACAGTAAGCTGCCTGTAGGCTGCCACAATACGCCACATAACAGAAGTATGCAGGTCACTCCAAAGCAAGTAGAAATATGATGCAGTCATAGTCCATGCTGGTGTGAATGACCTGAGATGTACCTCCCTAGACTACATGAAAAGAGACATAGATGAGCTCTCTGATTATGTAGTCCAGGCCGGTATGACACTCACCGCTTGCAGCATCCTACCCTTACCAAGAATAATGCCACAGTACAAACACGGAATGATCAGTCATAGCAAGTGGCACACTTACTGGTGTCATTCCAAGGGGATCCAATGCCTGTCTGCTTGGGATGTCATGCTTGACAAGCCACGCAGCTGTTCTTGGGATGGCTTGCACCTGTTACCCCTGGGCGTCTGGATATTGGATAAGGCCTTTGCCACCTCCATAGAGCCTTTTGTAGGCAAGGCTGAAAAGACTGACCCACCACCCTAGAAAAAATAAGTGGAAAGAAACATAAGGGTAATGCTGACCAATGCCAGATGTGTAAACCCCAATATGCATGCTCCCAAGGCCATCCCCAGTATGGAGAACATCAATGTCTGTGCAGTGACAGAAACCTGCTGCAAGCCTCCTGACTGCACACCAGCACTACCAGGTTATACCACGTATCATGTGTCATGGCCCCAAAACCTGGAACAAAACATAAAAGGAGGGTGAGTATCCATATTCAGCACAGACACCCATACGTCCAGGTAACTGACAATGCACAAGGCATTGGAGTCCACCCATGTGCAACTAACTGTAGGCAAGACTGCTGTACAGTCTGTAGCATGCTACAGACCACACTCTCACACACAGGAACCCCACCCAGTCGTCCTGAAGACACTGGACAGTATGAATGTCCTACCAAATACCAAACAAGATACCACAAATTACCACATAGGTGGTAAACCATTATGTATGGAAGGAGTAACCAGGGACCTAGGGACACAAGTGGACAGTAACCTGTTATGTGACACCCACATTGCCAATGTGGCTAGGAAGACTGTCTACATTTGACACCGTATCAGGAAAGGATTCACATCTACGTCAACAGAGGTCATTGTGCCCCTCTACTGTTCTCTAATCACACCCATAATCTAGTACAATGCCTCATATGGGATGTACCTTACCTGACACCTGCAGCAGTTAGAAAGACCTCAAAGGTACCTCACCAAGAGGATAAAGGGTCTCAAATATATGTCATATGCTGCCTGGCTGTAGACACCCCAGCTGAATGCAGTCACATACTGCCTACACAGAGGTATTGCATGCCTGTTGTAGAAGGCCATGCCCAACACAGGAGTAATGGACATGCTCCACCCCAGAAAACTCAAATCCATCGGAGCTGTGTGAGTGAGAGATGTCAACCTCAACAAATATTGAAATAGGATGTGCTGGTGGGACAGATACATAATCCAGAGGCTCCCCACACCCTGGATCAGAATCCCACTCCATGTTAGGCAGAGCCCCTCACTGACACTCTTCAACAGGAATCTTGCCAAGTGGATGGATGATTGTAGAGTTACACTGGGGGTCTTCACTGTGTCATGTCCAGACAGAGGAACAGCAAAGCAAATCATAAATGGCCATAATATTCACATAGCAAGGGGTGGCAAAAGCCGCACACACTCTGGCTAGGCTAACAAATGCCCTAGGGTGGATAGCCTAGTATGAACCTATGAACCTATGAAGATACAAATTGTACAGGACACTAAGGATAATCCCAAGGCTTTCACAACTGATGGTAGGAACCATGTTGGGAATTCACAGATATGCTCTGAATCACGCAAATATCACAAACACACACACATATTGCCAACATACATCCTGACAGGTGCAGTGCAAACCCCGAATGCAGAATATCTATCCCAGCAGACTGCTGGCCCCCTGACATTGCAGATGCTGAGGTAACAGTCAACATCTACAAAGCAAAACACACAGCAGCAATGGGATGAGATGGTGTCCTGGGCTTAGTGCAACATGGACTCCAAGATGAATGGAATGCCAAACCACACTACTGCTCAATGTCAGCCTTACCACAGAATATGTACCCAAAGAGCAGTGTACAACAACAGTGGTCCTTCTCAACAAAGGTGTTGCCTGAATGGATACTGAAAACTACTACCCCAGAATCCTGAGAAGCTCGGTCTGCACAGCTATGGAAAGGATCAGCATGTACCACAGACATAAAGATATTGGGGACCTACTGACACCGGACCCTACCCAGTGTGGCTTTCTCAAGTGCAGATCCTGCCCCTAAACATGTTTGACTCAATTGAAACAGTCATTAAGGTCATTGATGAGGGCAATGTGGTCCACACAGCATAGCTGGACCTTGCAAAGGCTTCTATACAATACCCTACGTGTTCATTATAGATAAGCTCACCAGCTTAAATATAAACCCCTATGTCAGTAGAGGGGTTGCAAACCAGACCAAGGACAGAACAGACATGGTCAGACATGCTGCAGCCATGTCAGACTACAAACCAGATATAACTGGCATCCAACAAGGCTTGGTCCTGGGATCTCCCTCGTCTGGCATATATATCCCATAGGTACAGGCAAACATGGAAGGACTGTGTCTGAACATGTTTGCAGAGGACTACAAACTGCTCACCACATATGATCCACCAGCTGACACAAGCATCCCACAAAAGGGCCACATAGAAACAGACAACTGGTGCCATAGCCATGTCAGCAAGCTAATTGCAGAAACGTGTATAGTCAACCCCCGTGGATATACAGTAAGTGCCCACCAATTACCACATAGGTGTTAACCCATTATGTAGTTAACATGTAATGAGAGACCTGGGGACACAAGGTGATAGATATCCTGCATTGGACAAACATGTGCTGTAGTGTTTACAGAAACATACCATATACCCACCTAATCATGAAGGTTGTCAGATCTAGATAAGGGGAGGTCATTGTGGCCCTGCAGTCATCCTTCATCAGCGGTACAATTGACTACAATAGCCCCTGTGGGATGTACCTCAGCAGACATCTCCATCAACCGTAAAGTCCCCAACAGTACCTCACCAGGAGTATCAAAGAGCTTGCACAGATGCCATGTGTTGCCTGTGTTGCTGGTATCAATAAACATGCTGCACCTTGTACAATCTGAATGGCAGTGAGCTATGCACATGAGAGACCTGAACCCCAGCACTGACTTACATAGGAAAAGCTGTACTGCATGATCCATAACACAGAAGCCACCCCCACCCATGAGTGAACCCCCAGTACAGGCTACCCATAGAGTCACTTATCAATCTTCCTCAATAGGAATCTTGATGAGTGGATGGGAGATGGTAGCTTTATCCTGGGTATCACTGTCATGTCACAGGTAGACAGAGGCACAGTATACTAACCATGACATATGTCATGGCAAATTCCACTTACAATGTGTGTTGAAGGACAAACACACTCTCCAACTAGCATTAGACATGGACTAGGGCACATTGCTAGTGTTTGCAAATGTACACCTATGTTGTGGAATACACTACCAATGTTGGACAAGCCTGGTTTAAGTAGTTCATATCTGAACAGAATGCAACATGGTCAGATGTACACAACTGGCCCCTAACCAGGCTGTTGTGCTCACTATCGAAATGTAAAGCAGTGATAGCACTAAAGCCCAGGATACTGTCCACCACAGTCAAAGTACTACCAGTACACTATACAGTACTACAGTGTTAGGTCAGTGTGAAAGGATGTTGACAACTGTATGCAAAGTATCCCATGCAAACACTGCAGGCACAGTATAATCCTGTTGTGTTCACACACAAAGCAGTTGTACAGTAACTACACAACATGACACAACACACAACCATAAACGGGTGATATTTGTTGAAGTTCACACTCATCCACAAATGTGGTGGGCTGCAGAGTCCAACATATGGAATGCTCACACTGGGCATGCTCCCACACTTTGATAAATGAGACATATGTCAGACAACATGCCATGGGAAGGCTGAACTGGGCATGCTCACACACTTAGGCCAAATCTCAGTTTAGCAGTTGGACACACATATCTGGTATTTTTATGTGTTATTCCAGGAACCAACCACATTACAGCAGTCTGCCCAGTGCACACAGTTAAATGACTACAGAGACATACATGATATAGTGGATCCCTCCCATATGCAAACATCTTCCACAGATGCACAAGTTGTTCATACAAACAGGGAATGCTATGGCAATAAAGATGTGCAAACAGTCTACCAGCAACAAATAATGTGCATTTGACAATTAAACATATGGGTGTAGAGGTCAACATTAGGCTGTTTGCCCTAGGGAATGACAGCTAAGCCAGAGTGTGCTTGGTGTCTGCCTCCCCACAGGATGCACATTCCCCTTTCTAAACACTGATGATGTCAGCACCCTATAAGTACAGCAGGAGAAAAGAAACTTCCCAGTAATGCAAATAGCGCGCTCCACTAATGCGTCCGTCGCAAGTGTCATAACATAGTTAGATAGGGGTTTGAATCCTGTAAATGTTCAGTGTGTGAGTGAGTGGGGTTGGTGTGTGTGTAAGTCTGTGGGAGAGGAATGTCCCTTTTGGCAACTAGGAAAACA
The DNA here is from genome assembly GCF_019279795.1 of Protopterus annectens. Taxonomy (NCBI): domain Eukaryota; kingdom Metazoa; phylum Chordata; order Ceratodontiformes; family Protopteridae; genus Protopterus; species Protopterus annectens. The sequence continues at coordinate 94,451,988 of NC_056736.1, forward strand.
CTCTACAGGATGCACATTCCCCTTTCTAAACACCGATGATGTCAGCACTCTATAAGTATAGCAGGAGAAGGGAAACCTTCCAATAATGTGAATAGCGCGCTCTGCTAATGTGTCCATCACAAATGTCATAACATAGTTAGGTAGGGGTTTGAATCCTGCAAATGCTCAGTGTGAGTGAGTGGGGTTGGTGTAAGTCTGGGGGAGAAAAATGTCCCTTTTGGCAACTAAGAAAACACACTACAGGATGCACATTCCCCTTTCTAAACACCGATGATGTCAGCACTCTATAAGTATAGCAGGAGAAGGGAAACCTCCCAGTAAGGCGAATAGCGTGCTCCGCTAATGCGTCCATCACAAGTGTTATAACATAGTTAGGTAGGGGGTTTGAATCCTGAAAATGCTCAGTGTGTGTGTATGAATGAGTGGGGTTAGTGTGTGTGTAAGTCTGTGGGTGAGAAATGTCCCTTTTGGCAACTAGGAAAACACACTACAGGATGCACATTCCCCTTTCTAAACACCGATGATGTCAGCACTCTATAAGTACAGCAGGAGAAGAGAAACCTCCAAGTAATGCGAATAGCACGCTCTGCTAATGCATCCGTCTCAAGTGTCATAACATAGTTAGGTAGGGGTTTGAATCCTGCAAATGGCAAGTGTGTGAGTTTGTTTGAGGGGGGTTAGTGTGTGTGAGGGAAATGTCCCTTTTGGCAACTAGGAGAACAGACTACAGGATGCACATTCCCCTTTCTAAACACTGATGATGTCAGCACTCTATAAGTATAGCAGGAAAAGGGAAATCTCCCAATAATGCGAATAGCGTGCTCTGCTAATGCATCTGTCATAACATAGTTAGGTAGGGGTTTGAATCTTGCAAATAGCAAGTGTGTGTGTTTGGCTGAGGGGGGTTAGTGTGTGTGAGGACAATGTCCCTTTTGGCAACTAGGTGAACAGACTACAGGATGCACATTCCCCTTTCTAAACACTGATGATGTCAGCACTCTATAAGTAAAGCAGGAAAAGGGAAATCTCCCAATAATGTGAATAGTGCGTTCTGCTAATGCATCCGTCTCAAATGTCATAACATAGTTAGGTAGGGGTTTGAATCTTGCAAGTGTGTGTGTTTGTCTGAGGGGGATTAGTGTGTGTGCAATTGTGTGTGAGGGAAATGTCCCTTTTGGCAACTAGGAGAACAGACTACAGGATGCACATTTCCCTTTCTAAACACTGATGATGTCAGCACCCTATAAGTACAGCAAGAGAAGGGGAACCTCTTAGTAATGCAAATAGCACACTCTGCTAATGTGTCTGTCTCGAGTGTCATAACATAGTCAGATAGGGGTTTGAATCCTGCAATTGGCAAGTGTGTGTTTTTGGCTGAGGGGGGTTAGTGTGTGTGAGGACAATGTCCCTTTTGGCAACTAGGTGAACAGACTACAGGATGCACATTCCCCTTTCTAAACACTGTTCAGCTGAAGGCCATGGCTCTGGCACAAGTTGTCTGTTTCTATGATGCCCCTTTGGAAGATGCTTGTGTCGGCTGGAGAGTTGATTATGGTGGCCAGTTCGCAGTCATCTGCATATTTGGTCAGCCACAGTCCGTCCGTGTTGGCCTGTACCTCCAATAAATATATACCAAACAAGAGAGGTCCCAGGACTGAGCCTTGTGGGACACAACTCGTAACTGGTTTGGAGTCTGGCATGGCTCCAGCAATTCTAACCATGTGGGTTCTGTCCTTGAGCCACTGTGCAATCCATCTAGTGACATAGGGGCTTATATTTAAGCTGGTGAGCTTCTCTAGAATGCCCAAGTGGGGTATTGTTGTGAAGGCTTTTGCAAGGTCCAGGTAGGCTGTGTGAACCACCTTCCCCTCGTCAATGGCCTTGGTGACTGTTTCAAAGAAATCAACCAGGTTAAACCTGGTAGTGCTGGTGTGCTCTCAGTAGCTCTTAACTATTCAAATATGGTGGTGTCAGACCCGTCATGTGTACAGATATTTGCAGGTTGTCCACATTTCTGCCTCATATTTTGGTCAATATCTCATGCACACCTTTTTCTGGCAAGTCACTCTGGGCTCAAGTCAGAATATGGTGACAAACATTCAAGTTTCAGACTGCATACCCTTCCAAACATCCCACAAAGTGCAGACTCTGTTACTCTCTGAACTGTCTGCGTTTGTTGTAACATTATTTGTAATGTGTCCCTGGTTTTGGGCCTTTGCTCCACATATTTTATTACTTGGTCCAGATGTGTTCCTGTAAGAGGTTGTGGGGTATGGGCAGTGCTTATCCTGCTGTGAGTATGTGTGTGGCTTGCAAGGTGCTATAGTGACATTATTACCTACTAGCTTCCAACTAGCATGGCTGTTTCTGTTCACACACTACTATTATGGAAATCCACTAGTTTTGATAGTAATTCTAAATGGCATGCTTTGTGTACTACACATCTATATTCCCTTTACATTCATTCCTACTATTACATGATATATTTATTTTAGCACAATGTTCTTGTATAAGAGTCATGGCTTAGTGGTAAGTCATGCAGACTACTGTTTCCAAGGTCCTGGGTTCAGGACTCACAGTGGGATTTTATTTTGCTTTTGAGCTGAGTACAGGACCTGTCAATCAAAGTGACTAAGGCACTTTTAAGCAGTTGTAACTGGGTTAGCGCTGGTTTGCGCGGAGCTCACGCATGCGCACTGGGGGTTAGCTCTGCGCACACCCGCTTACAACCGCTTAAACGTGCTTACTCTTGCGCACACCCGCACTATTTTCTTTGAAAGAAAAGAAAATTGGGAGACAGGAAAGTGGTGAAAAAGGGGTCACAAAGAGGGTAAGACAGTAGGAAACAAGCTTGGGATGTGCAGGAGGGATGTAGGTAAGGCCCATAGCTGCCCATTTCTTCATCAGCAACAGCTGTGCATATGTATGTAATTTGGTGTGACATTTGAAACCTTCCACCCCTGAGAGAGGTGTCAGGACAACAATAATACTTGTTGTACAGCCAATTGTAATTGATAGGTTCCATGTCCAGCAGACATGTGTGCGGAATGGGCAGCTATGTATGGGGCGTAATTTTTTTGTGGGTACAGAGTGCCCTTTTTTTTTTTTTTTTTTTTTTCAGATGAGAGTGGTATGTTAGGTGAAGGAAGTCGGTACAGCTGGGGAGGTAGGTTGGATAGGTAAACAGACAAGACAAACAAGACGCATACAGGGGTGGTGTATAACACGTGTGGGGGAGTTATGCAATTGATGGGGACGGAGGTTTGGATATCCAGAGCCCATGAGCCCACAGATGGCAACAGTGGAACTGATATCCCCACCCATAGGCAGTTGCCACTGTTCCTTCACTGCCCAGGACGGGCTGTGCTGGGGGCTGTGTAGGCGGGGCAACAGGCATGCCTGTTAGTTGCGCCACCCATGCCTTGAGCTGGCGTAGGGGCTCGAGAACAAAGTCCCGAATCTCCCTACGCACCACAGTCTGGACGCTACGGAGGGTGAGTGGTGGTTCTCCTCCGGCCACACCTGCAGAGGGGGGGCGAGCCCCATCCCCTGCAGCGCTTCCACCTGCAGGTGGCACAGGGCCACCGGAGGAGGGTCCGGACTCGGCACTAGTGCCAGGTGCACTCGCCAGCTGAGGTGGGAGAGGTGGGTCCGCTGGAACCCGCCTTCCCTGTCGTCCTATGTTTTGCATTATGTCATGACAGTTTGGGTTAGTGACATATAATACCATTCACAATTAGTTGTAACAGCATGCATTAGTATTCCCATTAACCAAACACCCAGATATTCACACCATTGAACAGCGTGCATAACACATGCATAATTTGAACAGAAATACACAGTCCAACAACATGCAGGGTTAATTGATGGCAACAGGCCATCAGGTGTGGATGTATGAACAGGGCAGATGCATCAACGGACATGCAAATATATATGACCCAACAGGACAAACGTCCAGGGGTATTAATTGTGATTGCACATACCATTTTCACGTGGAATGGGTTATATGTGGTTATAGGGTGGGGTGAAGAAAGTAATATTAACACCTTCGAATAACAATACATATGCTGTACATTTCTAATAGCTACAGTTATATACATACTACTGTTCTAACTACAGTTTCCTATATGATAACTATTTCAACTTGGTGATAGGACTGTTACTGCAACATCAATATACATTTTATGGTTATTCATACACATTCATATCTAGCTTTGTTCAGCTACATCATCCTGCTACATTTGCTTTATATAGCTGTAGACAAGTGTGGATGTTTGGTATATCAGACAAACATCCTATCTGCATATTGCAGACTGAGAGCAACATATCCAGATTTTGAGATACACATTCTAGATGCAGCAACACTTTGAACAGATTTTGCTGTTTGGTTTTGAATCTCACATGCATTTCATTCTGTCTTGACTGCAGTATACTTTATTCAGGGGTTATTACTACTGTATTGCTGGATTCATGACACTTTCTCACACTCTCTCTCTTGCTTTCATTTTACTATTCAGGATGGTACTTCTAGGCTTTATTGACATGTTTTACCAGTAGTTATTACAATCCTTTCCAGCAGTCTCACTTCTGTCATGTTTCAGTATTTCCAAAGGGATATATTTCACACATGTGATTTCATCATCTTCTGCAGCTATACTTTTCAGCCTGCTGCAGGTTGTGTACTATTTTCTTACAGGCAGGGCATTTTTATTTCAGAATATATGTCGGACAGTTTCATGTTTAGGTTAAACTTACAGGCTGAAACACACTTTTGTAATCAAGCAATACTTGCATACACTTTCACACTGTTACTTGCAGATTTTATTCCTTACTGACTACACTGCACTCTTTTGCTGACTGTCATACTTTTATATTTCTTTACAGTTACTGGTAGTGGATTACTGACCTGCCTGGTGGCGCAACCGCACCAGCCTATCGCCATAGGCTCTGCGGTTCGCAGAACGGACACCTGCAGCTGTAATATAAATGAAGTAATATTGGAATACACATCTCCATAATATCAGATAGTTTAATTTCTTACATACATAATTAAATGTTACTTACTCAGTAGTGGGGCGTTGGGTGTTTGCCGGGCCTCCTGGATCCAAAGGTTCAGTTGGTCCTGCTTGCGTCTCTTCAGGTCCGCATGGTGGCGACGGACCTGCTCACCAGTCCTTGGAATCCCTGTGGCACTGGTGAGATCATGAGCCAACCGGTCCCACGCCTCAGCCCTGTATGCTCCCCAGAGGACCTGGCCCTGCATGAGTTGGGCCTCATGATTATGGACTAGGAGCCAGACCATGTACCTGGACTCCTCAACACCCCACCTCTGTGCTCGAAAGCGACTACCCTCTCCTACTCCTGTCATTCTGCCTGCAGGTCAGTTCTACAATCGTTTACTCTGTGTATTCCCGCCTATGGGGCTTATATAGTCCGTTTTTCCCGCACATATCTGTGATTGGCCATTTTGGAATTGTATCAACTTCAGTAAACCTGCATTGTCATGCTCTAGTTTGTATTCATTCCTATATATTAGCTATTATTGCATTTAAAGGTACTGCTGTCATGGCTTAGTTGTTCTGTACCTTGACTATGGTGTATAGTATCCTGGGTTTGAACCTGGCCACTGCTTTTTATTTTTCATGACTGTCTAGACATGCTGAGGGGTGTGTCTGTGTAAAGGCAGTTTTGATACGGCTTGCTCAACGTTGCCCGTCGGTTAGCTTGTTTGCGCGGTGCGCAGCTCCGCGCAAACGGGGTACGCTGCTTTAAGCCTGATTTGGCTATCGGCACTCATATTATGCTCAGCTCAGTTAGGGGCACATAGATTTAGCATGTTAGACCACTGCTCAGCTACGGGCACGCATTTTGCACCAGTTAAACCACTGGTCATCTACGGGCACATGGACTCACTCTGTTAAACTGTAGCTCAGCTATGAGCACATCTGGCATTTTTTCTTCTTTTGTTACCTCACATGTCTTCAATATAAATGGGCTATTTCATTACATTTTACATAAATTGTGGTTTTATGTGTACATATTTGTCAGGGACTTGTTTCCTGCTTATTTTGAAAAAAAAAAAAATTGGTGTTGTGGGGGCTCGAACCATGAATGCCTGCTCTTCAGCCAACATCTCTACCGCTACGCTATTGCTTCCTGGATTATTTTGCATATTTAGTTCTTATATGCTTTCCCACTGACTGCTAACTGTAGCTGTGCTTACGGCACGCCAGCATAAATGAGCGCACTCACGGTTAAACATCTTTACAATTTAAAAAAAATATATAACATGTTCATTTATATATATTTTATGTTCATAGTCTGTGGGGGCATGTGTTGTGTTGTGTTTATTCACATTTCTGTGGACTCTGTTGTGGGTGTTTACTTTGGGCACTTTTACACTTCTGGGGGCGTGTCCGCTTGCAGGGCTCAGCCTACAGACATGCCCCCTACTGTCTTACACGGACCGTGTTAGACTTAGGTGTGATTCAGCATGCTCTCATGAATATGCAAAGCATGCTGACATCACTCCGTTTAACTGCAGCCTCCGTGTAAGAGTTATAACTCTTACACGGAGGCTTCGTGAATCCTGGGGAATGTCTTTATTCTTTAAAATCTTAACCAGATTTGTCATAGCTTTCCTACCAAGAAGCAATCATCTTTTAATCTCATGTCTTCATTTGCTATCTGCTGTGATCTTTGAGCCCAGGAATATAAAATATGCCACTATCTATACATCTTCCCCATCTATCTGGAAATACTTCATAAAGCTAGATTACATTTCATATGTTGAGCAGCAACTCTTTGCAATCTCTGCTTTACTCACTGATTTTACCTTCAACCGGCTCTTCAGCTTTTCCTCAACTTCATCCATCAGAGTGGTATCATTTGCATATTTGAAGTTTCCTAGCACTATCATTTTGCATGATATATTCAGTGTAAATTAAATAAGCAGGGTTATAATATACAACATCAACCAGTCAGCTCTTCCATATTCAGTTCAACGTTTGCTTCTTTTCTTATATAGATTCCTCACTAGTAATACCCCTTTGGAAGCAGTGCTGCGGTGGTACCACAGTGTAACAGAGCTTTTGAAATGTGGTGCACCCAAGAGTGCACTTATTAGATGCAGATTACTGTTTCCAAACAGCAAACTCAGAACCAAACCCACACTACACAGCTGTAGAATGAACTCTCAGAAGTGCCCACACCAACCCTTGGTCAGAAAACAGATTCTGCCCAAAAAATGAATTGCACACACAAAGACGAAGACAAGAAAGACACAGTCAGAATCTCATAGGAAGTCCATTATGTTTATTCGAGCCATCAAAGCGCAGCTCCAGATATACAAATTACTGTCTTCAGAGATATCTTCAGTACAGCTTAGGAGGAATCGGATCGTTATATAGATTCCTAAGGAAGCAAGTTAAGTTGACTCAGTATCCTTATTTCTCTATGAACTTGCCATGCTTTGTTAATGGCCTGCAAAAGCTTTAGAGTAGTTAATAAAGCAAAAATAAACATTTTTCTGGAACTCCTTTGCTTTCCTATTATTCAGTGGAATAGGAAGCATAGATTTTTTTTTTATTCCTGAAATATCTCAATAAACAACCACTCAGACAAGAAATTTGTTGCTGTCAAGTAAAAGCTTTAGTCTGTCTAAAAATGTGCCCTGATAGTGTATGCTTATGTTGTACAGTTTCCAGGATGTGAAAAAAATGTTTGTGAAACCTTACAGAAAATATAATCTTAGGTCTGTGTGCATTATACTATATTACAGTTTTCCTGTAGAGACTATGAAAGCACTGACTGTTATCACTGTAAAGAAGGCATTTCATTGATAACATCACTATATGAACCTTTGCTACAGTTTGCAAGACCAATGTTACATTTGCTTGACTTATGATTTGTAGCTTGTTTTTTTTAACTGCTCTGGAATGTAAATATGCATGTAGGAAGCTAGATTTATGACATTGCACAGATCAGCAATATTAATAAACTTCTGCAGTTCAATAATGAGACTCTGATTATTTTTTTTAATTTGATTTATTTATCTTTTTTCTGCTGGATTAGTTCAAATAGACTGATGACAGGGAAGACCCAAGATGGTATTTATTCTGACTAGGTTAAGTTTGGCCAGGGCATCAGGAAAATTTTCTGACTTCTTTAGATAAGTGCCATGTGATCTTTGGCCCACAACCCTTACCAATTACCACACACACACACACACACACACACACACACACACACACACATATATATATATATATATATATATATATATATATATATATATATATATATATATGTATAGGTCTACTGCTTTTAATCAAATACCACTTATTCGAAAAAGAGCAGTGGACCGCTCAGTTACGCAAAAGTGCACTTATTCAAAAGTGCACTTTCGTGAAACTTGGTTCACGAACCGGTAAAAAGATAAAAGAAAAAACAGAAAACACTTACTAACATTACATTGAGTGGGAGGCTTTGCCCTCCACTCCCTCTACTTAAATATACCAACTCCGAGATCGCACTACAGTGGGGAACAGGTAAATTTCCTATTCCCCACTGTAGTGTGCCTTGGTGCTTCAGTCTCCCTGAACGGTTCATTGAACTGTGCTTTGCAGAAGTGCACTTTCGCTTAAGTGCACTTTCACGTAGCCGAGGATCCACTGTTCATTTTCGAACACCAATTTTTTGGTCTTTTACAGTAGACCCATATATATATGTATATATATATATATATATATATATATATATATATATATATATATATATATGTATATATACTCATATAATAATTAGGTGGTGTTGGTGACAGGTGCTGACTGAGGTTTCTTTTTTGGGGATAAACTCTTGGCTGGGCTTGTAAGGACCCCAGGGCCATTAGCCTAGTAAGCTCCTATGATCCTATGATTCTATAAAATGTAAGTACAAATGTTAGAAATAAATACTGTGGTAGTGTTTGCCATCTGTTGCCCTAGCTGAATTTGTGGATGTCTTGCTATGAATTTCTTGAGTAAAATGGGCAAGAAATGATAAGGAGAAGATATTGGATTTGTAACCTATTTTTGTCTTGAGTGATGGCATGAGTTCTTCCCTCAAAATTTTTATCATTACTAGGCTTTAGAATAACCTCAGAGCAGTATAATTACTACTACAGCTGGCAAGAAAAGACTCAATTTACTATGGCTAAAAATGAGCACTTGCATGCCTTTAGCAATTCCTAGCATTAATCTGCTATATAAAAATGAGTAGTAACTGTTTATAGGGCTGCCAGAGACATTAGCATAGCATAAAAAAATCAAGATAACAAGTTGTTTTCAATTTTGGATCATAGTGTTTTTTTATGGATATAAACACAAATCTTTATTAAAGAAATCTTAAGTTCACCTATTTTTGGAACAGATTGTACTGATACATTTGGGAATGAAGCAGCAGCTTATTTATAATTACAAACAATTTCCTACAGGAAAGGAACCTGATCCTTTTGTTTCCAGCATTTATTCTCCATCTGCCCTGCTTTCATTTTCTTGGACTGATGTCTTATGTAATATGTCAGGTACAAGTTTTAGTTTGCTTTATTATATACCCAGCGACACTTGCCCTAAATTATACCTGCATACTCACATTGTTTTCATTGTGTGGCTTTCTTTTTCTACACAAAGCATCATTTTCACCGGTGCATAATATTACAGGATTTCTCTGATACATAATCCATCCTTATACTTTTTGACCCTGTATGATGATGTAAAACACTGATAGTGTCCCAGTTTATTGGTTTAAACAGACAATTAATAGCATGATAATCATGATACAATCTCACATAAAGAAAACAGCAGAACAGTAGTTAAAAAAAAGCTTATTATTCCTCAGGTTATATTATGCCATTTCAGTGGGTATGTAGCTGCCCATATTTATAGTATCAATCCGTTACAGACTGAGTCTAAAGATTTCAAGCTGCATTTTTATAATCCTGCGATTGTTTTCTTTGATGGTTGATAGATATGGTATTCCTTTGTCTTTTGAGAGGTTTTGCATTATTATGTCATACTAAACTATCCTAGCAACTGTAGCTTTGAATTAGCAATAGATGCATATAGTTACATTTGAAGAGTTCAACATTGATTTATTGTTTAATGACTTTAATGTAGAGATGTATACAATCAAAATGTCTTGTTTCTTCAATTTGTTGCACATTGTTCCATTGTGGTACATTTCCATCTTCTTACTGAAGTTAATTTAGGTAATACTGTTAGCTTCCATTTGAGAGACAGTTGGCAATTGAGTAGTAATATGTAACCATTCTGATGGGATATGAATGCAAGTGTTTTGATCTAAAGCTTATTCTCTTACTGTACTGTTTCATCCCTTACTGAACATTTGTTTTCATCTTAGATATATATAAACATCATGACAGCTTTGCTACCCACTCCTAGATATGTCTTTTTCTGAAGTGAAGCTGCCCTTAAATGCAATTGTCACAGCATGTTAACAAAGTTAGTTGAACTGGAAGTGTCTGTTTGCAGTAGACACCTATGGAGAAATGTTCCAGTCATTATGCATGCATACTACAGAATTTTGGAAAAGTAGTGTATTATGCATACATAGTACAGAATGGTGTAACAAAGTGTAGTATGCATACATAATACAGAATAGTCTAATGAAGTATTGCAAAACAGTGTAACAATGTGTATTATTCATACATAATACAGAATAGTGTAATAAAATAAAGTTTTCTTACAAAAAACAGAATAGTGTAACAATGTATAGTATGTATACATAATACAGAATAGTGTAACAAAGTACAATATTCATACACAATACAAAATAGTACAATGAAGTATAATATGCATGCATAGTACAGAATAGTGACAAAGTATACTATACTATAATATAGTATAGTAAAGTATAGTAATAGTATAGTATAGTATAGTATAGTATAGTATAGTATAGTATAGTATAGTATGATGTAACATAACATAAAATGCAAGAGACAGAAGTGATTTAAGATGATATATGCAAGTCAATAACAGTATAGCAGAAAGAAAAGAAAGTATAGTTTGTATCTTAGAACACCTGCTGGAAATAGACTAGAAATATAACTAAAAACAAGCAAAGCTGTAAGAATATAATGAACAGTAATGATGTCTGATGATACAAATTGTCTAATGTATTAGGCAGTCTAAACTGGTTGTTATTTAAAGCTATTACTACATTATTAAGGCGTTAACATAGAAAAGCAGTACATGGTTACCCATGGGTAGAAGGTACTAACAAGTATAACTAGTGGATGTTTGCATCTATATGGTAGCGAGAAGGAACAGAAAAATTTTATTTTAAGTTTGAGAAAAAGTTGGGCAGAAAGTGTTATGTGTTAATGTCAGTGAATTTGTTATTAGTTTCTAAGTAATGTCTCATAAATATTCTGACAAATAATGGAAGTCTAGAAAGTTGCTGCAATAGATAACTGCATCAAAAAATCCAGAGTTTTGCTGTTGGAGAACTAGAGTGAGGTAAGATGAGTCTTTGTAGAAGCAACAACTAAAAACTGGGACAAGAAGTTACAATAATTATTATGTCTGTGCTAAAATGCATTTATATTCTGAATAGTGTCAATACATATGCCGAACAAGAGCAAAGGTAATTCCTACTTGCTTAGTAAGTATTATAAAAGGCAGAACCAACCAGATGCATTTTGTACAAATGCATATTTGTGGTACGATCAATACACAATGCTTTATCCTATTACATTAACAATACTGGGAGGAAATGATGTATTATATTTAAATGTTAATACTAGGCCACATTAAAAAGGTAAGCATTTATATACAGCTGCTTACACAGAAAAATAATACTTAAATAATATTATCAGTGCCAACAATTCAATGAAGAATATAATGTAATGATCTATATGTAAAATGGTATGATTACTTTATGAATGCTAGTAGTTTTATTTCACCCATGAGCCCAGAGAAACAGTGTTCACTGTATGCATTATTAATAATGTCAGCTGCAAAGCTATAAGTAACAAGATTTTTTTCTTTGCACAAAAACATAGAATTTCTCTTATGCTTCTTATAGCTGCCATAATAACATCTTTTTAGATTATATTTGTATTCTCCCTCTGCTCCTACCACAAATTCTGTCCCCTCATGTACTTTCTAGGGCATCACTGGGTTTTAATTTACACTGGGGCTATAGTTCTATAACTGACATTGCTGTCTGTAGGCTCCATGACAGAAATGCTGCTCTTATGTGTTTAACACTCATTACTGGAACCACAAAGCAGAACCATTTCTAAAAAGTATTAAAAAAATACTAAAATCATGGAAAAACATATTTATAGGGGAGGAAATTTTTCCTATACCCCTAATATTGGTAACAGTGATGCTTAAATCCCTACTACTCATGTATATCCATTCCATGATCACTGTCTCTCAGGGTAAGGAATAATCCCAGGGATACCGTAGTCTCAGTCTTTTATTATTAATCACAGTAATCCCACATTAGTGATTTCACATTACAGAGCCATTCACTAACATTTCACAGTTAAGACTCAAACCCACCTATTTCCTGCTGTCTTGCATCTATGGCTCTAGATCATTACCACTGATGTTTCAGCATTCATGGAAACTGGCAATAGCCTATCTCTTCAATGATATGATCAGAAAGTACTTCCAATGTACTCAGTTGGTATAATACTGAGTCCACTGTCTGTCTTGGAGCCCATATGGACTCATCTGCCATGCATGAAGTTGAGGCTAGGTTAACCATGTTACTATAGATGCTGCCTTGGTCATCTTGTACTACATCACTGGACACTCATATGGGTCTGGTCATCCATCCTTCTTTGAATATAGTTCTGGTCACACTCCTTCTTTGGGTATGTTCACAGTCATATATATACTTTGAAAGTGCAAATTTGCATTTCTTTTCTGGTATCTAAATTTGTAATGTATACATTGAACTTTAACTTCCAATTAGGAACAAACCTAAGATGCTGTAGTATCCGTGGTTTTGCAAGCTACATTTTGAGGGGGGAGTAGAGGAAGTTATCTTGCACTGCAGTGGCTTATGATCAGGACTAAAGGATTTAATAGTTTTACTGGGTACTTGTAAAAATCTATCTCCTAATTCATCCATTGCTAAGCAATGAAGAGCAGACCTGGACATAGAAAACCATGTGATATGTTTGATGTTATTTACCTTGAGAAAGTTTTGCATTCATGATATATAAACAATAGATATTTATCACTATAGATGTGTTAAGGCAAGCCATTTGTTGCAAATATTTTCTGTAGTACTACACCATATTTTTCAGAGGTGACAGAGACTGTGCTAACAACCTTGTGCCATTAAGACTGCATCAGCTATAATTAATAATATAGTTATTTATAAAGTCTTATTTGATCAATATGAATAAGCTGCTAATGTGTTGACAGCTATCCCCAAAAGTAAAAAATCCTTTAAGTAATACATTTTGTACCATCTGACCTTCAACACAGATTAGTAAATGTCTACTTTGGTTGTCCATACCTGGCCTCTGTAGAGAGGTACAAAGCATGTACCTAATTTCGTTATTTCTCATTCGTCCCCTGAGGACAGTGAATAGCATTAGTACATAGTTTATATAGAATTAGAATTTTGGAGTCACATGTCAAAGTCCCTTGATATGCAGGTAATTTAAGTTTTTACTCTGTATGCACTGCAAACAGGGCATGTAATATATTTTAGGAAACACTGGTTTATTTGTGATACCTGTTTGGATAAGGGCATTTGCCATTGGCAACTGTTCAATTACCATAGTGTATTATGTAAGGGATTCATTGTGTTTTCTTCTTATTTCTACAAATAAGGTAGATGACAGACCATCAGCATTACCACTCCTGCATTACTCTTATATGTTCAGTATCATTGAAATGTAGATGAATGATGTTTACATTCTTAAGACATAGCTGTTGCTGTACCTTTCTGACAGACTATAACTGCTGGGTACATTCTGATTTTATAATAGGTTTGTTTCATATGTGCTGTGTTCTGTTTAAGTTTTAAAGTGACAGACTAAGACAAAAATGCAAACCTTATTTTTGTTATGCTTTTTCTTAAAGTTGGTTGAGTGTTAATTGGTTGTCTACTTATTGTGAATTTAGAAAGAAAATTACCTTGGCTTGTCCTTAATATCAAGAAATCTACAAACTCTGCATTTAAACTAGCTTCCCTTTGAAGATTGAACTGCTATTGTAATGTACTTTCAGCCTAACAATGTTCAGTTTTTAAACTCCATGCTCTTGGTCTGGCTTCCACTTATACTAAATAACTTCAGCCACATTCTCATACATCCCTAGTTTATGCCAGCAATATGGAGGTCTTCTTGGGACACAATCATTCCAAATGAACTTGCTTACTCACATTAGTGTGAGACAACAACTTTGTGTTTGAGACTGCTATGTGTTTTTTAATGTGTTCCCCTTCCCCAAAATATGTGCAAACAAAGGGTGTTGGTGGCTTGCCTCCCCATTAGAAAATATTTATTTTGAGCGGTTCCATTACTTTATATGCAATGTCTGGCTTTCGCTGAGTTAGAGATTTGTAGTGCTAAGATTTGTGAAAGGAGGTTTCCAACTGTTCTTTCCTAATAGCTGCTCACTCCAAAACTCTCTACAATTATTTTTTTTAATACATCAGTATTATTATGAGGTAGAACGTAATGTTAATAGGACACTAGTATTTTCCTTCAGGAAGTAAGAGGATGGAGAAGACAGGACTGCAGGAAGGACAGTCCATTGCACTAGATGTGGGCTAGGGGTGCAACATCTTGGGGCCTGGAGTTTGTGGAGAGTGCATCAGAAGGTAAGGGATCACAGAAGGACAATGTGAGAAATGAGGTGTGAAGATGGAGGGACAAGAAGTTAAAAGGAGGACGTGACCCACAGCAGTCAGAGGAAGAATACGCTCAATTCAGGATGAGGCACAGAGTGGTTAGAAGTAAGCATATGAAAAAGAGGTAGAGAATGGGAGGCAAGAATCAGACCAGTAGGGAAGAGGCAAGAGGCACACAGACATGACCAGGCAGAAATCAAGAGAAGGAAAAATATCTGGGACAGGGCAGAGACACATTGCACTCTGAGGAGAGGAGAGTATGGATTAGCATGTGGAGCTGGAGAGCAGGAAGAGGTAGAAAGACCAGAAAGAAGAGGAGAAGTATGAAAAGGATTAAAAAGGAAGCTAGGAATGGACAGCAGTAGAAAGATCTTCTAGAAAGAGTACAAACTGGGTTCCTTCATAACTGTTCGTATGACTCTGTGTATAACTTTTGATTCTGTTTTCAGCCTGTTGAAGTTGTACTTATTCTCAGCTTGCACATTCTGAGTTAACGTTTAGCTCAAGCAGGGAACTGTTAATCTTTTGCAGTTCCTGCCAAAATTTTTTTTTCATTTTTGCAAATACACTATCAGCTTGGGTTTGAGTTTGACGTCCACTTTATTTTTCCTAGTTCTAACGTCAGATCACTTTGTTCTTTTTCAGTTTTATTTGTGATGTCGTTGGACTCAGAAGCTTCAGGATTACTTTTGCATTTCAGTTTCACATTGTACAGAAAGTTCATAGAAACTTTTGGATAAATTTATAGTTCAAGGTCAGCCAACAGCTTTGTAAATCTCTGTAGCATTTTATTTTATGCTCAGAAATTGCAAAGTCATTCCCAGTGAAACAGTTAGCCCACACTATAAACCACTTGTTGCCACACTCAGGTGCAAGCAGTAGTCAGAGGAGGCTCTAAGGTCAACAGAAACCAGGATGAAGACCTGGAAGTTGACTGGAGAGAAAGAACAACAGTTCAAGGAATTACTCAGGCCTCTAGTACCTATGAAGAGTAAGAAATAGGTGGAGATGAAGAATGGCGGTGCCTCAAAACAGCATGTGTGAGGACTGCAGAACAGATATGTGGCTGAGCCAGGAATGGAAATAAGGTACATAAAGAAAACTGATCGTGGAATGCAGAAGTCCAGGAAGTCATCAATAAAAGAATGAGTGCAGGAAAAAGTGGGAGATAGAAATGATGGACCATGTTAGGAAGGAATGGTTGTCTAACAAAGAAGTTAAGAAAGGATTTGCAATAGCAAGGAATAGGCCACCAGAGGCACTCTACTAGCTTCTGGAAAGTGACTCAGTAGGTGGTGAAAAGAAATTATATCAGGTTGCAAGGCAAAGACAGAAAGATAAATAAGACAGTCAGACACCCTTCATAAGGGATGCCAGCAACAATGCCAGCGACAACTTGCTCACCAGCCCACAGCTCATCAAAGGCATATGGAAGAAAACTCCACAAAAGCTAAACTTCCCCAGATACAGCCTACAATGAGTAAAGAAAAGGAGCCCACCCTACTGTGGACAGTATGAAACTCCTGTCACATTGCATGAAAGTTCTGGAGAAGGTGATTGATAAACAGATATGGAGTGTAGTAGAAAGTAAGATGGAAGATAAGCGGTTGAGATTCAGATCAGGATGCAGCACAACTGACCCGATGTTTGCAGTAAGGCAGATAGCTGAGAAAAAGCTATGGATGAGGAAAGAGTCCAACTGGGCATATGACAAGGTTCCAAGAAAGGTAATTTTGGCTGTTCTGTGGTGGTTCAAAGTCCTAGAACCATTGGTAGAATTAGTGCAGGCTATGTACAAGGACCCAATGACTCAAGCACAAACAGTGTTCAGCCTCACAGAAGGGTTCCCAGTGGGAGTGGGTGTACCCCAGGATTCAGCTCTGAGCACACTGCTGTTCATACTGGTGATGGACTACATTAGCAAACAGGTCGGAGGGGACAGATCAGCAAAGTTGCTGTATGCAGATGATGTGGCATTACAGGCAGACTCTGAGCAAGAACTTCAACAGAGGATAGGGGAATGGAATGCAAAACTGAAGTGCAGATAATACAGTGGTAATGGCAGCAAATTGGGGAAATCAGAAGATGAGAATTGAGATAGAAGGGAAGACAGTGGAAAAGGTTAACAGCTTCATGTATCTGGAAGGGGTGGTTGAAAAGAAGGGAAGTCTGAATAAAAAGGTCAAAGCTAGAATCAGAGGGGCTGCAACCATCTGACATAGAGTGTGAGGTATAGTGTATGACAGAAGCACGCCAAAGAAACTGAAAAGTAAGGTGTACAAAACTTTGGTGTGACCAGTGCAACTGTATGGTACAGAAACCTAGGCAGTAAAGGCAGAACAAATAAGGATGCTAGAGATGATAGAAATGAAGTGTCTGAGATGGGTGGTAGGATGCACACTGTGGGACAGATGAAGAAATGAGGACATACGAGCCAAAGCCAAAGTAGCTCCAATTGTAGAAAAGACCAAAGAGAACAGATTACGGTGGTTCAGGCACATCTGCAGAAAAACAGAAGACAATCTGGTGAAGAAGATTTGGGATAGACAGGAAGAAGGTAAGAGGAAATGAGGACATCCAGCAAAGAGGTGGATGGATTGTGTGAGAGATCTGTGACAGTCAGGCATGAGTGTCGAAGAAGGCAGGAGTGTATCACTGAATCTGGAGAGATGGCGACAGTTAACAGACACCCTAATTTTCATTTGATTTACCTAAATTTCTACACTCTGACAGTTGGCGTTTGGCTCAGTTCACACAGGGCATAAGTCTGCAAGCTGTAGTTCCCATAGTACAGAGTTTGATTCCCACAGCTCTCATTTGTCTACTGTGTGACCTTGAGAAAGTTACTTAACCAGACAGTGCCCCCTGATTGCCCCTAAAATAAGGGGCTTTGTGTCCTGTGGGTCGACCTTGTTAACAAATAAGCATTATTATTATCATGATAGTTCATAAATGCAAGAGAGGTCTGATTCAGATATGCAATATTCTTTTCACTGTTGCCCTTCGCGATTCTCTAAATGTGTCTAAGCAGATTGTTAAGATTTTACTCTGCACACTGTGTGGTTATTAGCTTTACACTGAACAACCAATGACACAGATTTTCTTTTTTTGTTTTTCAGTGCACAAGATCCACTCATTCAGGTTCATTCTTTCAGACACAGAGTTCATTTACAGAGTACACACTTCCCTAACAGAACTTCACAGAGCAAACAACACAGTGTAGAAATACTACTGGCTTTATTTTGTGCAGCAATACCTTTGAAATGTTTCAGAAATGCACCATTAGATCAACTTCATGGATGCTTCAGAACTATTATGGCTATATCATACCATTAGTTTCAGTAATACTTTACACGTTGCTTAGGTTTTATGTTTAAACCATAGTTTAAACATGCAGTGTAGGCAGGATTTTCTAGTGCAGACACCCCAAAACTGCCTGAGTAGTTACACTAAAAAAAGTGAAACCCTTTTCTTCACTGTATGAATACACCATAGTGCATACAGCATTTTTTAGATAATTTATTACTAGCATGGCGCTGACCTTCAGCAGACCCCAGTGCCTTGATCATCGGTCTACCTACTTCTTCTTGCCTCCCCCAAACTTGCTTAGTTTAGGGAAGAGGCTGATGAGGAGATTGATGTATCCTGATTCTGAATCATATTGCTGATGCTGGTGTTTCTACTCAACTACTCATATTCTATCCCCCACCCCATGTGTGCATGTAATACCCTGTGTGTGTGGGACATACAATGCATGGTTAGTACTGAACTGCTCTTCACTTCTACAAGGAACATATGTTAGAAAGCTTCTTTCCCCACCCTTCACTCTGTGGTTGGTTCCCCAGTCTCTGCCACAGAACTTCAGTTACTTTGTGTGCCTGTGCATGTTCCCCACCTTACCAAGGACATGTGCACCTGCCATATCTCTTCTGTGGCATTTACCAAAGACAACTCAGCTGTTGCCACTACCATGGTAGTAACCACTACATCACTGACAAAAATGTCTTCCATGGTAAAACCTCATTCAGAACCCCAGAAGAGAATATCATCCTTATAGACCAGCTGCTTGAGAAATGTCTTCCACTGTATTTTTGAACAAATCCAATAAATCTTCAAAAACATATCAAAGCTACAAACTAGGTCTGGTGGCATAGAAAGATAAAGCCCTGACCATAACCCTGGTGACCAAAGTTTAATTAGTGACATGGCAAACCAGATGGAGCTGACAAGTCAGGATAGAAGTGACAGTGATAGAAGTGATGGCTCCTTCTGACTCCCCCCATCCTGGGGAGAAAGAGATGTTTCTGGCTTGTCACTTGGGTGACTCTTATTTGGAGCACTGGGTGTTGAACCCATGGAGCACAAGCCTCTAGGACATGCACTGCCATGATGTACATACCTGAAAGCTGATGAACAGTCCCTGCTGCCATTAGCATACAGCGGAGCTCATAGAGCTGCAAAGTCAGGGCTGCTGTACCAGTGGTGGGGAGTCTGCATCACAGGACTACCATGTTAGCCTACTTTCTACTACCTGACTCTTGCTGTTGGGGAACCAAAGAGCTGATAGGATTACCTAGACTGGAACAAATGGTCCACAGGGCTCTCCCACAAACCAGTGAATAAATGGGACAACTGGGTGCATGAAGAAAAATAAATATTGAATGAGGTCTTGCAGAGAAAAAAAATACATATCAAAGCTACAGAAATATTAAAGAACCATAACTTTCAATCTAGAATATAACTGAGTCTTGTATGGAGCACTTGGGAAAGTTTGCTTTCCACAGGATGCATTGCAAGATCTCCATTTTCCAATCTCTTTTAATACCTTTCCTGACAACTTATAAGAAACAACATTTTAGGCCTGATATTAACTACATCAGGGATCGCTAAGTGGCAATGTGCATAACCGTTGCGTTACAACACTTGATTCTCCTTTTCAGTCGTCATTTGCAGTGTCTTCTCTGTATCATCTGCATGTTCTCCCTGTAGCCATATTGGTTATTCTTTTACTGGGCACTACTGTTTCCTCCGACATCCCACAAATGTGCCATAGGAGAGCTGCAGAGCCTTCAATTTGCCCATAGATATGTGTGTGCAATATTGGGGAAACATGTTGGCAACAATAATTGTCACTAATTAATCATCCCATGGAACTATATGTTTAAACTGATAATTACCCATAAGTAACCATGCCCAAGCAACTCTCTGGTACCATGCCAGTGATAGTAATTACCAATAAGTGCCCAGTTTCTGTACCATAATTACCAATAAGTGCCCAGTTTCTGTACCATAATTACCAATAAGTGCCCAGTTTCTGTGCCATCGGGGTAGTATGCTGGTAATGATATTTACCAGTAAGTAACCAGTAGCTGCAGCATTTAAGTTAGTATGCTGGTGATGATGGTGATGATAATTAAGATACTACTAAACGTTAAAGACCATCTTTCAGCATAGACCCAGGAAGAAAATCTCCAACAGTTTTACTTCAGTTTTCAGAGTTGTTGATTACTGTGAAATTATACAAAGAACAATAGTTTTCCAAAGACCAGTGGTTACTAGACCCGGCAGCTTTGGAGAAGGATGCTGGTAATGATAATTACTATTAAGTAACCAGGCCCTGAAACATTAAGGTAGTATGTTGGTAAGGATAACTATCAACAAATAATGCTACTAAGGATAACTATCAACAAATAACCAGCCTGTACAGCTTTTGGATAGAATGCTGGTAATTATAATTATCAACATAAAACCATATGCTACAGCAATCAGACTTACGTTCTGGTAATGATAATTGCCAGTAACTAACCAGTCTCTTTAGTACTGGAAAATCCAAGTTATTTTTTTATTGGCCTGTGTGCTCTTGTGTTTTGCTTTAAACTTGTATTGGTTACAGATGCATTCTACTGCTCTATATTGTTGGGCTAAGATAAAACCAAACTGCCTTGAACTCTGCCACTGGATTTTACTGGAAAAATAGTCCCAGTATATCTGAAAAGTAACCTTTTCTGCATTTAGTGCCGATTTAAATGCTCTCTTTTCTGCTGATGTAATCTTACATCTGAAAGTGGACTATGTCTCCCCACTGATAAGAGCTGGTTACATAACAGTGCATTTTTTTTATTTTTACTGGACGGTGGGTTCTTGTGGTCTGTTTAAAACTTGTCATATTTGTAGACAACACTAGTCTGTTATGTTTGGCTGTGACATGACCAACCTGCCTTGAACTCTATTGTGGGATTTGACTGGAAAAACAGCCCCACAATATTTAAGAACTGCTTCACTTGGCACAGTGTGCATGCAAAATACACAGTGCTGGAATGCATGTGACAGCAGCAAGTATATTTCTTGTAACAGCCCTATTCATCCCAAGTCCTATCCCCTGAACTAGTACACCCTAGTGATCACCTGGACCCTGGCTGTGCCAGGGTATGAGTGAAGGCCCATTTAAACTCAGATGATGCAACTAATGTCCTTGCAGGTAAATTAATTATCAGTCTTTCAACTTTTCCCATCTTCCACCTCTGTACTTCCTGATACAAAGTATTCAGTTTATACCCACATAATTACTTCTCAACCGATGCTAAAAGTGTTGTCCAAGACCAAAGATACCAGATCCAGTGGCATAGCTAAGACAGGACAAAATGGGCAATGTCCAGCTGATCCCAATCTTTTATTAGTGTAATAGTTGCTGTTAAAAATTAGTATTGCATTTGCAGTCAAACCTGAGTGCTGTAGCACTCTGTGCGAGGTCTAAACTGTAGCAACTGCTTGCTACATTGTAGCAAACAGTTTTCTGCAGTTTAAAAGAAAAACAAATTTTTTTTGTTTTAAGTAAAACCTGAGTGCTGTAGCACTCCATGCAGATGGATCAAAACTGTAGCAACTGCTTGCTACATTGTAACAAACAGTTTGTTACATTTTAAAATGAAGATTTTTTTTTTTACCTAAAGCATGAACTCCATAGTGCTCCATTCAGGCAGGATAGAAACTGTAACAACTATGTGGTACATGTAGCAAACCGTTTGCTACAGTTTAGAAGAAATTAATTGAGGGCAAATTTGGGGCAGGGTACAGAAACTGGACCTGAAAGGCTGGGGCAGGAATGAGGGGGAGGCATGTCGTGTATCTGGACACTTAGTGTGTCAGTAGAAGGAACATCTTTTTTTTTGTTTATTTGTTTTGGTTTTGTTTTTTTTTTGCTCTTCACTTGAAGAGCAGAGTGGGGTTGGTAGAGCCAGTTACACTTCTGACCAGATCTATGGGTCCAGATAACACACCAAACTATTTCCTGGCCAGTATGAAATATCCCCTATCAGACTTCCTCCTTCAATTATTCAGCCACAGCTCCTTCTTGGAATACATGCCAGAAGCCATAAAAACAGATGCAGTTGTCCCCTTACACAAGGTACTCCCCATCCCAATCCCTAGCAATCACTGGCCTATAAACAACACAAGCATTAATTGTACAATCACCACCATGAACCTCATAAACAGGGAGATAGGATACCTGCTAACCTTAAACCCAAACTAATTTTGATTAATAAAAGGTCGATCGTGCATATTAAACTTAGTTGATTTCTTTGTAAAAGTCACTGATACACTAGATAATGGTACCTCCATGCACACAGCTTACCACATTTTACCTAAGAAATTTTAAAGTATATCCCACTCTGACATCATTGACAAGTTGATCAAACTAAATATAAATACCTGTGTTACCCTGGTTTGCCAATTGGATCACTGACAGCCAGGGTCAGTGTTAGCATTTTGGGGGCCCCCAGCAGATGTCAAGTTGGGGGTCCCCTGGGCACTTCAACTCTACTATCACCTTGTCACTGCCACCCTTCTTAAGAAAAAAATGTATTTCATACTGCAAACTTTTAGGAGTATTGCAAACAGACTGACCTGTAGCTACAATACTGTTATATTACAACAGGTCTGTGTAGCACATTATGTTGGACCATCTCACAAAGGGACATTTACAGTTACTGGGATTTAGTTGCAACAGTGATACACTGCAGAAACTTTATGTACAGGTCTGGACATGGGTGAAATGGCACCCTAGACCTACTGTTTCAGCACCACCACCACCCCCCCACACACACACGTACACACACATACCCTCCAGTCTTCCCCAGGTTTTCTCCATCTTGGACTCCCCATACTATGCACATGACTTTTTTCTTCCTTTTCTCTCATTTTTCCTTATTCTTCAGCTTTTTCAAGAAGCCATAACTTCCTATATGCTCTGAAGTTCATTTTAAAGATTTTTTTTTTCTTTTTACATAATCTTTTCAACCAATGATGACTTGAACAGAAATTATGATTGAAGAAAGAAATTGTGTTGCTGATCAGCTTTAGATTTCCTTGCATCGGTTCAACATGCCTTTCCTGACCAAGACAGCACAGTAATAACCATTTAGGAAATAACTCAAATAAGTCAGGGCCCAAGAAGCCATAGGGTTATAGATGTTCTGGGATGTATTTTAGAGCATTTTCTCAACCTTTTAATCCAGTGGTGACCTAAATGAAAAAAAATATGAATAAGAAAAGAATTTCAGGCTTTTTTTTTTTCTTTCAAGAAAGATGTAAGTTGTACTCAAGACTTAATGTTCTAAGATGACAGAATTGCAGCAACAGTAAACTAACAAGCCAGTTGTTGTCTAGATACACAAGTCCTGTCTGGGAATTGCCTGCCTCCCTAACCTCCCCACAAGAAAAGACTGCCTAAGCATCATTCTGGTGTTATGCTGGGGTGAAACCAGAGGTTCAAACTGCCACAGTCATGCACTGCAAGTCACTGCAGACATACATAGATATAGCATGCCTCCTCACTCCTCAACCCAAACTGTCAAAGGCAGCTGCCTGTATGCATTCCTGAAGTGTGATTGTGAGGAAAGTGAAACGAATAATGACAACAGTAATGTATTCTACTTTTTGTTCCTAGACAGTACCTTATCCCTACACAAATGATAGTAACCTTCTTTGTACACCTGTGAGGTCTGTGAGAAAAGTAAAATAATGACCACACTGTCCTGAGCACAAACACAAGCTATAAGGACCTCATGTGCACACTTCTAAGGTTCGACTGTGATGAAAATTACAGTAGTAATAACCCCCCCCCCCCACACACACACACACACCCTACAGCAGCTTCTTGTATGGACATATCCATGGCTGCAGTTGAGGGCAGAGGTCATTATCAGCGTTATTTTAACAGGGTCATATCACAGCCTGTAAAGGTTAAAGAGCATAATCAGAAAATGAATACATTTTTTTCTCCTCATTTTTCCAAACCAGCAACAGTCATGCGTGATTAAGTGAGCCCCCTGTATCTATTTATATAATCTGGGGAGCGTGTTCCCCAGATTCTTAGTAGATTTAAGTGAGTAAATGTTCTGTGACATATTTTATGCATCACTTTTGAAATATAATTACTTGTTAGCTACATTTTTTACTGATACCCAGAAGAATAATGTGTGTGTCCTGCCATTACAGATAAAAATCACTGATACTTTTTACACACACGCATGCAAACACATGTATATATATATATATATATATATATACACACACACACACACACACACACACACACACATACACACACACACACACACACACACACACACACACACACACACACACACACACACACACACACACACACACACGTATAAGCCGTAACAATACTAGTTTTGTACTACTGGTATTGGCACACGAGATCAGTGACTGCTATTTAGCAGTTAACAAACAGTAGCAGGTGTAAGTCACTTTTATTTACCTCAATGAAGAATAATGCAAACCTGTCACTGTCCCTGATTTCACAGACCTTCTCTGATTTTGTTCATAATTTTCTTCTGTCCTTCATAAAAAGTTTGATTTGCTTGTGAATCATTCAGGACTACCTACAGTCAATAAATCCAGACGTCAGAGTTTTATAATTATTGAACAAAAAATGCATGTTGATGCAAAATTTGTTATTTTATTAACTTTTAACTAAATTAGAGTAATATTTAAAACATGTTCCTGATTTTGAGCCTTTATTCTGGTATTATTGGTATTATGCTGAACTCTTCAACAAAGAAGTTGAGAGTTATAGTACCTGTTCTTTTGTCAGTCTTTATAAAACTCCTTGTAGGAGAAAACTATCCATGAAGATCAGAAGCATCAACTGCTCTTAAATTCCAAGGTATGCACTGAGATCAGTCGCGCTCGGCTGATGATCTCTCTAGTGCTTACCTTGCCTGTTCTTACCAGCTTAACAGAGTCATATCACAGCCTAATCAGGAAATTAATAAAATTTTTCCTCCTCATTTTTCCCCATTCAGCCTCAGCTTTTGTGGGGCCCCCACACAGTCAAGGATGATTAGGGGGGCCCCTTGCAGCCATGGGTATTGCAGGTACCTGAAGCTGGATATGTTAGTTTTTATGGAGAGCATGTCCACCAGCAGGGCTTAATGAAGCCAGGGGCACTATGTCAGTGATAAAATATTTGAAGGAATTGTGAAAACTGTTGCTTCATAAAACACTGTTACTATAACTAGTGGCATCTTTGAATTTTAAAGGAGATATATATAATGGTTATTACTCACCTGGTTTATTAAATATGAAAGATTCCTGTACTAGCTTTTGTTGTTTTGACAGACATGTTACAAAATATCAAGATAAGGTAACGTGCAGTGGTTGGGGGCCCCCCAGGAACAGGGGACCCCCAGCGACCGCAGGGTTCACAGGTGCCTAAAGCTGGCTATGCTGACAGCTCTCTAGTAATGTCATGCTGTCCCCCAATAGAATTGCTACTAATAATGTAACCCTTCAGGTTCAGATTTGGGAAAAATGCACTTTCTTGATGATAAATATGTCATTAACAGTCTCTGGCTGAGCAAGTTTGCAAATAATAGTAAGCCTGTATCCATCAACAACTCACCTGAAGACACTCAGCTCCTCCAAGAGGGCCTAAATTAGACAAATTTATCATGGCAGCATCACAATCTAAAGCTGAACTGCAAAATATGTAGTGCTGTACATTCTGGAAAACAGGAACCATCTTATACTTACCATATAAATGACATACCCAATTAAAATAGATACTTTCATTATAGCCCTAGGTCCCTTTTTACAATAGAAACTCCTTGATCAGCACAAAATCTCTATGATTAGGACAGCCTTCTACCTCATCCAACTGAATGGTAAGGGCACCTACTATCAATTAAAGAAAGTCAGCATTCTTCCTTGACCTATCTCTCATCAGGCCCATAGTAAAATACAAAGTGTCCCTTACTATGTACCTGTCCAAACACTTAAATCTACTTGAAAAAGAAACATTCGATTTTTCTCAAACATGACAATTATTTAGTAAGAGTCTCCTAAACTTCCAGTTCATCCAAAAGCATCTTTTCTCTGTCTCATACAGACCCCTACAACATGATTAATGCCTGGTATACAAAGCTGCATGTAACCTAATCCCACTTGATTTAATGCATATCCGTAAAACTTGCAATAGCACAAATCTAAGATCACAGAAGCTAAATCTATACTGCAACATGAATAAGGCTTGTTGGTGTAACTGATATCTCTCTCAAAAAGTTCTTCACATCAGGTACATCTCCTGCATTCTGTAAAGCAAAACACATCCCTTAGTATCTTCAAATATAAGTTAGATGAATGGTTGGGAAGCACACATTTATCCCAAGCACAGTGTTCCACACTTACTGACATGGCGAGTAATTAGTAGGTGTACCATTAGGATTGCAGTGGCAAGGATTAAAAACTTTAAGTATTCTGCCATTATGCAACTAGTAGTAATTACCTGTAAGGAACTAGCCCCTGCAGCATTGGGAAAGTATGCTGGCAATTATCAATCCATTCATCCACAAACCCCTTTTTTCCTATCTTTGCACATAGGCCAGGGTGTCATTTCAACTGTGACAATCATTTAAGCCAAGATTTACACCAGCGGGTGGCTAATTACCAGTAAGTAACCAGCCCCTGCAGTGCATGGGTAGTATGCTGGTAATTATAATTAGCAGTGAATATCCAGCTCCAGCGGCACTGGGGTAGTATGCTGGTAGTTATAATTAGCAGTGAGTAACCAGGCCCTGCAGTGCTGGGGTAGTACTCTGGTAATTATAATTAGCAGTAAGTAACCAGCCCATGCAGCAGTGGAGTAGTATGCTGATAATTATAACTGGCAGTTAGTAACCCGCCCCTGTAGTGCTGGGGTAGTATGCTAGTAATTATAATTAGCAGTGGGTAACCAATGCCTACAGCGCTGATATAGTATGCTGGTAATTATAATTAACAGTGAGTAACTGGCCCATGTAGTGCTGGCGTAGTATTCTGGCAATTATACTTAACAGTAAGTAACCAGCCACTGTAGCACTGGGGTAGTATGCTGGTAATTATAATTAGCAGTTAGTAACCAGCCCCTGCAGGGCTGGGGTAGTATGCTGGTAGTTATAATTAGCAGTGAGTAACCAGCACCTGCAGTGCTGAGGTAGCATGCTGGTAATTATAATTAGCAGTGAGTAACCAGCTCCTGCAGCACTGGGGTAGTATGCAGATAATTATAATTAGCAATAAGTAACCAGCCCCTGCAGCGCTAGGGTACTATGCTGGTCATTATAATTAGCAGTGAGTGACCAGCCCCTGCAGCACTGGGGTAGTATTCTAGTAATTTTAATTAGCAGTGAATAACCAACTCCTGCAGCACTGGGGTAGTATGCTGGTAGTTATATTTAGGAGTGAGTAACCTACCCCTGTAGAGCTGGCATAGTATGCTGGTAATTATAATTACCAGTGAGTAACCAGCAAATACAGCGCTGGAGTAGTATGCTGGTAATTATAATTAGGAGTGAGTAACCAGCCCCTGCAGCACTGGGGTAATATTCTTGTAATTATAATTACCAGTGAGTAACCAGTAGATGCAGCACTAGGGTAGTATGATGGTAATTATAGTTAGCAGTGAGTAACCAGCACATGCAGTGCTGGGGAAGTATGCTGGTAATTATAATTAGCAGAGAGTAACCACCCCAGCAGCACTGGAACAGTATGCTGATAATTACAATTACCAATGAGTAACCAGCCCCTGCATCATAGCAGTGATATACTGCAGTTTGTTCCTGCAGGTAAGATATGTTCACAAAAGTTTGTACTTCTACTGATATTATTGAAAATTCAATGTTCAGTTTTAAAACAAACAGCAACATCTTTTGTGATCCTACCCCACTTTGGGCATTGACTATCTGGTAGAATATTTGCTACAAGATGGTGGTTGACACCGATCAAAAGCTGTGCCTTTGTTATAAATGTTAGTTGATCATCAGGATGTCTGAGATAATCCCGTAATCCTAAATATATTACAGATAGCGCAGGCATTAGAAGACAATACCTTTATAAGGAGCCAAAGGAGGACAAGCCACTAAACTTCCTATGATGAAATATGGAACCCTGGGCATGAATCAGAACAAAGTCCATTTTCTTCAGTTAGCAATGTAATTCCTGGACCAGGAAAGAAGACCCAAATGCCAGTCATAGGTCTGCAGCTGGAGGTATTCACCAAAATTGAGTTATATTATGTCTGTACAAACATTTGCAAATATCTACAAGTCTGAAAGACTGGAACAGGAAGATGAATATTAATAAAGACCTGGGACACTATGATAGCAGTTCTGACATAAATAAGACATTGTAGAAGGGTGTAACAAATCATGGCTAAGTGGAAGTTAACTAACTGAAGTATCTGTATAAGGGTCAAAAATACCTACGAACACAAGTAGAGCAAAGAATTAGGACAGAAAAAAAGCAACTGCTATGACATACTGATAAAAATTCAGTTCAGTAAAAAGGTAAATATAAAACAATTTCTTAGACTTGTATACATTACGTCACTGAAAATGTTAGTCATAAAAGTTGTAACACCTTAAGCTCACATGCTCTAACAATAGAAATTTAGTTTTTTACTAAACATCATTCATCAGAAATCAGTTTTATTTGAACTCCCATAATAAATGCAATAACTGGTGAATTCAGAGTCAAGCCCTAGAAGCATTTCTTAGATTGGGATCTGTAACAATCATTGATAGGGTACCTGGGGACCAGGAATAGGTATTGACAGGACTAGTGATGAGGTGAAGAACTTTTCCTCATCAGCATTAGAAAGATTGCTTAGATTGGGATCTGTAATAATCACTGATAGGGTACCAGGAGCACTGAGTGATAACTGTTGTGGGGGTGGAAGTCAGGAGGCACTAATTATTAGATGTCATATAGACTATGGACACACTACTCATACTCTGGATATATATTACAGTGAAAAGAGACTCCTATTACTGCTATGAGAGGTGCACTGGCGAGAGAGTCTAATTACAGGCGCTTTTCTGATGATGGAGGCTGGTTTCCAATCACTGACCATTCAGCAATGGATGCCAGGTCAGAAATTCAGTCTCTGACATGTAATTACAGATGTAGTACGGGGTATGGCCACCAAGAGGAGAAGACTGGAGGTTGGGATGACCACCCTATATATGCACTCTAAGGGTTGGGATTAGGGAAAGGGGGACTAGGCACTTACTGACTGCTGAGAGTGTCTGCTGCTACTAGATAGCTGCAATCCAAGAGTTTACTGGCATAGTCTGCAAGATAATCTCCTTATAGTCATGGCATTCCAGACTCGTATATTTCCAGCCACTACACATACACTCAGTAAAGGCAGTTTGGATATGCAGAGAGAAATTTATAATTTAAGATTCTCCATGATATTTCTTACACATGGTACCAACGTAGTGTATAGGTCTTGAATAAGGACAATAGGTAGGCAAATTGCAAACTGTGCAAATAAACGTATATTATAATCACTGTCCTGTACTGATGCACCATTGTGTCTCATCTCTGTTTAAAATGCACATTAAATTAGTGCAGTAAAGTTACATTTAATGGTCAATAGCTTACCAAAACATACAAATTTAAGACACAATTAGTAATTGAGGACCGAGATAAAGACATTTGTAAATGATAATAGATATAGAAAAAGAGCAGCTACACTGATAAAAATGCAGTTTCAAACTCTAATCTTCTTAAAGGGTCACAGCAAAGTGATGCAATATAGTCATATTCATAAATATGAATGAAAAAAGCTATGATACTGGGAACAAGTTCTAAAATCTTCTAAAATGTTAGCTAAAATGCTATGAGAAAGCCAGAGAGTTAAGGGTTTCACATATTTACAAAGAAAATGGGATACTAACTGGGGACCTGGTGGCTATGAGTAAGGCATTTGTGCAGGAGCTATATCATCTCCCTGATGTTACTAAAAACTAATGGATATAAGCAGTTGTAACCAATATAATATATATCTATGTTTAAAGAAGATATTTCTCAATATAGCACAAAAACTGGCAGACCCTATTGAGAAAGGTAAAATATCTAGAGCTATGCATCTGTCTAGCATCTGGTAAATATCCAGGCCTAATGCCAGACGTCTATAAAATGTTTGGGAAATCACTTTTGTCCCCAATATACCATCTATATATAAAAGGTGAGCAATGAGGTGAGTTTCATCCAAGGGCACTAGAGGCAAGAGTTCTCCTCTTCTGGTACCATGAAAAGGATAAATTAAAGTCCGGCATTTAAGGACACATTTCCTTACTTCATGTGGATATAAAGATATATGCCAAAAATCTAGCAAATAGGCTAGAATCACTTATGATGGAAATGATTCCTCTTAACTATCAAGGTTTTATTAGAACAAGGAATGGTGATTCAGATTATTAGATTATAGATGAACTTGCAAATTAAAGTCCAGTGTACTGATGCAGGCTTTGGCCATACTTGTTGACTTTAATAAAAGTTGTGATTCAGTCAACTGGGATTTCATACAGGATATTTTGATAAGAGTATGTTTCCCCTATGGCTTTTAGACGGTAATGTCAGTTATTATATACCAGGCCTACTGCTAGGGTGGAAACAAATGGATTTTTTATCCCCTCCAATTCATTTATAGAAAGGCACCTGGCAAGGCTGTCCCCTATTGTTTTATCGGTTTATCTTATTTTTGTCCACCTTAGATACAGACTTACATAATAATTTTACTAATCATGTAATTTTCATAGATGAGAATGATTTTTGCCTTGCATCTTGGTTTGCAGATGATTGTATCATATAGATATCAAACCTATATAATTCTCTGGATAATATACTGCAAAAAATTAACATCTCTTCTGAACAGTCTGGGCAACAGCTCAATATGTCCAAATCAGTACTCTTTCCACATATGTATAAGCAAGAAGGGAATTGGGTATGTGCCAAGACTATCCACTTTAAATAGTCAATATGTCTTGGACAATCTACCAACTCAGAGGAAATCCTGGATTTGAACATACAACCTGTACTGAGTTAATTATATGCAGTGATCTCCAGTTGGACAAATCAATATTTACCATTCTTATCAAGAATTCAGGTTACTAAGGTGTTCCTTCTTCCAAAATAATTACTTGTCCTTAGATATTTTCCATGCGTTACTAACACCAAGACAATTTCTGTAATACAAAGATAATTATCTGATTATCTGTGACAAAATTGTAAACCAAAATTAGCAATAACAATGTATAAAATATTCTTGGAAGTGGTCCTTAGATGTCTGGAATTATGCAGATAAGGCATTGTTTCAACAGGCAGACAATGTTAACATATTAGATATAGTAACAAACTGCTATGGTGTGAAGTAGAATTCAATTTAATTTTATTAACTTCCACTGCACATGTTGGCAGCATCTTTAATATTGTGTGGAATCTGGAAAAA
The DNA here is from genome assembly GCF_019279795.1 of Protopterus annectens. Taxonomy (NCBI): domain Eukaryota; kingdom Metazoa; phylum Chordata; order Ceratodontiformes; family Protopteridae; genus Protopterus; species Protopterus annectens. Next base: position 94,483,672 of record NC_056736.1, read on the forward strand.
CAAAGTCAACCCTGTTTGGCTAAGCACTAGAATTTGTGATAATCATAAATTAAGTATTAATAGGGAGCTGTGTTGTGGAATACTTTGCTAGGCAAAGAGATTTAGAAACATTTAGGATGGTGCCACATCCTCTATTTATCCTTTACAGTTACTGTAGAAAATAAAAACATTGAGTTTAATGATATTTCCAAGTGGCAATACTTTAAGATCTGTCCTTTTATTGGAAGGAATCTACTGGTGGTGAGTAATGTATAGACATATATAATTACATGTAAGTGCAATATTATGAGTTACCCTGCAACATAATGTACCAAAGTTAATATATTTGTATGCAATAACAAGGGACATGACCCATTTGATGAACTGAAGAATACGTAGCAAAACCTGTTGCTTTGCATACAAACAGAGGAGGACTGCAAATATATGCTTAAATGGAACACAAACAGATCTGTCCCCTACCTAGTACAGTTTAAATGCTTTACCTTTCCATACCTGGTATATGACAACCAGTGAGTTTATGGTACAAGAATTTCACTATTCCTGGATGAAGATGTCCACATCTGGCTATTGAGTATGCCTCTGCTGGTTAAACCCAAGTTAAAAAGTACCACTACACAATGGATTTGTAAATTATTTAGATCTTACCAGATATTGAAATAAATATTCATAAATTCAGATAGGTTCATAGATTAGTACTAAGCTAACTGCCCTTGCAAGCCATTTTAAGCTTAGCCAATTATTCCTTGTGAGACTCAAACCCTGCACTTTGTGTTTGTAAGGCAAACACCTTAACCATTAGGCCACCCTCCCAACCCTAAATAAACACCCTCTGCAAGGCTCGAACCCAAGACCCTGTACACTATAGTCAAAGTAGTTAACCACTAAGCCATCATATTGGGATGAATATTTTTTGATGTTATTTCCTAGTCTTATTGAAGGATCAAAAGGAGCATATGAGAATCAGGTGTGGTGTGAATATGATTTATTAGTCTTATTTTGATGTTCTAATGCAATCTAATTATACGGATCTACTAAGTTGTAGGGGCTGGTCTACTTGGCATAGTTTACCTGTTTGATTACAATATTGTACATGCTTCATTTTTGGTCTACTTCAGTAGATTGACTTACCTCAAGGCTGAAGACCATAATGCTGAGACAGAAATACCACAAATGTACAACAAAGAAAACTGAAATGATCAACACTCAAAACCATGAAAATGTAGTAAATTCAACTGAAACAGACAACACCGCTATGTAAGTGCATATACCTTTAAGAGAATGTACAACATACCCCCCCCAAAAAAAAAAAAAAACAAAAAAAAAAAACAAAAACACAACATGGCTGAGATAACGTATGATGCTCCAGGCAGATTTGCAGCAACATATACAACTACTAAGCAGATACTGTACAAATTACCATAAATGCAACATTTGTTAAGCTTTTGCAGGGGGCAAGCCCCCTGCAACTTATATATACCAACTTCAAGATCACATTACAGTGGGGATAAGGGTGCCATTTTTGAAAATAATGTATTGACGTGTTTCAGTTTTACTTCAGTTCACTACCTTTTCCAGGTTCTTTCAGTAGATCTTGTCAATTTTCGCTATTATGCATTTATGGCAATGCAGTCTCAGTTTTACAGCCTTCGGCCTTTAGATGAGTCAATCTACTGAAGTAGCTCCTTCATTTCATAGTCTTAAGAATAATCAACATACTGTAGTTGAAAATAGCATATGTCATGCCACTAAGTTAAGTTAATAATTATTACTTAGAGGGCTATTGGTTATAGTCAACTATTTTATGTTGCAAGTTTTGATTTATATATGGATGATGTGAGTTAACTTGTGGATGTAAATTATTTGCTTTTTAAATAAAGTCTGTCTTAATGAAAAAAAGTTATATTTAATGGGCAGTCGAATAAGTTACATAATGAGTTATAAGAGCTGCTAATGTATAATCCTAGGTATTTAACCAGATGCATTATCAAATTTTAGATCAACTGTAAAATATGTGTCTGTAAGAATACTAGTTATATTATATACTTTGAGCCATTACCTGACTCAGTAAAGTTACTTCTTTAAGATGACCAGATCAAGGAAATTGGCTGTAATTATAGTTATTTCTCTTCAAAGCAATAATTACATGACAGTCTTCCAAAACTAAATGGAGAATGCCTCACTATAATGGAATGCATAGTTTCCTGGCACAAACAACAGAACTGCAAAGCAGCAACATTTCTTCTCAATGTGCATTTACATCCTGTATGCAAGTGTCAGTTGTACATATACTTTCATAGCATTCCTTATTATAATTACCTACTATTTCTGCCATACTAAAACAATATAACTTTGATAGTAAGTGTGAACTAGGACTGGTGCACACAGAGATACATCTATTCTCTTTATTCCTATCATATCAGATCACTGAACCTTTTTCAGCTTTGACATATTTTCACTGTCTTAACTCATTTGACTTCTAACCTTCACACTAAACATCTATACATTTAGCAATGTATTGCTTCTTCAGGGAATATCCGGTGCTAAAACTTCTTTTAATTAGATGCAGTTGTTGTGTTCGTAGCACTGTCCTTGCCACATAACAGTTATGTTGGTACTACCTAACAGGATTTTATATTATCTCCTTCTGAGTTTCACTTAGGAGTGTTACATTTTACAGGCAATCCTCATGCTCTTGGTAAGCGAATAACCCTTTCTGTAATTTTAACAGTTATGTTAACTCCAAGGGTCTGTTTCCTCAAGGTGATACTGAAATGAATCACAAACCCTATGTTTTTTTTTTTTTTTAACAGGAAACTTGTGTACTATCTATTATTGAGACATTTTGTATTAAAGTCTGTTTTTTTATTTTATTTATCCTTTTGTTGATTGGGAAAGACCTACTAGACTAGTAGCCACTTTAAATGGGAGACCACTGATGGTATTTACACTGTGAGAGAAATTTGACTAGGACATCAGGGAACTTCCCCTAGTCATTTTCTGTATGGGGACTCTTATCACTGTGGTTCTTCCTGTCTTCCGGTCCAGGTGCATAGGTGGCTCAGAGAAGCAGGACGCCAGTCAGAGCGAACATGGAGACTGGAGAAAATAGTGGCAATGTGATTTTGGATTATGGCGCTGTTATTCAAACAGTGGCAGTGTTAGAGTTATCGGAGAAGGAATTGGAGGTGAAGGAGAGGTCAAGAGGAGAATATGGTGTGAAGGAGATGATGAAAAAGACAGTCGAGCCTTTTCAAAGGCAGGTTAACATGTTGGATGCAGTAAATACTGATACTGAAGATTTATTCTAGCAGAATTTATTTGAGTCAGAAGTTACAACACAAGAATGTGTTGTTACAGCCCTCCAGTTGGGAGGGCTGCCGGATGATATATTGTTGGACATGGTGGAGGAAAGTGAGCCAGAAAATGGAAAGGACTGTCATGGGGAGAAATGATGGATAGGATACTGAATGAAGAAGGCTAGCAGAGTGAGGATATGCATGTGTTAAAAAGTCTTATGCTGACACATTGAAAGAAGGGATGTATGGTAAGAGAGAACAGAAAGAAATGAGTTTTAAAAGAAGAAGACTGGTTTAATGGTCAAATCAAAAAGAAGAAAGATGCTGAAATAGACTGATATGAGGTATGGGAGAAAGTAATTAAGAAACTCTGGATTAAACCAAATGAGGTAAGAGCATTTATTCATATTAATTAAGAGACGTTCTGTGACATTATTTTTGAGACTGGGCAGATAATGGAGAAATTTATAAAGGAATATGAGAAAAAGAAAAATCGTTCATAGTGGAACTTATATGTACTCAAGCCCTTCTTTAGGGAAGCTAAGAAAAACAATAATATTTAATATCAGAACTGAAGATGAATAAGAGACTTTGAAAAAGCATTTATTAAGTTTATGTAATGATGTATTAAATTTACCCAAAGTATATGATAATAAGTGTTTATATGACTGGGGCATGAGTTTGCAATGTACATTGAAACTGGTAAACAATATTATTGTGTGTATTCCAAGTATTATTAATACTGAAGGAGATAGAGGCTTGGTTAGATATTGGGGGCAGCCAAAAATTTGTTTTTTTTGTGCTGAAAATGGCTCATTTAATTAATATATGTGAAAAAGAAGATGTTTTACATGTGGAGATATAGGACATTATGCAAGGAATCATGAAACAAAATGTTATGTAAGAAAGTGGGACATTTGGGAGGAGAACATGAAGGAAGACGAAATTAAGTAGATCTGGGTATAACAGAGGAAGTAGCGGTACAAGGTAAAAAGGACAAAGTTATAGAAAAGGAATTAGAAGCAGTAGAAATGAAAAAAGATAGTAGTGTTACAGATAGAGAACAAATAATACAGAAAGATAAAGTGAAGGAGGATTTAAATATAGCTAAACAAAAAAAAAATCAATTCTATTGGTAAAAGGGTAAGAGAAAGGAAAAGGACAAATATAGAAGAAAGGAAAAGGATGAATACATATTATTAAGGCAGTTATGTGTAAAGTTTTAACATTAAATGTGAATAGTTTTAAGAAGTTGGAAAGAAGGATAGGAGTTTTGGAGTGTGAAAAAGCTAGACTGCAATGTTATTATATTAGAAGATATTAGATTGCTGTCAAAATTATAGAAAGATATCAAAACCAAAGTGTGGTGAGGTAAAATGGGATATGGAATTTCAGGAAGGAGACATGCTCAGGAATACTCATATAAAGATACAATTAAAGTGTTAGATGTTACATTTGTTATAATAGGTAGAATTACTATTTTTGATGTAAGATGGGGGGAACATGTTATGAGGATTATTGCAACATCATCATCATCATCTTTCGGCTGTTCCCATTAGGGGTTGCCATAGCAGATCGTCTGTTTCCATTTCATCCTGTCCTCTGCATAATGCTCTTTCACACCAACCACCTACATGTCCTCTCTCACCACATCCATAAACCTTATCTTAGGCCTTCCTCTTTTCCTCTTACCTGGCAGCTCCATCCTTAGCATACTTTTCCCAATATACCCAGCATCCTTCCTCAGCACATGTCCAAACCAACGCAATCTAGCCTCTCTTGCTTTGTCTCCAAACTGTTCAACCTGAGTTGACCCTCTAATATACTGATTCCTAATCCTGTCCATCCTAGTCACACCCATTGCAAATCTTAACATCTTTAACTCTGCCACATCCAGCTTTGACAACTGCCTTTTCGTCAATGCTACCGTCTTCAACCCATATAACATAGCTGGTCTCACTATCCTCTTGTAGACCTTCCCTTTCACTCTTATTGGTACCCGTCTGTCACAAATCACTCCTAACACTCTTCTCCACCCATTCCACTCTGCTTGTACTCTCTTCTTCACCTCTCTTCCACACTCACCATTACTCTGAACTGTTGATCCCAAGTGCTTAAACTCATCCACCTTTACCAACTCTACTCCCTGCATCCTCACCATTCCTCTACCCTCCCTCTCATTTACACACATATATTCTGTTTTAGCCCTGCTGACCTTCATTCCTCTCCTCTCTAAAGCATATCTCCACCTCTCCAGGGTCTCCTCAACCTGGTCCCTACTCTCACTACATATCACAATGTCATCTGCAAACATCATAGTCCACGGGGCCTCCTGTCTAATCTCATCTGTCAACTTGCCCATCACCACCGCAAATAAGAAAGGGCTCAGAGCTGATCCTTGATGTAATCCCACCTCCGCCTTAAACGTATCTGTCACTCCCACCGCAGTCCTCATCAATGTCACAATACCCTTGTACATGTCCTGTACCACTCTTACATACTTCTCTGCCACTCCTGACTTCCTCATACAATACCACAACTCCTCTCTAGGCACTCTGTCATATGCTTTCTCTAAGTCCACAAAGACACAATGCAACTCCTTCTGACCTTCTCTGTATTTCTCCAACAACACTCTCAGAGCAAATGTTGCATCTGTAGTGCTCTTTCCTGGCATGAAACCATACTGCTGATCACTAATCATCACCTCCCTTCTTAACCTAGCTTCCACTACTCTTTCCCATAACGTCAAGCTGTGACTGATCAGTTTTATCCCTCTGTAGTTACTGCAGCTCTGCACATCACCCTTATTCTTAAAGATAAGTACCAAAACACTTTTTCTCCACTCCTCAAGCATCCTCTGACTTTTCAAAATTTCATTAAACAATCTGGTTAAAAATTCCACTGCCATTTCTCCTAAGCACCTCCATGCTTCCACTGGTATGTCATCTGGGCCAACAGCCTTTCCATTCTTCATCCTCTTCATAGCTGTCCTTACTTCCTCCTTGCTAATCTGCTTCACTTCCTGATTCACTATCCCCACATCATCCAACCTTCTCTCTCTCTCTCTCATTCTCTTCATTCATCAGCCCTTCAAAGTACTCTTTCCATCTACTCAATACACTCTCCTCACTTGTAAGTTTCCTTCACTGTCTTTTATCACCCTTACCTGCTGCACATCTTTCCCAGCTCTGTCCCTCTGTCTAGCCAATTGGTACAGGTCCTTTTCTCCCTCTTTAGTGTCCAATCTCTCATACAACTCTCTATCTGCCTTATCCTTAGCCTTCGCCACCTCTCTCTTTGCCATGCGCCTCATCTCCTTATACTCATGTCTACTTTCTTCATCTCTTTGACAATCCCACTTCTTCTTCGCCAGCCTCATCCTCTGTATACTCTCCTGTACTTCCTCATTCCACCACCATCTCTCCTTGTCCTCCTTCTTCCATCCAGATGTCACACCAAGCACCTTCCTAGAAATCTCCCTTACTAGCTCTGCTGTAGTTACCCAGCTATTCAGTAACTCTTCATTGCCTCCCAGTGCCTGTCTTAACTCTTCCCTGAACTCCACCTCACAATCACCCTTTTTTAACTTCCACGATTTAATCATTGGCACTGCTTTCACACTCCTCCTCCGCTTTTTGATCACCAACATCATCCTGCAGACCACCATTCTATGCTGCTTAACTACACTTTCCCCAGTCACCACTTTACAGTCTCCAATCTCCTTCAGACTGGCCCTCCTACATAGGATATAATCCACCTGTGTGCATCTTCCTCCACTCTTGTATGTCACTCTAACCTCCTCCCTCTTCTTAAAATACGTATTCACCACAGCCATGTCCATCCTTTTCACAAAATCCACAATCATCTGACCTTCTGCATTCCTCTCCTTGACACCATACCTACCCATCACTTCCTCATGCCCTCTGTTCACTTCACCAACATGCCCATTGAAGTTCGCTCCAATCACTAGTCTCTCACCCTTGGGTACACTCACCACCACTTCATCCAACTCACTCCAAAAATTTTCTTTCTCATCCATCGCACACCCAACTTGTGGAGCATATGCACTAACATTCATCATTACACCATCAATTTCAAGCTTCATAAACATCACTCTATCAGACACTCTCTTCACCTCCAAAACACTCTTGGCATACTGTTCCATTAGGATAACCCCTACCCCATTTCTTCTGCCATCCACACCATGATAGAACAATTTTTGCAACATATGCATATATAATAAAAAAGGAGAAGAAAGAGATGTTCAGAGAGATAATCCAATATGGAGCAGTTCATATAGAGATAATTGCAGCAGAGGACTTTAATTACAATCTAAAACAACAAAAGAAGAAGGCATATGATATTAAATTAGTAAAGGATATTATAAAACACAGACAGTTAAGAATATGGAATCTAGAAACTTGGATGTATAGAAGAGATGAAAAAAAGAACAGAAATAGATTATTTTTTATTGTCAGAGAGTTTAGTAATAGTTAAACAAGGAATATTACTAACAGGATTTTCAGATCACAGAGCAATTTAGATATGGGAAATGATTATATGAAAATAGGGAAGGGTATAAAAAGAATAAATGAAGTAAAATGGGATGTTAAAGAGAGAATACGGGTTATGACATTATGCAAGATCATGTAGAGATGAGATAATTTTATAAAGATTGGTTAGAATGGTGGTTAAATTTCAAACTGAAATATAAAACATGCTATGTGACAAGGAGAAAAAGAAAATATACATGGGAAAAATAAAGTATAAGAATTTAAGTAACAATATGATTGACTGTCTAGAGATGAATGATGAAAATTTCTTTGTCAAGGAACAGAACATATATGAATTGAATAAGAAAAATATAGAACATTTATTGTATTAAAAAAGAAGAAACTACACCGTATTTAAGTAAAACAATTAAAGAGAATAATAGTGTAATAAGAGAAATGAAAGATTCTTCAGGTAAAATGTATAATACACTAGAAGAGATTATGAATATAGTAAAAGAACATATTAGGACTTTATTTAAACAGCAGAGAACAAAGACATGAAAGTAATGGAAGTTACATGCATTTTCTGACATGGTCAATAAGGATTTAGAAAAAGATATAAAAACAGAAGAACTAGAACAGGTACTAAAAGTAATAAATTTAGATTTAACTGCAGGAATGGATGGAATAGAATAGAAGATGTATAAAATTAAACTGCAAAGCAAAATGGTTTATAAAGATATTAAATGAATGGTTAAATAAAGGTTTTATGTATTAAGAACTATCTAGAAGTATCATTACATTTATATGAAAAAAAGGAGAGAGGGCAAAAATACAGAATTGGAGATCATTTGTATTACATAATATGGATAAGATTTTTATGAAATATTACAAAAAAGGATGGAAGAAAAAGTAGGTAATGTTGTAAATGAGCATGTGTTTTATTATTATTAATAATTAGGGAAATTGTAGATAATATAGTAGTTAGAAATGTTCAGGCAAAAGTAATGGTAGGAGATCCAAGAAAAGCATTTGATTTGATTCAGCACTCAGAATTATGGGATATAAGTAATAAGTATTTCTGTACACAAAACTAATATAGTGAAGATTATGATAAATGGATGGTTGAGCAAAGATACAGGGTTAGAGAAGGGTATTAGACAAGGTTGCCCATTGAGTGGTACATTATTTGTATTAGTAATGAATGCAATATCTATGTATATGAATAAAAAGATGGATGTTATGAGTTATATTACTAATGAAGGGATAAAATACCTATTTTATTAAACAATGCAGGTGATATTATTATTATTATAACAAAAATGCAGCAAGCATGAATACAGTGATAAAACAAATGCAAAATGTTATTCAGGTTATTGGGTTCCTATTAAATAAAGACAAAAGTCAAGGTTTAGGATTTGAGGGGAGGATTGATGGAGTTAAATTTAATATGGAAAAAAGTAAGATCCTTGGAATAAACTTCAGGAAACAAAAAATTATAGATTCTATATGGAAAGAAAAAGTAGAGGAAATAAAATATGTGTGCGTGTTTTGGAAGCCTTTTAGGCTTTCTTTTAAAAATAAAGTTTATTTAATAAATTCTGTACTGTTAGGTAAACTATTTATTTAGCTGGTGCCTTTAGCATTCCATTGAACTTAGAAAAAGATGTATATAATATAATATTTTCTTTTATTTGGGTATTGAGGCTGAACCCTGTGAAAAGAGGGGTGCTCTATGTAAAAAAGAAAAAGGAGGTTTAGGGTTAATAAGTCCTATAGTATATATGACATCATTAAACTTATGTACAGTAATGAAATGCTTAAAGGATAATGAGGTTATATTAAGTTTGAAATATAAAATGGAATGGTTGACCTTTTCAGTTAAAAAAAGGAGGAGTTGTAATAAAGAAATGGAAAATTATTAAGATAAGATTATCTTGTGAAAAATAAATGTGAGAGAAAATAAAAAGAAAAGAAAAGAATGGTATGATAAGATTATGGAAAAGTACTATAGGATATATCCTTGGAAGGAATTAAATATTGAGAAAAGGAATGCTATCACTACAAGAATGGAAAGATGTAACGGTCATATAGAGTGTCAGGATTCTTTATGGAGGTTGACCATACAGAAATTACCAGTGAAGATGAATATGCTGTATAAAACTATAAAAGACAGAGTTTGTTTATATTGTGGTAAATCTGAAACCTGTGAACATGTTTATTTTATGTCAAAGATTTAAATGTTATGAAAAAAGATTATAGATATGAAATGTCTGAAAGGATTTAAAGATGTGATGAATTTACACATGAAAGAACTCCAAAAAAAGAAAAAAAAAACTGGTAGAATAACAAAAAAAAAAAATAAATAATAAAAAAAATAAGCAGGAGTACAGCCTGCTTGTTTTTTTTGTTTTGTTATTTTACCAGTTTATGAATGTACACATGGATATTATTGAATTTGGGTGTTATAGAAACAAGAGTAATAAAGAAGTTAAAAGTCTTGATAAAAATATTTGCTATATCATGGCTAATTTGGAACCCGAGATTTAAGGCAATCATGTTCAATGACAAATGGGACTTGGCAATGATATTGAAAAAATAAGGTTTTCTTTGTGGAAATTGGAGTGGGGAGGGGTCAAAAAAGCAATAATTATATATTTTATGTGATGAAGCTAATATAGAAGGAGAATGTGATGTATGATTTACAAACAGTATGTGTGTATGCGTGTGTGTGTGTGTGTGTGTGTGTGTGTGTGTGTGTGTGTATGTGTGTATACATAACATTAAGAACACCGAATACCAGAAGGCCAAACTTGGTATTTTGGAAAGTGAGAATGTCGAAGCCACAGAAACACGAATTCTTTCTCAGGGAAAAAATTTGGTTAGCTGTTTCTGAGGCTTTGGCATTTTCGGACCAGGTAAAGGTAAGTGTATGAACGGGTAGTGATGGACTTTAGGGTTAGGGCCCGGGTCAGGTAAGTGTGCGATAGTAACAGACTTTAGGGTTAGGGCACGGGTCAGGTTAGTGTGTGATAGTGATGGACTTTAGGGTTAGGGTGCGGGTCAGGTAAGTGTGCTATAGTGACAGACTTTAGGGTTAGGGCGCGGGTCAGGTAAGTGTGCAGTAGTGATGGACTTTAGGATTAGGGCTGTGTTAAGGATAGTGCATGGTAGTGCATGGATAGTGGTGTATGTTAGGTTTAGTGTAGGCTTTGAAGGTGTTTGGTGTGATTGTGTTATTTGTGTATTTTTTGGAACAGAGAATTGGAAAAAATTTGCTGTTTTGAAGTTTTGATGTTATCCAAATTTGATCTTCCAAGTTTGAACTTATGGTGTTCGACATTTTGGAAGTTCGATTTCGTGATATAGACCTGTGTATGTATATATATATATATATATATATATATATATATATATATATATATATATATATATATATATATATATATATGTATATGGGACTACTTCAGGGGTGGCCCGTGCTATTGGACTGCCGGACTGCAGCCCCCCCCAGCTGTAAAAAAGGAAAAAAAGAAAGAAAATAAAAGATAAAAGAAAGAAAATAAAAGATAAAAAAGAAAATTAAATATCGTGGACTTTCGCGCACTAGTCTGGACTGCTGCTGAGACAGTCTGGAACATGCTTAGACTGTCTCAGCAGCAGTCTGTATTAGGAAACATTTACGAGCCGAGATCCCAGGAGTCTATGCAGTTGTAACTGCATAGACTGTCGCTGGAAACGGATCAAACTCGGACTGCAATGTCGGCAGGCTGGAGTCTCATCGGGGGAAGAACATCTCACATGGTGGATTTGATGCTCCAACGGACGTAATGCATGGGCAGGTTTGTAGTGCTCTAACAGCTATGGATTTAATGGCATCTACATCGCTCCAGGTAAGAGGGGGTGTGCGTGTGTGTGTGTGTGAATGCCCCAGTTGCTATATACTGGTGGCTAGAACAAACTCATGGTGGTGTGGTAGAGAATACCTCAGGCTTGAACCCTGCACCTTGTATGCAGGTGTTAAGGACCTGAATTCCCTACCCACCACCATTTGTAAAAAAATTGCAGATTTTTGCCTCATATTTGATCTGATCTGTTCCTCATAATATCTGTGGTTTCTAAATGCTGCAATGCTTGATATTTGATGGTGCAGTGGTAGCATTGTTGCCTCACAGCTGCAGGTTCTCAGGTTTGATTCTTGGCTGGGGTGCCTTCTGTGTGGGGTCTGCATCTTCTCTGTGGGTTTGCTTTTGTGTCCTCCCATGTTACAAAGACATGTCTGCATTATTTCTTCCTGGGCCTCTGCTGAAAATTGTATTTTTTTGTTCCAAGTCAGACTATCCTGATTAACAAATGTTAAATAAAATTGACAGGCATTTGAATTTCAGACTTCAGGTTTCTGAATGTTTAATTCCTTACATATTTGATAGTGCAGTGGTAGCATTGTTGCCTCACAGCTATAGTTCTGGTTTGATTCTTGGCTGGGCTGCCTTCTGTGTGGTGTCTGCATCTTATCCCTGTGTTTGTGTGGATTTGCTCTGGTGTCCTGCCATTTTACAAAGACATGTGTCTGCAGTATTTCTCCCTGGGCCTCTGCTGAAAATTGTTTTTGTTCCGTCAGAAGTAAAACTGACAGGCATTTGAATTTCAAATTTCATATTCTTCAGAAAATACATAGTAACACAATCTTTTATTCTAGCAATTTTCTAAGTTTATAAGATGAATATTTGAAATTTGTCCTTATTTTTGGGACTGTATTACCCTATTATTGGCTTTGTCCAGGTTTTTTGTGCTAAGGTTGACAGCTATGGCAAGAACTGAATTCACTGAATATGTTTGAGGGCTGTATTCCCTCATTACTGGGTTTGTCCAGGTGTTTTGTGCTAACAGATTGACAGCTATGGTGAGAACTGAATTCATTAAATGATAGCCATTTAAGTTTCAGTCTTCCTCTCTTTCACAAAGCAGCTGATATGGCGTGGTGGTATGTTGCTCTGACTGTTTTGCACAGGGACCATGGCAGTAAAATGTATGGTGATAACACAGCATTTTTCTTTCACAAAGCAGGTGATTTGGCATAGTGGTATGTTGCTCTGACTGTTTTGCACAGGGACATTGGTAGTAAAATGTATAGTGGTAACACAGCATTTTATTCTAGCAACTTTCCAAGATTATACAAGCAATGTTTAATGTGTCCCTGGTTTTTGGGCTTTTGACTCCCCCCCAATAAATTTGGCTTCTTCCAGATTTCTTGTGCTGATGCTGATATGCAGTTGAGTATTGAGTAGATTTTACAAGGAGCTGAGAGCTGCAGGGGAAGAGAAGTTTAGTGCTGCTTATGCTAAGTCAGCTTGCATTGTTAAAAGCACAACAGGTTGTGTACTTGCTTTTGATGCAGAAGGTTGTTGGTTCTACTCCCACAAGGGGTGAATGCTGCCATACTGAAAAAGTTAAGATACTAACTATGAGCCTGTTATCAGTTTGCCATCCATTTCCTATTGCAATATTACTAGCTTATCATTTTTAATGTAATATAGGCAATTTATTCCTCAGGGGCATCAGACACTTTATTTTTCGATGAAACCTGAAATATAAAGGTGTTTGCTAGCAACATCTTCATTAGTTGCAGATTTATTTAATGTGGAATTATTTAGATGACTTTTTTACTTCTTCAGAGATTGTGCATATTTACTGATAATGGTGGACTGTAGAATTGTGCATATTTACTGATAATGGTGGACTGTAGAAGTTTGAGTAGACTTTTATGATGGAAATGTTCTGAACTGGGCAGTTTTGTCATTATGGGTGCATGCATTTTGTTTCATTGTTTACTGGAAAGATGTTCTGAATTGGGCAGTTTTGTCATTATTGGTGCATGTGTTTTGTTTCATTGTTTACTGGAAAAATTTTCAAAACAATAGGAAGGTGTATCAAAGAGCACATGTATGTTTCATATGCAAGGGGCCTATGATTTGAAAACAGCCCAGAATTAATCTTTATCTGCCACTGGTAAAATGGATTTTCTTTGAATGTGGGTTTCAATGCTGTTTCAATGAATGTGAGTTTCAAGGGCAGAGAAGTTTTAGTGCTAAGTTTGTTTAGCAGATGTCTTAATGTTTGTGCTGTAAAATGCAAAATAAAACTTTCAAATGAAGTCCAAATCATCATAGAAAGTAAATCAGTATGCACATTAGTGTTTATGGTAAATGGAGTGAAATAGCCAAGTAATGGATCATTGGAATGGCTGCAGGGGGAGGCTCCATTCAACCATGATTTTGTGAGGGGGAAGGGCGGCAAACTTAAAGACAGCCCCAGATTAACTATATCTTCCAACTGTCCAGATTTTCAAAGAATGAATAGATTTTTGCTTCTTATTTTTGGTTTGTTCCTCATAAAATGTGTGGTTTTCTGGCAAATCATTTAGTAATTAAGTCGCTAAATAATGACACACTGAGTTTCAGACTTCATAACCTTCAGAAAAATGCTTGCTAAAGTAAGACCTATTGTTCTATCAACTGTCTCAGTTTATACAAGAGCAATTTTTAGTACTGTTTATATGTTCCCCCAATATACTTGGCCTTGTCCAGATGTATTGCATTAACAGGTTGAGAGGTACATGCAAATAAATTGCTTTATAGAATTAGGCATAGCCAAACCTCTCAACTGTCCCTGATTTTGGCTCAAAATGTTGCTCTTTCCCCTAATAATCCCTCTGCAAAATAGCAATTTTGGAAGAAAACATGGAGGGTTTACAATTAAGAAATAACTGTAAAAATCAGAATTATAGATTACTTTTATTTCGGAAATACATGTAGATTCTTTTATTTTGTCAGCTGCTCAAGTTAGCAGTACTAATATTAAAGTGTCCCTTCTTTGACAGGTTCCCAGCTGTATTGTGTGGCTATTTTATATTTTTACATCACATTTTTGGTCCATTTTTCATAAAATTGTGTTTTTTTTTGGCAAATTAGTGACAAATCATTAAAGACTGAAGTTAGAAAATAATGACAGCCATTTGAGTTTTAGATTTCATACCATTCAGAAAATTCATACTAATGCAAGACCTATTCTATTATCTTTCTAAGTTTATAAGAGCAATATTTAAAAATTGTCCTTATTTTTGGGCCTTTGTCCCACTTCTTTGCATGGCTTTGTCCAGATTTCTTGCTCTGAGGTTGAGAGGTATGACAAATGTGTCAGGGCCATCACAGTCAGACAGAGACATTTCAAATTGTGACATACTTGTTGCACCCCACTCCCCCATGTAGTGACTCTGGATGTGTCGAAGCAAGGCAATGAGTAGTTATGCAGTGTAAATGTGCAGAGTACCCCCCCATCCAAGGTTGACACAAGTATTAGAGTGGCTTTTCATCTGTCCTTGATTTTTGCAGAATGGTCTGGTTTCTGTCATATTTTTTGTACTGTTGATTTATGCTTATTACTCAAAGTGCCTGTTGCTCTGTGTTTAAGTAGCAATACTTTAATGACCATCAGGTAAGCTTGGCTGAGATCGTAAAATGCAAATAAGCTTTAATAAACATACTGTTAAAGAATTGCCAACATTGAAAGCCTTTCTGTTGTTGCCATGTAGAGAATACTTAACTAGATAATGTATAAGCCTTGGGTATTGAAATGCATATGACAGTATTTGTAATAAAGGACAGGATTACATTATTTTAAGAAGATCATTACACTTGGAGACTTCCAGTCATCTGTGCAGGCTTTACCTGTAAACTAAACAGAATGCCAATCGTGTGGTCCATAACCTGTACAGTAATCCTTTTAAGCAATGTAGCTTGAGCTTATTTCTTGTTTGCTTTTCATTTTTTACTTTGATCATGTTTTCCCCATGAAACAAGTAGATAGTTGTCAGGCAGCAGGTCTTTTTTTGGATAAGAAACATTTTTACAAGTGGGGCCATCAGAGATTTCTACTTTCAGCATGTTACTTGGTACTTTAATAAAGCTGAATATAAATTATAATTAGAACTGCAGTGCAAGAAGTGGTTTGAGCGCTGCTTGCTTTTCTTATACTTGAGTTTTGACTGGCATTCCATTAAAGTATTTAAAAAGTAATTTATTTTTTCATGCCTCACAACCTTTTTGTTTCCATCTAGATATTAAGTAAGCTGTCATGCAGCCAATGCATTGAAATATTTTTATTCTTCTACACTTCATTTTGTCTTGATTGGACTCTCATAATGATGGTTTGGCACCCAGGGCAGTGTATTTAGTTCGTTTTTGTGGTTTTGAGAATAGCTCCTCCCTTTTCTAGTTGGCCGCACCCCCTCCCATTGACCCCACCCATTCAGCTGTCTCCTGCAGCCCCCCTTTGATTTGAAGTCACCAGCTGCCACTGGTCTACTTCAATTCACCAAAATCCCATTTCACTGACATTCATTTCGCTGAGACCAAATCACCTAAAGTTCATAACACTGACAACTCATTTCACTGAGATGTAAGCTATAGACTTGATGTGGCAGTGTGTAGAGTACTGTGAGGCAAGTAAAAGGTATATGCCCTGCTCCTCACTGTAGTGCGACCTGGAGTTAGTATATAGTTAGGGGGTTGTGGGGGGCATAGCCCCCCACTTAGTTTGGTTTTATATTGTCTGTTTTTTGTTAAGAGGATATATAAGTAGTTTTTAAGTTGTGGAAAAGGTAGCCATTAGTTTTGTGTTTGTTTGTGTATCACTTTCCATTTAGTCTTGTGAAATTTAACATTTTAAGTTGTAGGTGAAATGAGAAATGAGCTGTCAGTGTTTTGAAGTTTAGGTGATTTGGTCTCAGTGAAAAGAATGTAAGTGAACTATATATATATATATATATATATTGTAAATAATTAAAAAAATATGGCTATATAATGTAAATAGGTAGGAATGTAAATAACTATTGATTGAGCAAATATCTATGGATTGTGTAAATAAAGAATCCATACTTTTTGTGTACAAAGACGTTATTTTCATGTAGCACTTCCAGTTTCCATTCCAAGACCAGAGGCAGCTCAGAGAAACCAGGAGGAGAGCAATGGAGTCTTGGAATATGTTGATAGCAAAGGGAAAGTGAGATTAACAGAAGGAAGTATGTTTAATGACAAAGAAAAGTGTTTGGAAATGGAGGAAGAATGTGTAAATGCAAAGACAGTCAAGCCTTTGTTAGAAGGTGCACATTTATGTAAAGAAGTTGAGAAATCATCCAAGCTTTCATAGGGTGATAATTATAGAGAGGAGAAGCTGCAAATGGACTCTGAAGAGGTGTTTCAACAGAATCTCTTCACATATGAAGAGACAACATAGAGATGTGTTACAACCCTCCAGTGGGGAGGGTTGCAGGGTGATTTGCTTTTAGAGTTGATGAATGCCACTGAACCTGAAAGTGGAAATGATGTTTTGTGGGGTGACTTAATGGAAAAGATACAGAGAGAGGATGGTTCACAGGTCAAGAACAGAAAATGGTATGCTGAGATGGTGAAGACAGGAATGGAGAAACAAGGAGAAGTAAAGAAAGCTGTAAACATTGACAGAAAGAAGATTTTTAAGGTACAAATCAAAAAGAAAGAAGAAGGTGGAATAGTCTAGACAGATACAAGGTATGGGGCAAATAATAATGCCTACAGGAGTAAAAGCATATGAGGTAAGGGAGTTTATTCATATTACTAAATAGATTTTTTGTGACATTATTTTTGAGACTGGTAAAGCTAATTTTCATGGAAAGTATGAAAAAAGTTCCTTGGAACTGCTAAATATTTTCAAAGACAGACAGAGAGACTAAAAAATAACATCTAATTCAGAATTCCAGTTGAAAAAATTACTTCAAAAAGTATTAAGTTTATGTAAAGATGTGACAGATATTGTAAAAGTGTATGAAATATAAAAATGATATAATTGTGCATATTCCAAGTATTATAAATTTGGAAGGAGACAAAGGTATGATGAAATACAGGGGTCAGCCAAAGGCATGTTTTTTGTGTGGGAAAGCTGATCAATTGATAAGTAATTGTAAAAAAGAAATGTTTGGGTTGTGAAATTATAGGACATGATATAAGAAATTGTGAAATCAAGTGCTACAAATGTCAGAAAGATGAGCAATTAGAGATGCAATATAAATATAAAGTAAGTGAGGTAGAGCAAGAGGTGGTAGAAACATTAACAGAACAAAATCAAAATAGAAAAAAATAGTAAACAGTATACAAATAGAATGTGAAAAAGTAAATGATTTGGATTATAAAGAAGATTTACAAAAATCAGTAATGAAAGTTCTATTCCCAATGAAGGAGAGAGAGAGAGAAGAATTGGGGTTGAGTGACAGTGAAGATATAACATGGAATTTAGTTAAACAAAAATAAATTCTATTGGTAAGAAAGTTCAAGGCAGAAAAACAAAAATGGCAGAAGGACATAATGAAAAAAAGTATAATATTCAATAGTTAACATGTTGTGTAAGGTATTTACATTAAGTGTTAATAGTTTAAAGAAAGTTATAAGGAGAATAAGTATCCTTTGAGTGGTGCAAGAGACAGGAAAGTGACATTTTTATATTAGAAGATACTAGGTGCTTAGAAAATGAAGAAAGTGTGGTGGGGAAAATATGTTCAGGAATAATTATTTTGTATAAGGAGACAATAAAAATTTAGATTTTACTTTTGTTATTGTAGGTCAAGCTACAGTTCTTGATGTAAAATGGGAAATAAGGTATTTAGAATTATAGAAATGTATGCATTTGTAACAAAAAAGAGAGAGAAAAGATGTTTAAAGATATAATTCAGTATGTAGGAGTAAATATGGATATCATTGTTGCAGGAGACTTTAATTGTAATATTAGGCAAACTAAAAGCATGTGATGTTAAAGTGATGCTAGATAGTATAAGATATGGGAATTTAAGTATTTGGAATAAGAGTAGAGGTGAACATGAAACAGAAATAAATTATTTTTTAGTTTCAGCAGGGTTAAAAATTATTGATGAAGGGGTATTATAGACTGTTTTTTCAGATCATAGGGCTATATGGATTACTTTGAAAGATAATTCCAACTATATAAAAATAGGAAAGGGAATAAAAAGGATTAATGAGGTTAATAGGATAAAAAAGGGAAGATGGATGTAGTAAATTTATGGAAGGACCACATAGAAAAGAGACTTTTTTTGTAAAGACTGGTCTGAATGGTGGTCGCTTTTTATAAATAAAAATTTTAAAAGTGTTGTATAAGCTGGAAAAATATAAAAAGAAGAAAGGAAAGAGTACATTATGACCAATTAAGTAAGGGTATTAGTGATAACTTAGAAAAAAAATGAAGGATTTATTTTATTAAAGAACAGGAATTATATGACTTAAATAAAAACAAAATACAGTATTTGTTATATAAACAAAGATATTTTTGTAAGAAAATAATCAGGAAATTGCACCATACTTGATAGACCTTATTAAAGAAAATTATAGTATCATGAGACAAATAGAAAATACGAGGTCAGGTATATTACAAACTGCGGAAGATAAGATTATGGAAATAGTGAAAGGATTTGTTAAATAAAGTTTTAGAGGAAAGAAAGTACACTGTATCAAGTAACCAAAAGTAGATATTTTTTCAGATGACAATAAGGATTTGGAAAAAATGATAAAAAAAGGAAGGGAAAATATTTAGGAAAAGTAAATTTGGAATCTGCAGCAGGTCTGGATGGAGTAGAGTATAGAATGTATAAAAATATGACAGTAAATAAAAAAGCTATTTTTTAAACAAAGTAAATGAATGTTTAATATAAAAAGCTGTGTAGTGGTCAAATTAAATTTATATGGAAAATAGGAGAGAAATGTAAAATACAGCATTCAAGACCTATACTCCTTAATAACATGGACTATAAGATTTTTATGAACAATTTACAAAAATGAATGGAAAGTAAGTTAAGTAAGATTATCAGAATAAACTATGTGATGGCCCAGAAGGCAAAACAATAAAGCTGAGAACGGTGTTGCCACAAGAACCGAAGTTTAATCCAAAAGACACAAGACAGTTCACATTAACGCCTCCTAATACACAGTACATTTTCATTTAACCTACTTCATCAGATGTGGGCTATCTCCAAAACTACAACCTTTTATAAAGCATGTTATTGCAATTATCACATTTGCGAAGCAATCAACTTGTAATTACAAAAGTGTTATTATGCTTTTAACCCAATGGTAAAAAAATTAATAAAAAACCTCAGCTTTGGCCGGCTAAGAACTTGTTGTATTTAACTGGACATATAAGAGAATTTAAGTACCTTTATCTGCACTTTTTTTTTTCAAAAAATACAGTATTTAAATTGATTTTAACTGTGTGGAAGGAATATTAACTGAACTGGAAGTTTTGACTCTGCTCTTCAGTTAGTGCTGCTTGAATTTTATTATTTGTTAGTAATTGCAGGTGTGGGGGTAGCCACATTCTTTGATTTCCTGTCCTTGCCTATTTAAGTGGTACAGTGTGAAATATTTTCTGCTTAAAAACCTCAGCTTTGGCCGGCTAAGAACTTGTTGTATTCAACTGGACGTATAAGAGAATTTAAGTACCTTTATCTGCACTTTTTTTTCAAAAAATACAGTATTTAAATTGATGTTAACTGTGTGGAAGGAATATTAACTGAACTGGAAGTTTTGACTCTGCTCTTCAGTTAGTGCTGCTTGAATTTTATTATTTGTTAGTAATTGCAGGTGTGGGGGTAGCCACATTCTTTGATTTCCTGTCCCTGCCTATTTAAGTGGTACAGTGTGAAATATTTTCTGCTTAAAAACCTCAGCTTTGGCCGGCTAAGAACTTGTTGTATTCAACTGGACGTATAAGAGAATTTAAGTACCTTTATCTGCACTTTTTTTTTCAAAAAAATACAGTATTTAAATTGAATTTAACTATGTGGAAGGAATATTAACTGAACTGGAAGCTTTGACTCTGCTCTTCAG
Organism: Protopterus annectens; assembly: GCF_019279795.1. Classification (NCBI taxonomy): domain Eukaryota; kingdom Metazoa; phylum Chordata; order Ceratodontiformes; family Protopteridae; genus Protopterus; species Protopterus annectens. The sequence goes on from NC_056736.1 coordinate 94,504,387, forward strand.
TTAGTGCTGCTTGAATTTTATTATTTGTTAGTAATTGCAGGTGTGGGGGTAGCCACATTCTTTGATTTCCTGTCCCTGCCTATTTAAGTGGTACAGTGTGAAATATTTTCTGCTTAAAAACCTCAGCTTTGGCCGGCTAAGAACTTGTTGCATTCAACTGGATGTATAAGAGAATTTAAGTACCTTTATCTGCACTTTTTTTTTCAAAAAAATACAGTATTTAAATTGATTTTAACTGTGTGGAAGGAATATTAACTGAACTGGAAGTTTTGACTCTGCTCTTCAGTTAATGCTGCTTGAATTTTATTATTTGTTAGTAATTGCAGGTGTGGGGGTAGCCATATTCTTTGATTTCCTGTCCCTGCCTATTTAAGTGGTACAGTGTGAAATATTTTCTGCTTAAAAACCTCAGCTTTGGCCGGCTAAGAACTTGTTGTATTCAACTGGACGTATAAGAGAATTTAAGTACCTTTATCTGCACTTTTTTTTTCAAAAAATACAGTATTTAAATTGATTTTAACTATGTGGAAGGAATTAACTGAACTGGAAGTTTTGACTTTGCTCTTCAGTTAGTCCCACCCACCCTCCCTGTTTTTGTTTTGGTGTTAATCTTAGTGGCCTTGCAACTGCCCGCCCCTCTTGTAAATTTGTGTTTGGATACTCCTTCTAGGCCCATCTCATTTGCTCACTCAACTGAGTGCAGTGAGATCATATTCTGATTTCTGGCACTCCTACTGTGTACAAAGAGAGCATCTGGGAAACAGAAAAAAAAATGTAAGCTTGTTTCCTGCCTTTCCTGTTAAGTGGTATAGACTATTTGTAGGCTTCTGAGCCCCCAAGCCCTTCTGTGTTGGAGGGAAGCCTTCTAGCTTAGTTTTTTTTTCTTATAACTAGCCAGTTTTCTAGTTTCAGCACTCAAATCTGTTTATTTGATCTCAGCACTTGTTCAGAAAAAAAAAAAATTTCATCTGCTTTTACTGTACTTGTGTTTCTACCTACTTTTTTTTTTTACTTTTGCATCATCTTAAAAGTACTCAATTGTATTTATTACTGCTTGGTGTAACTCATTCTAAGCCTTTTGGTTTAAACACTTGGGCTTCGGACCAGTTGTTTTGCACTGAGAGGGTTTGTGGTCTGCACTGTAGTGGCAGAACAGGTAGCTTACATCCCTCTAGGTTGGGAACTGTTGATTGAGGGCTCATTGTCTGTTATTCTAAAAGTGTATTAATTCTGGTTTAAGCACTTGGGCTTTCAGGCCAGTTATTTTACATTAAGAGGGTTCGTGGTCTGCACTCTTGTGGGAGGAGAGGCTGGACTCTGCCATTCTGAGCTGGGAATTTCTGGTTAAAGGCTTATAGTGCATGCATATCTGAACTGCTTCTTACTGAAGTTGGTGCGCCTTGTTTGCTGTGGCATAGACTGGATTCGGGCCTGCTGGATCTAGCTTTGTTTGTGTAACTTGAGCACTAATCCAGGCATTCTCTAACGTATTCAATTGTATTTATTACTGCTTGGTAGTAACTTGATTAAAGTGTAGCTATCATTCTAAGTCTTTTGGATTAAGCACTTGGGCTTCAGACCAGTTGTTTTACATTAGGAAGGTTTGTGGCATGCACTGTGGTGGCAGGACAGGTAGCTTTCATCCTTCTAAGTTGGGAACTGCTGATTGAGAGCCCAGTGTCTGTTATTCTTAAAGTGTATTAGTTCTGGTTTAAGCACTTGGGCTTCAGGCCAGTTATTTTACATTAAGAAGGTTCGTGGTCTGCACTCTTGTGGGAGAAGAGGCTGGACTCTGCCATTCTGAGCTGGGAATTTCTGGTTAAAGGTTTATAGTGCCTGAATATTTGAACTGTATCTTACTGAAATTGGTACACCTTGTTTGCTGTAGCATAGACTAGATCCAGGCCTGCTGAATCTAGCTTTGTTTATATGCTTGTTGTTTGTTTGCTTGTCATTTCCCTGGAACGCTAATTCCACCTAATACGCGGCTTCTCAGCGCTTCTGTGGATCACTAGTGATATCTGCATTGCTTAATGTACTTATTTCCTTGTTTCACTTGAAAGAAAGTTACTGTTTGTCGTTTTTGCATTTAAGTTACCTGTAACACATTGCACTTAAGTTACCTGGCACTTGCTCACTAAAGCAATTATATAAGTCAGCACTAAAAATTAAAAGCACTACACCCTCACTCCCCACTGGCCCTTGTTTTCAATTATTAAGAAATTCCCAATATTATTCTAGCATGTCCAAAGGTCACTTGTCAATCTCCTCTCCGGTCCAGCTGGTGAATCTGGGAATCTTGAGGCAATGTTACAACTGCCTCATGTACACAGATAACCCTCTTCTCCTCTCAACAAATTCCAACCCATGTGAGAGATGCAACCATATAGCCAAACTGGAGGCTAAGCTCTCTCAACTCAGTACTGGCATAACCAGTCAGGAGGAGAAGGAAACCACACTCACTACAATTCCAGTCTCACATAGACCTACCACGACAGCAAACCAAACACATAATCACACAAAAACATACTCAGAGGCTCTAAATAAAGATCTGCCTAAGCAGCAGAGACCTCCAAAGCAGACACCCAAGCAACCGCTACCCCAAAACAAAACACGTGCAACACATATCTCACAAAGCCAGTGTGCCGAACAGTCACAGCCTTTAAGACTAAACAACACACCTGATACACTTGTAATAGGTGACTCTATCGTCAGGCACACTGACGTCCCGCTCACCAGGCTGAACAAGGAGAGGGTCATGGTGAGCAGCCTGTCGGGCGCTAGGATCCGCCACATAACACAAGCACTCAGGTCACTCCAAGGCAAGTACAAATATGACTCAGTCATTGTCCATGCTGGTGTGAATGACCTGAGATGTACCTCCCTGGACTACATGAAAAGAGACATAAAGGAGCTCTCTGAGCATGTAGCCCAGGCTGGTATGACCCCGACCTTGAGTAGCATCTTACCCTCACCAAGAATGATGCCACAATATGAAGACAAGATGATCAATGATCAATTTCAACAATTGGCTTAAGTACTGGTGTCATTCAAAGGGGATCCAATGCCTGTCAGCTTGGGATGATATGCTCGACAAGCCACGATGCTTCGCTAGGGATGGCTTGCACCTGTCACCCCTGGGCTTTCGGATATTGGCAAAGGCTCTTGCTACCCCCAGAGTGACAAACCCACCTCCATAGGTATCACAAGGGATAAGAAACTAAGAGTAATGCTACTCAACGCCAGAAGTCTAAACCTCAAGATGCACGCACTCGAAACTCTCCTTAGCATGGAGAACATCGATATCTGTGCAGTAACAGAAACCTGGTTCAGGGCTCCCGAGAGCACCCCAGCACTACCAGGTTATACCTCATACCATGCTTTTCGGCCCCAAAACTTGGATCAAACCACAAAGGAGGGGGAGTATCGATATTCATCAAAGATACCCACACCTCCAGGTTGGTGGCAAAGCACAAAGCATCAGAGACTATCCATGTGCAACTAACAGTGGGTAAAACTGCCTTCCAGTTTATAGCCTGCTACAGACCACCCTCCCAAACCCAGGAACTCCACTCGGCCTTCCTGAGAACACTGGAAAATATGAAGGTCTCTCCAAACACCATTATATTGGGTGACTTCAACTACCCAAACATAGACTGGGAGCATTGCTCTAGCTCCAACACCCTAGCCCAAAGATTCCTAGAATTTATAAACTCAAATGCTATGGAACAACTTGTTACCACTCCCACAAGAGGGGAAAACATACTGGACCTGATCATCACCAACATGGGGACTCTATGCACCAGACCAGAAGTGTATCCCTCACTGGTAAGATCAGACCATAAACTAATCTCACTGGATATTCACATCCCGACCCCACCCCCTGCCCAGAAAACCACAGTGAAAAACTTCTCTAAAGCAAATTTCACACTCTTCAAAACCGAGGTGGAATCCTTCAAAGCCCCCGGGCCTGTGGAAAATATGGCCCAGACTGCAGAATCCTTTATAAACGCATTCTATGAACACCTTCAGGAATGCATGGATCATGCGATCCCAAATAAAACCAAGACCCAATCCTCCAAAGGCAGACGTCCTGTCTGGTGGACCCCAGCCATAAACAAACTATACAATAGAAGGAGGAAGCTACTAAATGATAGAGCAAAATCCCAAAAAGGGAAGGCATCACTGATCAGTATTAGCAAAAAACTACGGGCACTCATAAAATTGTCTAAGGCCAGCTTCGAGAGAAAAATTGCACAGGACACTAAGGATAATCACAAGGCTTTCTTTAGTTATGTTAGGAACCTGGGTGGTAATTCCCAGATATGCTCAGAATTAGTTCAAAATGACAAAAATACACTGAACCCACAGACATTGCCAACATCCTAGCTGACAGGTTCAGTGCAAACTTCTCCCTCCCCACCAAAAGGGCAAATATCTATCCCAGCAGAGTGCTGCCCCTGACATCTCAGATGCTCAGGTAAGAGCCGCCCTCTCCAAAGCAAAAACACAGCATCAGTGGGACCAGACGGTGTCCCGGGCTGCGTCCTACATGAACTCCAAGAAGAGCTAAACCCAAACATAAAACTACTGTTCAATCTCAGCCTTACTACAGGATATGTGCCCAAAGAGTGGCGTACAGCAACAGTGGTCCCTCTCCATAAAGGTGGTGCCTCAATGGATCCTGGAAACTATCGCCCCATAAGCCTGACTAGCTTGGTCTGCAAAGCTATGGAAAGGATCATCATGGACCTCATAAATAAAGATATTGGGGACCTACAGACACTGGATCCTACCCAGTTCGGCTTTGTTAAGGGCAGATCCTGCCTCTTAAACCTGGTTGATTTCTTTGAAACAGTCACCAAGGCCATTGACGAGGGGAAGGTGGTCCACACAGCCTACCTGGACCTCGCAAAAGCCTTCGATACAATACCCCACTCGGGCATTATAGATAAGCTCACCAGCTTAAATATAAACCCCTATGTCACTAGATGTATTGCAAACTGGCTCAAGGACAGAACCCACATGGTTAGAATTGCTGGAGCCATGTTAGACTCCAAACCAGTTACAAGTGGTGTCCCACAAGGCTCAGTCCTGGGACCTCTCTTGTTTGGTATATATTTCTTGGAGGTACAGGCCAACACGGAAGGACTGTGGCTGACCAAGTTCGCAGATGACTGCAAACTGGGCACCATAATCGACTCTCCAGCCGACACAAGCATCCTCCAAAAGGGCCTCATAGAAACAGACAACTGGTGCCAGAGCCATGGCCTCAAGCTAAATGCCAAAAGTGTATAGTCATCCCCTTTGGCAAAAACAAAGTGCCCACAAATTACCACATAGGTGGTAATCCATTAAGTACAGAAGAAGTAATTAGGGACCTGGGGACCCAAGTTGATAGCAATCTCTCATTTGACAACCACGTGGCCAAAGTGGTTAGAAAAACATTTTATATAGCCCACCTAATCATGAAGGGATTCACATCTAGATCAGGGGAGGTCATCGTGCCTCTTTACTCATCCCTCATCAGGCCTGTAATTGAGTACAATGCCCCTTTTGGGATGTACCTTACCAGACACCTGCAGCAACTGGAAAGACCCCAAAAGTACCTCACCAAGAGGATCAAAGGGCTCAAACAGATGCCATATGCTGCCCGGTTAAAGAAACTCCAGCTCTACTCAGTGGCATACCGCCTGCTCAGAGGCGATCTGTGCCTGACGTATAAAGCCATGTCCAACCCGGAATTAATGGACATGCTGCACCTCAGAAAATCCAAATCCCATCCAGCTACGCGCTCGAGAGACTTGAACCTCAGCACTGAAATAAATAGGACATGCTGGAGGGACAGATTCATAACCCAGAGGCTCCCTTCACTCTGGAATAAAATCCCAGTCCAGGTTAGGCAGAGTCCCTCATTGACTCTATTCAAGAGGAATCTTGATGAGTGGATGGGAGATCATAGGTTTACCCTGGGTATCACTTCTGTGTCACTGTTAGACAGAGGCACAGTATACTAACCTCAAAAAAGGGCATAGCAAAATAAATTTAAAATGGGTGGCGAAAGCCAAACACATTCTGGCTAGGCTTATAAATGCCCTAGGGCAGATAGCCTAGTATGAACCTATGAACCTATGAACATTAGTTAAAGATGAAGATGTGTGGAATAACATTACTTAATCACATAATCCTACTATAAACAACCATTCACATTTAAAAATGTATTAAATTTTAATAAAATGAATGAATGAAAATGAAAAGTGAAATAAAACCTGTCCTTAATAACAGAAATATTTTTACAAGCTAAAACAAATTAATTTAGCACCATCTAGTGGCCAACAAAGAATTAGCAAGAAATAACAAAATGACAAACAATCCCTACTTTCCTAAAGGCATGACTTTCATAAAGTATGCTCTAAAATACAGACTTTAAAATATGTTTTATTTACAAATAAATATTTGTGTATTAAAACTGCGTAAAAAACATGTTCCGTATGGTTAAAACCACTTGTTAAAACCATATATTAAAATTGCATTAAGTAAGATTATAAATTAAAATATTTATGGTGTAAAAAGTTAAAAATTACAGGATTTATTGTTAGTGATTAGAGAATTAGTGGATGACATTTTATATAAGAAGGTTCGAACAAAATTGATGTTGGGTGATTTAGGTAAAGCCTTTGATTCAATTTAGCATTAACACCCCATTTAAAATATTTGATACCTATAATATAAATAAGATAAAAACTGTTTAAGTAATATATATATATATATATATATATATATATATATATATATATATATATAGTTAAGATACTTATAAACAGCTGGTTTAGTAAGGAAATTTTGCTTGAAAAGGGTACAAGGCAAGGTTGTCCTTTGAGTAGCATTATTTTTGTATTAGTAATGAATGCAATCTCGACTTATGTTAATACTGAGATAAGAAATATGGAATTTATAGCCAATGAAGATATAAATATTCCAATTATGCTATTATATGAAGATGATATTCTTATTACAGGAAATCAGAAACTATGGTTAATGTGATAAGTTATTTACAGGAATTTGTACAATAAATGTTTTTTCTATAAATAAAGATAAAAGTGGAGGTTTCGGTTATGATGGTATGTTAGGAGGTATTATTTTTAATAGGACAGGGATAAATTTACTTTGATTGATGTTTGGGAAAAGCAAAGACATAAGAGCTATAAGGGAAGAAAGATTAAATGTGAAGAAAAATACATATATGTTTTGAAGGACCTTTAGATTATCTTTTAAGAAAAAATATTTAATTAATTCAATTTTACTTGCTAGAATTTCTTACTTAGCAAATGTATTTAATATTCTGCTGACTCCTGAAAAAGCACTTTATAGTATTGCATTTACATTATTTGGAGATCAAGATTAAATCCAGTAAAAAGAGAAATGTTATCTGTAAAAATTAGAAAGTGGTTTGAGGTTGATAAATCCTATAGGTTATGCAGCCTTTTTACATTTGTATAAAGTATTAAAAAGTTTGAAGGATAATGATAATTCATTATTGGTGAAAATTTAAAAACTAACTATAGTACTGAATGGATGAATATTTTGAGTTCTAAGAGAAGAACATTATATGATAATGAAGAAATTAATAATTATCAAGACAAAATTTTGCTTTGGGAAATAAAAATTAATATAATTGGAAAAGATAGAACAATTATGGTGTCATAATATTATGGATAGTTTTTTTTTCATTTATCCCTGGAAAGATATGTGCAAAGAAAAAAGGGTTGCAATTAAGGCAATAATGCAAAGATATAAAAATAAAGGGGAATGTCAAGATTTTTGAGAATAATGATACAGAAACTATGAGTAAAAGCAAATATGCCTGTTAAAAGTAAAAACAATAGAAACTGTATATATTCTAATCAATTTGAAACCAGAGAGCATGTTTTCTTGAGTTGTAGAACAGTTAAATCAGTTTGGAAAAAGATGATAGATTTGAAATATTAGAAAATTAAACAGATATAAATAGTATAAAAATCGATATGATTGAGTATGGATATTATGGGGACAAGTTGAAAAGTTATGTTAAAAATTTGATAAAAATATATTTCTCTAATTTGGATAATATGGAATCAAAGAGTAAAGGAAATTATGTTCAATGAAAAGTGGGATCTAGCAAAGATGCTAAAAAAAATAAGATTGTAGTTGTGGAAAATGGAGTGGCATTTCAATAGTGAAACATGAAGAAGTGGTTTTGTAATAAAAGGAAAGTACTATTTCAAGTACGTGTTTATAAAAACTGTAAAACTTTGTGATTAATGTACATATTGTACATGAGATAAATTGTATATATTGAAAATAAGAAAACCTGCATATAATGTAAATAATAATTGTAAAATAAAGGACCCTTACTCTTTTTGATAGGCGTCTTGGGATTTCTTACATCCACCTGAGCTACCATCAATGGAAGCAGACGATGCCTCATCTCATCTGAATAACAGCACACACAGGAGTACTGCACCCCCAAATGATGCACTACAGTGTTAGTAATTTGAAAATTAATCAATAACCTGGAGACAGATCAGAAACAGCCTTCTGGTCTTTTAAAGGTGAGTGTGCCACTCCTTGAGCTACTGAAAAAAGAACAAAAGATAAAAATTGCCCCCACGACCTCTCTCCCACAAAACACAGACAGCATAACCAATGTGACCACTTTATTGGAATATTACAACTATTTCTTAAACTGGTCAAGTCTATTGTAAATGTAGGCCACTTAAAACAGTGATAATGAACTGTAAACTTCAGCATCCTGGGCAATGCAGAGCCTGGTAGCATACCACACAGTACCACCCCTCAACAGGTTTGTCCAACCAAAGTGTCCCTTGACACACTAACCAACATAACAGTGCAATGTTGAGGAGCACATGTTCACCTTGAGCAGAATACTGAATGAGTGGCCCAGGAAAGCATGGGAAAATTAAAGGAGGAGAAGGCCACCCTGTGACCACCGCACATATAAATAAGAGGAGGGAAGGTACTCAAATAGCTGCTTTGCTGAACTGACAGTGGCTGTCTGTGTGCCTGGGACATTACCCAGGGGAAGCAGCATACCCCTTTTTACTGCTCATGGCCTTGGGGACAAAATTCTCCAAAAGTGAAGAGCATTTGACCATCCAGACTTTTCTCCCACAAAACACAAACAGATTGTATAGACAGTGTGACCATTTTATTGGCATACTGTAAGCATTTATTAAACTGACCAACTAAATTAAAAAACACAGGCCAATTATTCATAACAGTGGCAACCAAATTGTAAATTTCAACTTTCTGGAAAGAGCAGAGATGGATAACATGACATATCACCCCTCCCCCAGTGAGCTTGTCCAACCACAGTGTTTCTTGGCATACTAGACTATATAACAACACATCATTGAGGGCTGTTCACTTAATCTGACCAGAATAACCCAGGAAAGCAGGGAGAATGAAAGGTGGAAGGGCTGCCCCTTGACTGCCCATCAGGCTGCCCTGCATTGTGTTTCCCCCCTTTCTTGACTATAAGAAATGTTCTTCTGAGTTCCACAGACAGCTCTCAACCAACATGTGATACACTTAATACAATAAGGAGCAGCAGATAAAATGCACTGGGCAAAGCTACCAACTCAAATGAAGAAGACATCTGCATGACAGAAAACAAGACTTAAATTATGCATCATACTTGTTTCTGAACAAATAAACAAATCACTGCCATGCAAATGACAACTGGGTACTTTTGTTCTTTTCTTTTCATAAAACAACATTTTCTTTGAGTATTGCTACTGTGAAAACAGTAAAATGGATTGAAATTGTGAAACTTGTAATAAGTCCTAAACACAGAATGACAAGGATAGGTTAACTAAATCAAAGTCACCATCAGACAAGTGACACCATCTCAACAAATCCATATTTGATCTCTAGCTGCAGATTAATAACACAAAACTCCCCAAAATGGGAAGTTCTGGTTAGTTTATATTAGCTGAACTTTCAAGTTTCCTTGACCACTGTATTAGACACCAGTCTATGCCAATGAAGCCTCTGGATTATGACTGATCAGACCAGTATGGTGTTTAGTAAATATTACTGTGTATCAAATCTCTGAAAATTTTAGACATCAAATGCTGCTTTACGTCAGGTCTGATATTATTCTCTCCTAAATGGATCAACACATGGTCTGGCTGGCTGACCTGGTGAATAAGCCATTGAGAGCTGCTGCCAGCTGTTCCCAAAGCAGGCCTGGAAAGCCTTTCCATATCATCTAAAATAACTGGACCAAGGCACAAATTTGTCCTTCTTGGCCATTCTGCTGCTGTTGTGCATCTGGGGCCAAAATGCATAATCTGGCAATCTGCAGGTGAGAAATAACTGTTACCTATAATGTTTCGTTTACCTGGAATAAGCCTACCAGTAAAAAAACAGAGTGATGTACAGACTGTGAATGACGATAATCTTGTATGACTTTTAGAATGAAGTGATTTTACTCTGGGATATATATATTCAACCCCCACAGGCAGGTAAGTGACATATACCAAGTCAGCCAGTAGAAAACTGTATTTTCCCTTTAATTCCATTTGTAATAAGGACTGACCTCCCCTTTTACTCTCCCTCCCACTTTAAAACTAGGTAGGTGAAGGGTAAGGGGGTGTTGGCCTTTCTTACAAATGGAAATAACAGAAAATGTAGTTTGTCAGTATGGTTGCAGTGACATGTAATGCACACATCTTAATTAGCACTTTCTTTTTCAAGAAGGCAGGTGTTATAAAATAACATCAGGATGTCAACATAAGGTTCTTCTCTGGTGGTGAAGAGGGATAAAGCCCTATCTATGGCCCATGCAACCCAGGTTCAATTAGTTTGGGTGACTGATAGAGAGGCAGGACAGATGAGTATAGAGAGGGAGGACAGATGAGTATGCCCACCCATGGTGGAAGGATGCTCATTGATGATGCTCCCTAAGGGGATGGATGGTCCAAAGAGGGTAGTTGCCCTCAGACATACTCCGTGAATGTTGGGAGGTAGAAAAAAGGAGTGTAGGGCCATATCTTTCAACTGTCCAGATTTTTGCCTCATATTTTTTGTCTATTCCTCATCAAATTAGTGGTTTTCTGGTAAATTATTAAGGACTGAAGTCACTAAATTATGACAGGCATTTGAGTTTCAGACTTCATATCCTTCAGAAAATGCATGCTAACACAAATCCTGTTATTCTAACAACTTTCTAATTTTATAAGAGCAATATTTAAAATCTGTCCCTATTTTGGGACTTTGTTCCCCTATTATTTCAAGCTTTACCCAGATTTCTTGTGCTAAGAGGGTAAGAGCTATGGCGGACATATAAAAAGAGCTTTCCCTGATGGTAGCACAGATGGCCTTTAGGATCCATGACCAGACCTGGCATAGAAATGGGGCACTGGAGACTCAGCCAGTAGGATGAAGTCCGATAGGACTCAAAAAAGAAAAAAATATATAAATATGAGGGGGAACAAGTTATTGGAGAATGATAAGCATAACACATGACCAATGCAATTCTAGGAAGGAAGTATACAAATCTTAACATGAGCTTCCTAGGAGCAAAACAGAAAGACATGCTTCGACAAAAATCTTTACATGCTTTAAATGTTACACCATTGTCAACTCTTAACAGAAGTGTTGCCTTTCTATAGTGCACAGCTTTAAACCAGCATTTGGGCAGGGTGCTTTATGATGGCAGATAAGAGATCTGCATACTTCAGTAAGACAATAAGGATAGTTTCTGTGACTATGTTATGATGCCTAGTCTCGGAGAAAAAAATCTACATTGTCTGTTTTCAGCCTTACCTAAAAGGGTGAGGCAAACCGTCACAAAATCACAGCGGAATCTAAGTGACATTCCATTTACTGCATTGATAATTAACTGCATTTACTCTTTGGTAATACATATTTAAGCACAAACAAGTTATAAAATATAAATAATATCTAACTGTATGCTGCTCCAAAAGAATACACACACGCACACACACACACGCGCACACACACACGCGCACACACACACACACACACACACACACACACACACACACACACACACACACACACACACACACACACACACACACAAAACTGTAGCTAAGCTGGCAACTCTAGCTTGTCTTGCAGGTGTTTTGCTATGAACTATTTCTACAGGTAACACCCAATGAAAAAGCTTCTGTCCCCACCCTGTGACTCATAGTTAAGAATAAGAGTGAGTGACACTGCTTTAAATAAATGACACAGTGGACTGACCTGTTTTTGTGCAAAACTATCTGCACTTCAGCTCCACAGGAATACACTGAGCATAAGTAACTACAGGCTTTATCCACTCAGGCAGGTAAGTAACAGCACTATTTTTTAAAGTGTTAGTATTTCAGTCTGTAAAAGTTGATAGTTCAGCTTTCTGTTTTATAAGGGCTACAACATAAAGATTTACTGTCACTCTGGACAGGCATCAACTGCACTTTTATTAGAAGGCTGTGTTCATTAGTTTGTGATACCTGCAAACTGAAGTGAAAGGATGACAATTAAGTAAAGTATATTTGTCTTAGTAGTGACTCAGTGGAAAGTTGGCTCATTTTGTGATGGGTATTTCATTAAAATGTGAACTTGCCTTCTAAGTCAAGAATCTTGGGAATGGATGTGACCCAACAAGCTATTTTGCTGATACTGAAACACTAGATTAATTTATAAAGCACAGCTTTCTTTTTCACAGATTGCACTAGGAAATTAAAATAAAATGTCTAGAACAATTAGAGTAGTAAGTAATGTGAAATTATCTACGTGTGATTTCATTAAATAGCTTACAGATTTAAAGCCAAGATTAGTCAGGGTGCATAGGCTGCATTGATTGCTGTACACATTTTGTATTGGTTGTCAATGAACTATTGATTCTGTTATTGCACCGTAGAGGATAGAAGTTGTTGTGGCAATGATACATTGCTAAAGGAATACACAATTAAACATTAAACTGTACTAAGTTCTAAATCGCTGCTCTGTTTATGTCAGTCTACATGTTCGCTGTTTGCTATCAGAGTGTCTATTTAACTCCTTTCTCGTTCTTAAATCTAAAAAAAGAGAAATACAAAAGAATTCAGGAGAAAGATAGGAAGCAAATCTGAAGTCAATATTTACAACAGTATTTTTTTAATAATAAAACCTCATAGTAATTTACAATAATCTGTTAAGAGTGAATAACTTATGACCAGGGATTTGAGCTGGGGGGCACAAAGTCTTACTGTTATGCAAAGGCAGACTAAGGCAGAAAGATATGAAATACTGTCAGTCTGCAGTTCAAACACTGACACCACCACTTTCCCCTGTGCACTGGATACTATTACCTGAAAGGTGAGGCTCCTTTTATGCGTCTTGTTCAACTACTAGATACGTAGTTTGTTACAGCTTGGTTTGCATTGAAGTCAAATGCCTACTGATTAAATCCTTCGCATATGCAATCTGCTTACTCAAGAAAGATGAGAAAAGCATTATTGTTGATAGAGTACATGCCTCTCTGTGTTAATAACTTATTTCTCTGAAACGCAAACAAATGGTGATAAGACAATGGATGCAAACTATTTTTCAGCTACCTTTCCATTGTAACACTGTTAGTCCTATCTGCTCTCCAGAGTTGATAGTCATATTTGCATAGTCCTACATTTCAAGATGCTTCCTTTATATTCTAGTTCTATATTCCTACTTCACTACAATGGTTTGGGCCTTACTAGATGTTTAGTATAGAGGGGTTCTTGCAGTAATTCAGATGTTTTTGATATGATTTACTGTAATTTTTCTCAAAAAAATAACTGGTACTTTTAATAAGGACTCATAATATTAGCATGCATTCATAAAACACATTAAAGGAAATACATACAGAAATGTTATCAGTTGTCTGCTTATCTTGCCTAGGGAAATGAGGTGGTCTAGTCACATAAGGCCAGTCCCAAGCTGCCCAACTTTGTCTTCCTTTGTCTTCCTAGAATTAATAGTGTTTCCTGAATGCAGCAGGTGTTATATACACATTATATAATCTCTGTTATTACTATGTATGGAAAAGGCATTGTGGGAAGGTACACTCTGCAAAAATAATGTATCAAGACACCACTTTTTTAGAAATATTGAAATATTTATAGAAATGCTAAAATGCTTACAAATACAAGTCCCATTTTGGGACAGAAGCTCTTTATTTAAGATTGTTGGGTTAAAAAATACTTATTGTTTCTGATCTCATAATTTAATTTTCCATAGTAGGAGAAAGATGTGCATCAAATTAATTCTTAGTGTAAAAAGTTAAAATGAGTTCTTTTATACTGTGCTTTCAGAAATGGTCCTTTCAAAATGTTTAGACACTATCTTATCTTTTTCACCTGAAAGACACATCTTCTTTAGCATAACTATCTGCTGACATCAGCTGGGCAGCCCTGATACCCAATGATAACATTCTACAGTGAATATGCTTCCCATTCCTTTCTGAATTTCTTTTTATTCCCAAAATGTTGCAAAACCTGCCTTATTGTTGGATTGTTTCAGTGCATGAATTTTTGGCTCATAGTCAGATTAGGTGCAACCCATGTGTTTACCATAAACCTCAGAGATGAAGGAAATGCCCCCTAGCTATGTGCTAGAAATGTACCCAATGCTCACCTCTTCATATGTCTTTACCACCACTGTCTGAGTATACATTTACAGCCATTCTGTACGTCAGCTGGTAATGAATTTTATCCATGAACTCTTGTGCATGAAAAATAAAACAGAAGTACTCTATACTTCTTCAGGAAAAAAAGGGCTTTTCTAATATTTTCTAAATTAAAGAAGTTCATGAAGCACTCTGAGGCTCATTTTATTTGGCCTGGAAGCCTTTCAACAATTTTTTATTTTGTGTAATTATGTCTCACTGGAACATACTCAAAATAATTATTCTCCATCCTCATGCTTAAGCCTTTTGTAATGTGAGAAACTTGCCATGGAGACTGTACTGTCTTATACAAAGGTAAATACAGGTTTCACTTCTGGTCTCATGTTACTTTAAAATGCATTACATGGTGCTTATTTGTGCCTGGGATTCTCAGAACTAGATTTCTGAAAAATAATATTATACATTCATTTGTGCTACTCACCTCTTAGCTATTTGATTTGTTACACTGTTTGCTTTTTTATTTGCTTGGGCAGTGTCTGTGTCACATGACTTGTTCATGATGTTTAGACAAGTGGAAGGCATTCTGTAAATTTGTAAACTGTATCTGCATGAAACAATAGTGATGAAATAAAATACTGACATTGGGCTTACCAAATAACTCTACATTATCTAATCAGTACTGCAGTAGAACAAATATAATTCAAAATCCTTAGCAAGTTGAGGATAAAATATAAAAGTTTTATTCAGGCATTTGTTTTTACCTACAAAGTCAGTTACACACCACATCAGATAATTGGTATTTTTGATTGAGTTCACAGTAGACATATAGTGTTATTTTAGTGAAACGATATTTTGGTAACAAAGTGGTATGTGGTTTATTTAGTGTCTTTGTAACATATGTCATTATATTTTCCTGGAAAAGCCCCATCACTTTTGATGACATAAATGCAGACAGAAATATCTCCACCCAAAATCTTGTCAAACCAGTTCAGTCTCTCTTCTTTGGTAAAATGTGATGCCTTCTATTTTCCAGATATGATAAATATCCAAGGTTTACCAAGCAAAAGCCACAATACTGCATTTACGTCAACATGCTTTACTGAAAAAGCCCTTAAAAAATCTGCATTCACGGAGAATTTGCTCACATCTGTGATGAACCAGGCATACACTATAGTGCATAGGTATTAGCCATACATACTTTGTTCCAAACCTAACAGTATGTTATTCAGAGTCAAAATGTGCATACATCTGCACTCTGGAATCCATACATGTTTGGAATTCAATACAGTTCTTTCCTTTTCAGAAAGATGCATTTTCCTTAAATCTTTTCTTGGGTTTAAATAAATAAAACAGTTCCAGATTCTGGCATTACCTGCTTCCAATTGTCTTTTTTTCAGCATTATTTTAAATTTATTACAACTTGTAGCATCTTCAAAGTGCCAGCCAATTTTAGATTCTTGACCATCCCTAAGCACTGACCTTCCTTATTCAGACATTGTTAGACGACTGTTAGAATATAGTGCCCATTTCCTAGATCTGACAAAATAAAACACCTTCTATGATTCAATGTCTTATATCTTGTGCTGCAGTTCCCCTTCCTTTAATATTACAGAAAATGCCCAGTGTTAAATAAAATGTTGTATGTCTAAGCATTTTTAATTTTCATAAGTGCATATGCTGTCTCTGATGATACATGGCCCCCGAAGCTCTTCACTTCCATGATCCACAGGAAAATATATCCTTCCAGTGGTCATTGTTTCCTCCCCAAATGTAGTTTAATCCTTTTGACATATTAAACATACATTCACTGCATTCAGTGATATTCCCAGGTTCCTCTACCCTGCCACCCTAAACCTAGTGTGTCTCTTATTTATTTATAATTGCAGATTTGTTTACTGTGTGAATACCTTTGAAAAAGATGCCACTGTACTGATGTATCCTTAGAGACTTAACACTACAGAATACATACACCAATGTAAGACAATCATAGCCTCACTAAATTTTAGCTATAATAGTGCACTGACTTCACAGACTCTGTTTCTTAACAGAAATGGTCAAAATGTTTAGGAATGAAATGTAATACAGAAATTATATTTCGGTATTGAAACTGTTTCACACTAAAGATGGTATGCAACAATTAATATATGCCTCTCAGTAATGTTATGATGCAAACAACAACATTATATACTATATTTGTATGTCAATTTCATTCAGTAATCTATGAGCACTGAATCTCGAATGAATGAAGAATAAAAACATCCAATATTATTTAATACTGCACCTTTCCTTTCTTCTCTTTTCTCAATAGCAACTTTAAATCTACCATTTTTGTTTTAAAATATTAGTAACTCTGCTCCTATACTTTCAGCATTATCAAAAACATAGCTGTTCTCAGTATATCATGATGACCTTTAACTTTTAGTTCTTATCTTTGTAACAATGAAACATTCATAGGTTAGTACTAAGCTAACTGCTCTTGCAAGCCATTTTAAGCCTAGCCAATTATCCCTTGTGAGACTCAAACCCTGCACCTTGTGTTTGTAGGACAAACACTTTAACCATTAGGCCACCCTCCCCCCATTTGTTCTTATAGGTGCCTCCCACTCTTATCACATTCTAGTTCCAAACCTGTCCTTGTTGTCTGAAACAATTTTTATACTGTAATGTATTTTATTGAAAGAAGCCTTTTGCTTATTGTTTACTTGCTTCATTAAGATTCCCCATGCACTATATAGCATCTTGTCATCCCGTTTCCAATACTAACATGAAACTGTATTCAAAAACTCAGCTTTTCATACTGTCTAGCAGAATATTGTATATACTGACAGTGAAAACTTTTTTGAGCACTATTAGAAAGTGTGTAAGTATACAGTGTGTTTTCAGAGCAGATAAATTATTATCGGACATTGTAGTCTGCTTTATTAAATATAAATTTAGTAATCAGCAGGCATGAATAATATCCACATATACCAAGGAGCCTCGGAACTCTTGCTATAAAGCAACACTATGATGAAAAGGGTAGTAAGAGAAGAATTAAGCAGCTGACATCTCCTGAGTCAGTGGTACATAACTGATATACACATGGTTGTTAAACACTGCAGACCACATGGATTTGTCAGCACGTTGCTAGGTAACTGCAACAAAACATATGTCAAGGCAGTGCTTGCTGACTTCTGTATCATTAAAGTCATGCAGCACTAGCATACTTTATTGTCAGTGTGATGTTGCTATTTATAAAGTTCTAAATGAGAAAAAGGTTACAAATCAGATTTAGTAATTTCTGTAATAATAATGCCAATAGAAGCATGTTAAGCCATCAAAGTTAATTCCTCCAATTCCTAAAACCCCAAAGTGATTATGCTAAAAAACTAAAAAAACATTTTCAGCAAATGAGAAATAAACCTTTTTTTTGTAGGGGCAACACCCCCCTCCCACCCCTTTTTTATATATACTGACTCCATGACTGCAGAACATAGGGAAAAAAGACAACATCAAAGTCTGATGAAAGTAATTTTCAGCATATCCATGTCATGGTTTCAACACACAAATACCTGCAGTAATATATCACACTCATCCATACATCCACAACCCCTTTTTTCCCAGTTTTGCACATTGGGTTGGCATGTCACTTCAACAGTGACAATCATCTAGAGCCAAGGTTTACGGTGGCTAGGCTTGCCATGGTAGTTCATCCTCACCACTCACTTGCATGCACACTCACACCTATGGACAATTTAGAGTGTCCAATTCACCAACTGCATGTCTTAGGAATGTGGCAGAAAACTGGAGCACCCAGAGGAAACCCACACAAACACAGGGAGGACATGCAGACTCAACACAGAAAGCACCCCAGCTGAGAATCAAGCCAGGGAACCTCTTGCTGTGAGGCAGCAATGCTATCATTTTGAAAGGAACCACATCCTCAAATAGCATAACATGTTTCAGTACTAAAAAACTGCTCATTCAAAGAGGAATGGATTCCTGCAATTCCCTTAAAATCTCTTATTGTACCTGTGTTTAAATGAGGAACCTCACCTGCTCCTAGTAACTACCACCCTATTGCATTCATCTATCGCTATCAAAAGTTTTGAAGAAACAGATATCAGCTCTATTGGCACCTTCTTAATAACAATCTGACACCTACCAAGCAACAGAATCATAGACCTACACACGGCAAAGACCAACATTAGCTTGGCACCGCTGAATATTACCACAGGCATGTGACATGTAACAGGGCTGTCATTTCACTGAATTTACATCTCTCAAAGACATCTGCTGTGTTTCTGAATTGGTTTCTACTTCATATGAGCCTCTCTCTCATGTTCTCTCTCTCTGTCTTCAGATAACTTGCTGGTTTCTTTAAAGGTAAGCCATAATCTGTCAGATGGGATGGCACTAGTTCTCCTCCCCCCTCATCTCTGTGTGTGACCCTAAATGTTCCAAAAGGATCAGCTCTTTACCCCTTATTGTTCAGTTTATAGATCAATGTGATTATCCCAAATGGATTTATATGCTGGGAGTTTTAATATCCTACTCAGAAGTGACTTTTGTCTCTGTCATCAACTCTGAACTGCAAGACACATTCAGCTCCATACAGTTCTGGTCAATCTCTTCTGGACTTTGTATCAATACTAATAGAAATACCAATTCCATGTTTTTACCTGCAAGGACTCATGAATAGTAGTCAAGATCCTAGTTTCAACAGAACAGTAAACCTATCCATTGCATTCTTTTCATCATTTCATAACTGTATTTAGTTTTATCAAATTCCTTGGGCTGAACATTGATAACTATCTGAGATATCATAAGCATTTAAAAACTTTTTTCATGTATAACAAAAAAATAAATAAATAAACACTTGTACAACTTTTTAACTCCAGTTTTCAACTCAGTATTTACTTAATTTTTCTTCTTCTATCCATTCTCTGTTTTGTGTTTATGTTCATTAACCATTATTCCCTCTCCTTTCTTCACAAACTAGAACAAGGTTATGGCATGAGTGACAGGTTTCCAGCTGATTACCATTCAAGAACTCATCACTGTTCATTACTTTAAAATGTTCAGTGTTTTGACTTCAACCAACACGTCTCTAATTCAACTAAAATTCACATATGAACTACCCCAGCTGCCCCTAATTTATTACTATCTTGGACTGGTACAAACCATTTTAGGTATTTGGGTTAGTTCATATGCTTCCCATAGCTACATCCATATCTAACAAGACAGTCAGTGCTTAATAGGTTCACAAATTCAAAGGAACTTACTAGACTTTGATATTTGCGGATCTTAAGAAGTCTAGCCTTACATCCCTGTGGTGGTTTTCAGCCTTTATATTTTGCATGCAAATCACCCATAGGTAGACCGAAGAAGGATATTTTGGGACACTTACTTGTTTCCCCAATCTATGAGGGAGATGGGTGCTTAACCAGGGGTGAATTTGTGGTTCCCATACATATGTCCAAATTCTATTTGAAAAGAATAAGAAAAGTATTTTCAAATATGTGGAGTGTGAGACTGTTTCATAGAAGCAGTATTCCCTGTGATACGAACCTATCCCTCCAACATGTTCTCCTGATTTACATCCCTTGAGCAAGTCTTTATGATGCCACTGAGCTTTCAAATATGTAATAGGTATGTCAGAATAAGGGCTATACTCAAGGCGCAGGTCGTCTTTCAGTAGTCTGTATGAGACTGAGAAGAGGGACAAGCCTTGGAGACAGTCTGCATAGTTTTTACAATTTAGGACCTTTTTGTGAGAAAGTGTTGTGGTCATTCCAGTTGTGACAAGTGTTTTGGGCAAATGCATACTGAAACGGCCTTACACTCAATGATCAGTCTAAGGAATGGCGAGTACAGTGAAACAATTACATCCCTGGATCAAGATGCAGTACACCTAGATATAAGCTGAGCAATAAAAAAGGGTTCCCTTAACAGTGGATATGTGATGATCAAAGGACAGTTCTTTGTTGACATAGGTTCTTAGAGCCCTAACTATGGGATCAATTTTCAGAGATGGGTTGTCAATGTGATAGTTACAAGGATAGTCATGCTTTCTGAAAGTTATGATTTATATACGTCTTGGTATTTAGTTTTAGTCCATGGTTTTGACACCAGCTATTTGCTTGGGACAGAACTTCTTGAAGGAGCTTGGTGTCCTTTGGGGAGTTTCTGAAGGCACAGAGGTTGCAGTGTTCTGCATACTTGGTCAGCTACAAATTCTTAACCTTAGAGTTGACCTCTGAGAGGTAAATGTCAAAGAGGAGTGGCCCAAGGACTGAACCCTGGAGTATGCCACTAGTGAGAGGTCTTTTGCAGGAGGTATAGCCATCTACCCTAATTTCATGAGTTCGTTAGACAATTTGCTATCCAAAGAGTTATGTAGGGATTGACATTTAGCTGGGAGAGTTTGTCTACAATATCTTAACTCATTCACTCCAAAGGAGCTCAGGAGTTTGCTCTGTAACTTTCAATGGGAGGAGCCTAAGCTTTTTGACAGAATCAAATTATGTCCTCACATTTCAAACAAATGTTCATATCTCTGGAACCATAGGGATTACGAAAGAAGTATAAATGGCAAACTCTTCAGCACAAACTTTTTTTTATAGTGGTAGTATTCTTTAGGTTCTAAGTCTTAAACCAGATCTTATAAGTTACAGTAAACACAGTAACTATTATGTTTGTAAACTTTTGTAAACAACTTACCATATCTCAGCAACCTCTCTAGTTACACACGTACTATCAGCAGCATTTTATTCATCTAGCTGAGAGCTTTCATTTCAGGCTAAGGAGTTCTGTCTGTGTTACATGGTTGTTGAAATATTTAGTGAAATTTATATCTGTATAACTTAGTATCATAAAAACAACAGTTACTATCTATTTACCTGCACTAGACAGAGGTCAAAAGTTAATGCACTTTAATTTGTTATTGTGTAAGCTTTAAGATGAAATATTTTAAAACTTTGTACATAGCATGGTTTTGGAATTATTGATGCAAATATAAACAAGCAATATTTGAAGCCTAGAGGCTTTATTAGGAGTTAACTGCAGATACACCTGGAGGTGTCACTCGGATGTAATGACATGGTGTCAAAAACATTTTTGAGGTGCACACTGTTTTGCCATCATCTATTGATTAAGTAACTTTTTTGAAGAAGTCAACTAGATTAGAGTAGGTAGGACCTGCCCTTGATGAATTTAACCCGGGATGGGCCAAGAGTCTGTAGATTACCTATAGCCTTATAAATTAATTTCATAATGATCCCTTATAGTCTATAGATGATTCATGATTCTCTGCCGATACAGGCAAACTATGAGACATCCTTCCAATTACACTGTGGCAAATTTTTTTTCTAATATGCATGCAACATCTCACTGAAAAAAGGCTTATGCTGATGGTCCTATAAAATGAAGATGTTCCCTAGACACTCAACTTTATTTCATTTATTTATTTTCTTGAATAAGAGTGAAAGTTTTTAAGTCAACTGCAGTTAACACAATAGTACACAAGTGTAGTTTGGTGATAGTACCTTGATTTATGTCTCAAAAAGAGGAACGCTTGCCAAAGTTGTAGGAAATACCTGCAGAAATAAAATAAGAATGTGTTAAGGTAGTAGTGAACTCAGAAGGCCTCTGAAATGACATGTGAGATGAGTGCAATTAGAAGCCTTGGAAAAATGATGGAAACCTTTAAAGAGGAGGAGTGAATGTGAATGTTAAACGTCATAGTTATCTTGCTGAAGTGAATGAAGACTATGCAGGGTTGTGGAGGCCCTGCACACCACTGAACACTGACTGAACAGCTATATAAAGAAAATGATGAACTAAAAGGGCAGTGTTCATTTTTGCTGGCTGAGTTTTAGGTGCTGAAAGACAAACAGGTAGGCCACAAAGGGAGAGCCCAAGGAAAAGTATACAGACTTTTGGTGTATCAGTGAAAAGGAAAGGGAGGATAAATTTGTCTCGTACAAAAATAAAGTGGTTGGTAGGTTGGCCTACATATAAGTCAGTATAGAAGCTTATGCCTAGATTGAAAGCAACCTAGGTATATACTGGTATGATCTGAGGTATAAAAGTTTAAAGTTCATATTTTGTTTCTGCTATGGCAACTGAATAAGTAATATGATTGGTGACAAACATTTTCTTCAACAATTACTACAGTATATTGACTCAATGAAAAATGGTACAATTTCTAGTCTCAGTGAAAGAATGCAGGCTGAGGAATTTAAGATTCAGCATTCTTTAAGGTGCAGTCCCGATTGGATTTGGGGAAAAAGGGTTTGTGGATGGATGGATGGATGGATGGATGGATGGATGGATGGACAGAAAGTATTAGTAATAATTCAAGTCTTTGACTCATTGTGGAATGTTAGGAATGAATGAAACTGAGACAGTTTCAGAGACCAGTGGAGAAAGGATAAAAAGATCTGCAGTGAATACATTGAAAGTCTTTTGAAGACCAGTGAGTTAAGAAGAGTTTCTTATTTTAGAACTTGTGATTCAGCAGAAGGAGGTAGGAAGCACCATGGTAAATCAAGCCTGGCATTGAACTGATCACAGTGATACTGGATAGTGAATATTTGTTAGGGTGACCATGTCAGGTGATAGTACTGATAAACGGGTATATTACAAGGGTAATCAAAATGTAATATTTGTCAAAGCTTTTATTTGGTCTAGCAGAGAGGGATTGTCTGGTTGTTCCTCTCCGTCTTAATAACATCAATAATGTGAGATGGTTATGAGTAGAATTTATACAAAATAATGTGGTATTTCCCTACCTATGCATGACTGAAATGTGTTTCTTATGGTATAAAGTACCAGTAGTAGTAGTAATACATGAATAACTGAGTTTTGCAATGGTACTTACAATATTTATATTATTTTTATTCACACTTTGTTGACTAGGTTAGTCCAACTCGACCATTGGTATCTTTTAAGCAGAGACACAAGGTGGTATTTATAATGACTAGGGGAAATTTGCCATGGGCACTAGGGAAACATCCCCTATTCTTTTTTATTAGTGCAGTGGGGTCTTTCTATATCCATCTGAGCTACCACTGAGTCAAGCAACAGGAGCTCGGTTTAATATCTCTTCTGAAGGATGACACAATCAGAAGTCAACAACCTCCGTTATGCAGCACTGCACTGTCATTATTAGAAAATGAATCCAAATACCCAATGTGGGAATAGATGAATAAAGAGGCTGTCACCAATAGTTTTAATAATAAATGGGGGCAACACAGAGGGTTATGATCAGGTCTGTGATCATAACCATGTTATTATGTGTTTGAGACATGGATGCCAATAAATTTACCTAGAGGGCAAAGCTCAAGAGGTGAATCTTGGCATCCATTTCATGAACACAAAATAATGGGTTATGGCATGTTAGTTTGGACATTAAAATCTGTCTCTGTCTATCAGAGACATTGGGGGTCAGACCCAGGGTAAATTTCTGATTTCCCATCTATTGGTCAATGCTTAAACGGGGTTAAGGATGGACTCTGCTTCACATGGATGGGGGCCCTGTTCCAGAACATGAGAATCCTCTGAGTCATATATCTGTCTTGCCAATGTGTTTTCTCATGCTCTGGAACAGGGTCCCCATCCATGTGATGCAGAGTCCATCCCTAACCCTGTTTAAGCATTGAGTCTGCCAGGTTTAGTAGTCATGACCTTTCCCTGACAAAGCCAAACTGGGTTGGGTAAAGTATCTGAAGTTTGCCTATGTCTTTGCTGATCATTTCCATGATAATTCATTCCATGGCTTTGCATATTAGACTAGTCAGACTAATAGGTCTGTAGTTTCCAGGGTTTGTTGATGGTCCACCCTTATGAAATGAGATAACTGTTGCAGTCCTCCATTGTCATGGTACAAAGACTACTCTGAGGCTATAGGAGAAAAGCAATTCAAGTGGTCCTGACCATGTTTCAAGCTGTTTAGGAGGCATCCTGGGATATTGTCTGGACCCACTGAGGGTGTGTTTTGTAGCTTGGCAAGCACTCCAAGGTGCTGGTCCATGTTAACAGTCAGGGAGTTATGCTTATAGCCAACTGTAACTGTGCTTTGGGGTATGTAACATCTGTTACACACCTTTGAATGTGCTGTTAAACTGGAGTCTCACACTACAGAAGTGTATAGCAGGTTTATCTTTTTTTCTGATTTTGAAGTATAATCACAGTGCTCCATACACTGCAATATTGTTTCATCTTAAAAGTTTGCTGACAAGATTTTGTAGCTTGTTACAGTCGTTTTGACAGAACTTTTCTGAGCAATAGAGCGATCCTGTACTCTTCAACATGCCAATACAAAATAAGGTGCTAAACATTTGTAAGGCAATGTGGGTATATATTGAGGTACAGTAAATTACTACTTTTACATGAAAGAGTATGTCATGTTAGGAAGTCAAATGTATTATTGCAGAGCACTTTGATTATAAGATTAGAAATGGCAAGTTTGTAGTATTGTGCAATATGTATGCATGTCTGGCTGTGGTAATAAGATAGGCTTGCATAGAAACATGTATTTCAAACAGATATGAATTATATGATACCCATACCTGAGGAGGGAGAATCATTTCTTTCTGCAGTGTCAAATAATAATTTTACAGACAGAGGTCTACCTAGTAAACTGGGTGAGTTAAACATATGCATATTATCAATGTGTTTCCATCCTTATGGATGGAATGCAAACTTCAAGTTACATTTTTATGAAAACAGTTAACTTAATGATTTACTTAATGTAGATATATTTTTGGGTCCATGAGCAGAGGAAATTTTAAGTTAATTCTGATTTTGATGTTAGGACTAAGGCACTTATTTGTTAACTTGCATCTCTTAAATATACCAGGAAGGTTGTTAAAGGGGAAATTCGTTACAAACTGTGGATAAGCTTTGTAAAATAGAATGTTATTGGGCTGCTCAATCGACCTAAAATAAAACAAATGTTCAGTTATCCAAGAAAGCTATCTCTGTGGGTTGTGGCACTGCAGGGAATACATTTGGATTCCCAGGAGTATACTCACTGATACATGGCTACTGGTCTTGACTGGGTAGCATCAACATTTGATTGTGAATAGTAGTATGACCCTAGATGATATAATAGTGGCTGTTCAGGGCTACTTTCTTGAAGTAAAGGGCACATTGGTTCAGATTTTCTAACTGTATATCATTTATATCTACCCACAGGGATGACACAAAAAGAGTTCTGGGAATAATAAAGGAAGTTGTATCCTTTCCACAAAGGAATAGCAGTCTAGTTTGGAGACTGGAATACTGGGACAAGTACATCAAAGATTAGAGGTGGATCACATACAGGGAGACGTGTTGGTAGTTATGGTGACTGTGGTCTCTGATACTAAATATATACAATATAACATTTGTGCTACTAAGTATAACTCGACATCAAAAATAGATAAGGTATATGTAACGTCTAATTAATTAAAACAGTAAAGATGTATCTTGTTTTAGTTTCTGATTATGCCTGTCTGGAGTGCATACACTAGTGCACTGTCACTTGGAAACATAGGGATTTTTCTATATGTTATCTTAGGCAAGAATTATTTGTTTGCAGTGAAAACAATTAATGTAGAGAAAATTAACAGAAATTGTGAGGAATCAGCAACCTCTGACAAGGAAATGAAATTCCTCTAAACAAACATTTAGACTGACATAAAGGGTCACACAGGCATGTTAATAAGGAATAGTCAAGATGGTTTGAGAAACATTCGTTGGTAGACTTGCAAAATAAGTTTATAATAATGATTTACCACTACAAGGAAAATAGAAAAAGTGAAACAAGAAATTGAGGACTTAAGAAATAGGAGTTATTAAAAGCATGATATTTTTATAATTTAGTGTATTTAGCAGGGGACCACTATGAATTACTAAATGACTGAAAAGAAAGAACGGCACTAATTTTAATAGTCACCTTTGAGTAATAGCAGAGACATTTTGCTGATATTACAAACAGTTACAAAATTTGGGCGGCCACGGTAGTGCAGTGATTAGCATTGCCGCCTCACAGCAAGAGGTTCTCCAGTTCGATTCTCAGCTGGGATGCCTTCTGTGCAGAGTCTCCATGTCTTCCCTGTGGTCACGTGGGTTTCCCCCGGGTGCTCAGGTTTCCTCCCACATCACAAAGACATGCAGTAGGTGGATTGGACACTCTAAATTGGCCCTAGGTGTGCATGTGTGTGCCTTCTGTGGAAGGTTGGGCGCCAGGCTGGCAACTCGACACCGTAAAACTCCACTGCCAATCATGAGCAGACAGATGATCTGCTGTGGCGACCCCTAACCAGGAAAAAGCTGAAGGAAGACAAACAGTTACAAAATTTGGAAATTTAATGGCATTAATATGAGAGTAAGACTTTAGAATATCTACAAGGTTTACAGCTGCTGAAACTTGCTAGTGAAGGTGCAACAAAATGCTGAATCCTATAACCTGGGAAGAGTACCAGAATGTTTTATAAGGACAGGCCCTTTCCCCAATTTAGTGTAAACTTTTAGTTGGTATACATAATTACAGGGGGTGGGAGGGTGCAGCCCCCTACAACAGAAGGATTCAGTGAACACAGGATAATGCTTATATGGGGGGCTTCGACCCCCACATCCCCGCTATGTGGGGGCTGTGCCCCCCCCCGGTAATTATAGATACCAACTCTGAGGTTGCAGTAAATTGGTGAAAGGCAGGTTCTATTAAAGCTAATTTACCAGTAAGCTAGTAGTAGATCTTGGTTCCTTTCTGTTGGCCAGCTATAGCCATTTGGTGACTTTATGTTTGAAGACATGCCTGCTCATTAAAAGTACAGTTTGCTGAGTAATGTTAGATATACAGCCTTTCAATGTAATATTTCCTTGATGGCTGGACATGGACCCGGTTGCTAAGAGCAAAATAGGTTTGGTAGAAGTGGTAGTATATCTGAATGGATGTTTAAAGGAAATGGGAAGGATGTGGGTAATGTATTGAAAATTGGGGAGGTGTATTTTTCAATGAATGAAGTGTCTTTGCTAGGGATAAAATTTGAGAAAATTATGTATTATGATGCAATAGGAAGGTTTGATAAAAGAAATTAATGCAATGTGTCTTTTGTAGAGGACATACAAATTAACATTCATGAAAATGGTTAATCTGGTGAATTCTGTATTAATAAGAAAACAGCATATATGTCAAATGTTTATAAACTAGCAGATATGTCAAATGTTTATATTATCCCAGAAAAATATGAAAAGAAATTGTGCAATTGGTGTTTTCTTTTATAAAGGGTTTAAGATTAAACCCAGTGAAAGGAGGTATATTGTATCTGAGTGGAGATTAAGGCGGACTGGGTTTACTAAATCCAGTTGTTTATTATGCTCCCTTAAACTTGTAAAATGTATTAAAGTGTGTAAAAGAGAATGACAAATTAATAGTGAGAATATTTCAATATAAATACAAAATGTTCTGACAGATTATGAAAATAAGAGAAAAATAATATGTAAATGAAGAAATTAAAAATTATGGAGAAAAAAAATACTGACATGGAAAGTAAAGATTGATGCTACAGAAAAAGCCAAAAGCATGTGATATAAAAATGTAATGGAACAAAATTATTTTGTAAATCCATACAAAATGAAGTAATTAAAGCCATTAAAGTAAGGAAAAAGTGATGTACTAAGATAGTAGAGTACACAGGGACTTTTAATAAACAAAGTACCAGTAAAGGGAATATGCCATATAAACAGAAAGTTGAAAGAGTGCATTTATTTTGTGGGGAGAAAAAGACAACAGATCTCATTTTTTGAAATGTAAAAGAGTGGTCAAACTCTGGAAGAAGTTATGTGAATATTGTTTTTTGAGAATATTACTGGGATAAACAATATAGATATGAATATGAATATATAAGTACAAGAAGAAAGAGCATGAGAATGGTAGATAAGAATTTATTTTATGTAATATGGGTTATTTAGAATGAAAGAGTGAATTATTTTTTTTATTTACTGGGAAATTAAATTTGGTACATATATTGTTAAAAATTAAATCATAGTTGTGGAAGAAGGAGTGGGGGTCAATTATGGAATAATAGCAATGATGAAGTTATGAAAATGATAAACAGTAAAAAGATGTAGAAATGTGTGCATGTGTGTGTGTGTGTGTGTGTGTGTGTGTGTGTGTGTGTGTGTGTGTAAATATATATATATATATATATATATATATATATATATATATATATATATGGGTCACCTTCAGATGCCCGACAACGCGTTTCGCCGACACGGAATCCGACGGGACGAAAACACCGACAACGCAGATGACCGACAAGGTGAGAACCCGACGGACTCGGTAAGTGTGCGATCGAGTGAGGGATTTAGTGTTAGGGAGCGTACAGGTAAGTGTGCGATAGTGAGGGACTGTGGGTTTAGGGGTGGATTAAGTGAGTTAGGGTTAGGGTGCAGGTAGGGTGTGTGCGATAGTGAGGGACTGTGGGTTTAGGGGTGGGTTAAGTGAGTTAGGGTTAGGGCGCAGGTAGGGTGAGTGTGCGGTAGTGTTGGACCTTGGGGTTAGGGGTGGGTAAGTGAGTTAGGGTTAGGGTGCAGGTAGGGTGAGTGTGCGGTAGTGTCGGATCTTGGGGTTAGGGGTGGGTAAGTGAGTTAGGGTTAGGGTGCAGGTAGGGTAAGTGTGCGGTAGTGTCGGACCTTAGGGTTAGGGTTTGGGTTAGGGATAGTGGATATGTTATGTAGTGTACTGTGTTGTTTACGTGTAGTGTGTTGGTGTAATGGTTTTCAGTGTTTTGCGTTGTCGGTATTTTTTGTTGTCGGTCTTTTGGTGTCGGTGATTAGTGTGTCGGCGAAACGCGATTTCGAGGATATAAAGGTGATCCATATATATATATGTGTGTGTGTGTGTGTGTGTGTGTGTGTGTGTGTGTGTATATATATATATATATATATATATATATATATATCTATATATATATATAGATATATATATATATATATATATATATATATATATATATATATATATATATATATATATATATATATATATATATATATATATATATATATATATATATATATTTATGTGTGTGTGTGTATATATATATATATATATATATATATATATATATATATATATATATATATATATGTGTGTGTGTGTGTGTGTGTGTGTGTGTGTGTGTATATATAGATATATATATATATATATATATATATATATATATATATATATGTGTGTGTGTGTATTTCTGCCTGTAAATATGTACATTTTATAAATGTATAAATATTTTTTATGTTGTGTTTAATAAACAGCCGTACTCATTTTGATAGGTATTATAGGATCTTTTACATCCACTTAAGCCACTACCAGTTCCAACAGATGGAACATTGATTTAACATCTCATTTGAAAGTTGACACACTGAGGGTAGCACCCCTCTAATGCAATCAAAAGTCAGCAATCCATTTCCCTGGAGTGTGAATAAAGCCTATAGCCTTCTGGTCTTCCAACACCAAAGAAGAGTGTGCTACCTGACCATCTGACAATGACTCTTCAAGTACTCTGAGAAAAGCACCACAAGATTAAAAGAGGCTGCAGAATATCTGATGTGTGGTTTAAGGACTCTGTCTACTAGACTATGGTAGGTCACTGTTTCTCCATGAAGCTATTGAGTGTGTAGAATATTTTTCTCCCCGGCTTTAGGGTCTAATATAATTTGTTAATATCATATCTAAAATGGATAGAAATGTTGCTTTGCAGCAAATGATGTTGAAATAATTGGGTCAGTTTTGTTTTTTGACATCATTACAAAACTTAGAGAACCACCAGGCTTGAGGCCAGTACACTGGAGTTATTTCAATCACTCTGGGACTCTTATAAAACCTAGTATCTGCCATAACGCCTAGTATTTGCTTTGTGTGTTCCTCTTCCTTAAATGTTTGGTAGTGGGACTTGGGTATAAGGTATCTGATATGAATTTAGAGTTACAGTTTGTTAGAGTTACAATGTTGTGCTACATTAAATTGGTCTTGCCAGGTAGCTTTGAGAATATATCCCTTTTTCTAAGTACAGATTATTTACCTTCTTGTTTTTGGGATAATGACAAGGTGCTTGTGAGAGCATTGAGTTCTTCTGTGAAAATACTATAAAAATAAATGTTCAGTAGTTTTAAAACAATTTATGTAGTATATCTAATCTAGTTTCTTTTCCTCACTCTGTCTGACTCTATAGTTGACTTGTCCCTACTTTCAACTCTCTAAGATGAGTATTTCTGTTATTTGCCGTGTTGTGTTCCCTGTGCTCTCTTCATGTGCTGCTTTTCTATCAGTATTACAGTGCTTAATATTTTCTACAAGCTCATAAAGTGTTCTTTCAGACTCTTATGATGGGATTTTACCTCTCCCCTGAATGGTGTTAACCCAGCTGAGGTTTGGTGTACTTCCCTCATAGCAAAATCTAAGATGGAGAAGTAGCTGGTCCCAGGTTTTCCATTCTCTTCTATAACTGTTCTTAACAGTGACTCTTAGGTTTTTGTTAAAACATTCAAGTGGCTCACTTGTCTGAGGGTGGTATATGGAGTTCCTTACCTGTTGCACCTTCAAAAAGGGCTAATCCTATGCATTAGTTTGTAGATAAATGGGGTATCCTAGTCAGTAATAATTTTTAAGAAAATTTCTACCTTAGAAAAACAGAAGTACTAGTTCTTTTGCTATAGCTTTGCCATTCACTCTCTGTAAGGGAACTATATGAGGAAAGTTAGCTGCTTAGTCAGTGATTACTAGAATACACTGATGAACCTTACTGGAATGGAGACGTGGACCTATGAGGCCTACTCCTATTTACTTGACTGGAACTTCTGCTGTAGTCAGGTATATCAAAGACTTCAAAAACCCCAGGTTAAACTACATCTTTTGACAGTCTGCTAAGGCGGTTCATTTTTTTATTTCCTTCATAATATCAGGCCAGTATAATCTAACTATAGTTCAGTACTTGGTTTTGTCCACCCCCGTATACCCATATCCCCCAAACAATGCAGCAATGAGCCATCTTTATTACCATTGTTATAAAAGGCTTTGGAACTAGCAATTAGCTTACTATTTGGTCTCTTTCTTTGGTCACCCTGTGAAGCAAATCATTTCTTGTCCCAAAAAAGCTTATGAAATGGGGTTGTTCTGCTCAGTTGTTTCTCCTTCCACTAATGATACATTCTGTCTATCCATGTTCAGCATATTGTCCTCCCTCTGGGCTATCTTGAAAATAGTACGCCTTATCTAGAGACCTGCCGGGTGAATATTTCTTTCCTCTGGGTCTAGATGTGAAGTGACGGATGTAGCCACCTCTCCCAAAAATGAAAAACACAGCTATCCTCCTCCTTTTCACTCATCCTCTAAAACGTTTACCCAGGAATATAGTTTACATCTGACTGGGGTTTTGGCCTTGTATTTTTATCTAGTTTAGTATTATCTATACCTGCACTGCTCTTACAGTCTCACTTTGGTACCTGTTTGACTCTGTTCTCTGGTATATAACAAAGAAGTTTAACACTGCTGAGTTCCTTCATATTTTTATGTGACTATAAACCCTTATATATTGTCTCAGATGCTAATTTCTTTTTGTTTTTACTACTGGAGTCTCAGAATCAGGTCTGTTGATTCCTTCTACTCAAACCCAAATTGTAATGTCTTCGGAAGCTTACAGTTACCCACTTATGTCTTTACTTGGTCTGTGTATCTCTAATAACATAAAAAGTTTTATTCCCCCCCCCCCCCCCACACAATTTGCATAATTCTTTAAATTGGTGGAAGTCCTGAATGATTATCACATAATAACACATTTCATAAGTATGGTCACATGACAATGACAGAATGCAGATTCTTCACTCCTAGAAGATAACAAATCAGAATTCACACATTTCATTGATGAAGTTCCAGGCACATATTGTTTAACAGCTTGCTGGCTAGTATTACTTGACTTTATAGGTGTGACATTGTTAGCATTAGCCTTACAGCACCTTGCTGTGTTCTCTGTCTTAGAACATTTATAGCAAACTAGTTCAGATGACAATACATGTTGTTTGTTTAGGAGTTCAGCCTCTGACACTTTTAGACGAGGATATGTGACTAGTACTGGGTACAGACAAGGCAGCTTTAGAGATTGCTATTGCACTTAATAACATGTTTGCCTAAGCCAATGAATTGTTTAGAAACCTTAGGGTCACACTAAACAACTACTTTCATGTGTAGCTGGGGAATATCCATTTAAATGCATCTGCAAAATTTTATTTGCATTTTAAATCAATCACTTATGACCTTACTGATCTGTCTATAGAGAATGTCCAGTTATGGATCTTAGGGTCATGTGCTTTAGGTGGTTTTGCCCTCCCTGGACAAAACATATTTTTTTAGGTCCATGTAGTCATGAACAACATTGTCTCCAAGATCCATACAAGCTTTGTAACAACATTGTCTCCAAGATCCATACAAGCTTTGTGGGGGGGGGGGGGGTCTCCAATCAGATGTTATGACAAAAATCTTGCTCATTCAGCTTGGGACAATCTTCTTTCATCACAAACCTTTCAAAAGCCACAGGATTTACTTCCAAATCTTCCACTACCGTCATCTTTACAGGCATAATGTGTTTTAGAGTATCTGTTGCTGCAAACATAGTAGTTGTAGGTCAGTTATTTACTGCATAATAATTAGGCTGTCAATAGCTGTGATATCTTTTCCTAGGGTATCAATAATGTATTCTGTTGAGATGTAAACCATAGAATTATTATTATTATTATTATTATTATTATAGTCTAAGCCCAATCACAGCAGCTGCAGCATACACAGAGTTAGAGGCCAGACTTTAGCATCCCTTTTTCTTGCCATGAAAATCCTTTTGGCTGGTATGTACACTTGAAGTGGCACAAGGATGTTTTAGAAGCTTTTGTCAGTAGGCTGCCTTTGTGCCATCAGAGCATTTTCCAATATTGGCAGAAGTATGTAATACAACTTGTTCATATACATGGCCCACAGAAGTCAACAACCAGCAAACATAACTTTTCCCCAGTTAGCAGTCCCCCGCTTAAACAATAACCCATTAACAGTTATGAGATTACTCAGAGTGCAGACTGACAGAGGTTTATATAAGCTGCAGAATGTAGGGGAAAAAAATTTTACTTTTTTGCCTACATTCCTCTCCAATGTGTACAGAATGACTAGCAATGGAGCAAGTTATTACAGTTAATATTAATTTTATTTTGCAAAATCAAAAGAAAAAGAAGTGATACTTCACTTTCCCTAGTTTTAATTTACAAAATCAAAAGAAAAGAAGAAATAATTTTCCAGCCTCTCCATGCTCAATCAACAGGTTTCCTTTCTAATAGCAGAATCCTCCTACTGATTTCTGGAGTTATGCATTTCCAATCAGGTGTCCTAAATGAGACTTTTCTAGTCTACTCCACAAGAATCTGGACTCTTACTATTCACCTTACAATCCTAATACACGAATCAAGGCAGGCTAGTCTTATCTTCCTAGGAGACATGTTTCCTTCTGGGGATGCTCTCTATTTACTTTAGTAGCCTAACCTCTGAGAACCCCCCCCCCATTCTCATGTGTGCTGTGTTTGTCTATATATCATTGATTACTGTCCAGGTGTAGTCATCATTCCACAGTACAAACATATATAAATAAATAGAGTTACTCAACTGTATCACACAGGGATACTACAGCAAAACAAAGGTACTATGATGACACTTTAAGTCTTATTGTCATGCAACATGGATATTTGGTGCGGGGAAAATAACACAGAGTTAGGAGTGAATGTCTTTTATACTGTGCTTTTACTGTTTTGTAAATTATATTATCAATAAGGCATGATGTGATACATGCTGACTTCCTAATAGTTAAAATCCATTAATAACAGATCAGAGTGCACATTTGTTGAAAGTTGGGTTTCTAAGACAGTGTATATTCTGCTTTGAATAGACCGCACTGTGATCCTAAGTTTTCTAATGGACTTTTGTCTCCATGTCTCTGGCCATTTATCTGAATGAAATCCAAGGTCATCATCAGTTAAATAAAAGCCAAGTACTTAGTTTGTACAAAAATGAAGTGTAAAATGAAGTACTTCCAGCTTCATCTCATTCCTGTTTCAGACCAAGCTAACATTTTTCAAATACGATGCTCATGTTTTTTAATTTGAGTGCTTATGTTTGACAGGACAAAAATTACTCCCATAAAATGTACATTACAGCAGCATAAGGGGGCTGCTCTGGAATGTTCCAAACACAAAGCTGTTCAGTAGACCTGTATACTGTACAACATAGTAGCGTATAGCATGTAGTATCCTCCTCGTCTGTACCTACTATTGCAACAGTGAACTCTTCTGTATTGAGTTTTTCTGGGTCTGAGCCCATATAACATACTCGCTGCTGTTAGCATTCTAATTTGTTCTTTAATGGTGTATATCAGAGACTAATCCAACCTCATTCTTGTTGTTACAGAACAGCTGCAGCTATTAAGCAGTGTTTATTTTGTTGTATCCTGTGTGCTTGTCAGTTTGCGATGTATGTTTTGTGCTTTATTCTGCATTCATTATGCTAACAGTCTCACCACCATTTGATTTGTAGTAGGCTGTGTTGCCAGTAATCTTGTTTGGTGTACAAACACAGAGGCGATAATCAGGAGGCACAGTTAATGTTTACTGTTCATTTCCTTTGAAACAGATATAAGGAGGAAATAATACATTTTATTAGCAAACAACATTACATTAGAGCTTTTCTGTGGCCACCTTAGATTCAAATTTAGTTGCCGGTTGGCATAATGGTTAAGGTATTTACCTTATAGACACAAGGTATAGAGTTCGACTCTCACCTTTGGTCACTGTCTGGTTGTTGGCTTGGCATGTGATCAAATACAAACTTATTGCTTAGTACCTGCTCATGAACTATTAGTTGTACAGTTATACAGTCAGTATTATGAACCACAAATACAGTGTCTTCTAGGTATGCTGCAAGTCCTACATTGCTAGAACAGGTAAAATATGCTATTAGAAAAGTACACCAGTGCAAGTACTATAAAGCATCATCCCATCATCTGCAAGGTTGTTGTTGTTGTGTCTTTCGGCTTTTCCCGGTTAGGGGTTGCCACAGCGGAACTCCGGTCCGCTAATGATTGGCAATAGATTTTTATGTGCCGAGTTGCCAGCTCTGACACACAACTTTCAACGAAGGTACGCCCATTCATGCATGTCTCCACACAGAAGACGCTTTAGCTGAGAATAGAACTGGACAACGTCTTACTGTGAGGTGACAATGCTACCACAGCACCACCAGTTGTAAAAACATGTAGGTTTATAGGAAACTGCTTCAATGCAATAGTATAATCCTATGAGTACCCCTGGTGTACCATGGGAAGAATAATCACAAAGCAGCACATATATTCACAAAACATGATGAAATGATGTGTATGGAAAATGTTTGAATACTTATTGTCAAACCACAATCAAATGCATCTCTGAATAGGGTTTTCCATGGGTCCTGTGGGGCAAATGTTCCACACTCACCCTGCAATCATTTCACAGGTATATTTTACAATAGCTCTAGAAGGAGGTGTAATTCCAAGACTGTACTTTCAATTGGTTTTACCTGATGAATTATGTTTCATGATTCATAGCTCAATTAATTATGCTTTGACATTTAACATATACATATATATGTACTGCATATGTAGTTTTGTGTGTGTATATGTGTGTGTGTGTGTGTGTGTGTGTGTGTGTGTGTGTGTGTGTGTGTGAAGATTTAATAAATATATATATATATATATATATATATATATATATATATATATATATATATATATTGTATGTGTCTGTGTGTGTATCAGTCTTGACCCTAAAAACAGGATAGTGTGTATGGGTGGGAAGATTAAAGGGTGTTAGGTCTGCAGAGGTAGTGTTCAGAAAAGACATATGAGAAAGATATGTATCATTTCCTTTACCTTACTTATTTTTTTCTTTTGGGTGCTAGGTGCTAACAGACTGCATAAACACTGTAACACAGCACTGTGCCAGTCTGGTATTGCAGGAGTGGTCACCTACAGTGAAAGCAAAATCAACAAAGAAAAAAATTTACAGGTTTGATATTGGACATTGTTACTGTAGTAACAAATGGCTGATAGAAAAAGGGCAGTGGCAAGCATTCAACCCTTAAAAATGCTATAATATAGTTTTCTGGAAGACATTCTGAAGAGATAAAGAATAATCATGTAGAAACTCAGAATCACAGAAACTGGTGGGTTGGTACATCAACATGACAGGTTACAAACATTAAATCAATTTATCAAGATACTTCTCTTCGAACAGCTTGAACATTAATTAGTTTCTGAGTTCTGCAACATCTTTTTTGCATGAATTCTGTAAAAACTAAGATGAGGATAATAAAAACAACCCAAACAGCCAGGGAAGATGAGAAAATATTTTGGGTTTGAATCAGTTAGAAAACTAATATTTGGCTTAGTGCTTTAATCATAGCTCAAAACTTTTCAGCTTCAGAATTAGGGGCAAAGTAAAGAAAAAAGGGAGGCTTTGCATTAGGACCATTTTTAAAATATTGGTACTGCTAAGTTGGGACTTCTCAGAATAATTTCCAATTTTTGGAGGGATGGATCCCTCCAAAATGAGGGCAGTTGATAGGTAATGATTTATTGACACGTACTTGAGAAATTTCCTGGTTCCCTTTGGCTAGAATGTAACACCGGAAGGTGGAGTAGTGCAGCGGTTAATGTTGTTGCCTCACAACAATAGGTTCTCCAGTTTGATTCTTGGTTGGGGTGCCTTCTGTGTGCAGTCTGTATGTCATTCATGTAGGTTTTCTCCAGGTGCTCCGGTTTCTTCCCGCGTTGCAAAGGCATGCATCTGGAGGATTTTTCCCTGGACCTCTGCTAAAACTTGGCTCATTCCAAGTCAGACTTTTCCAGTAAACAATTGTTAAATAAATAAAATAAAAAATAAATTAGCTCCCAGTCAATTAAATAATTCAGTTTAATAAAATTTAATTGCTCAAAGATAACTGAAAAAAGGTGTCCCGTGTTTTCTCTTATCAATGTTTTTAACTGTAAATCACCAGATGGCAAATCTCATTTGATCTTATTTGATATTCTGTTACGAGTGTTAGCTTGTATAGTGTGAACTTGACTTAATTTAAAATTTTCATTTATTTTTTTTAACAGGTTAGCAAAGTAATCCTCAGATCCTTTTCAGCCACAATCTAGGTCACAAGAGAAAACTCAAATTATCTAGACAACCTACAGTAGCCAATCAGCTAATTTGCTTTTAAATATTGGGGTAAGCCAGTGTGTTCCCAAAAGCCATATAGAAAACTTAAGAGCTTCACCAAGATAGTGTGAGAAGTTAGGTTTGACCCCTGAGCCTTTCTGATTTAAGGCAGAGATCCCTATCTCGGAGACAATGAGCAGCTCTGAGTATGATCTGGTGTGGTATAAAGATGTCTTTTGAAAATATGAACAGAATGCACTATTTAAAATTCAAAATAAGCTGTACAGAATTATCATAATTAGACCTCAAGAAGCATATTACTTCTATCTTAATATTGCAAAGGCTGCTACATCTTGGCCACCACTGGATACTATTTAAACAAGCAGCATAATACAGAGTGAAGTATTCATGTATTCGTTTTCTAACTTCCATGTTTACTTGAAACTACAAATGAAATTGATCCATAAAAGATCAACATCAAATATCACGATGTATGATTAAGAAATGTTTGCAATATGGCATGATGAGAAGAGATCACTGGGACAGTGTGTTACAGAATTTTTTCCCTTATCTAGTAGTTTAAATGAACAGCTTTCAAACAACTAAATGGATATAATGTTTAGCAGTGACTCCGTTTTCAGAAACATCAAAGAATAAAGAACTTATTTTCATTTCCTCCAAAAATATTGCTTAGCTTTTCAATGCCTTTACATGGTCTGAAACTCAGCATTTACAAGTGTCCATGTTTTGGGAGCAAAAGTATATAATATTCCTCTTCTAATGATATAATCAAATTCTACAAAAAGCAAAGCAGAAGTACTTTACATGAAATGAACCTGAATGTACTGAATGTCTCACCTTATCTAATGACACTGGACTGGCATAGTACGTCATCCTTTCTCCCTGAACCACTTCCTATCCTTCTCCTCACATCCTCCCATTATTTTTATCACACCCTCCGGTTTTCCTCCAACATCCGATCTCTTACTACCTTGCTTTTTCTCTCCCTTCCTCATTTAGCCCCTCCCATTTCACATCATATCCTGTTTGTATCTTTCTCTACGCAGGCACATACCATACAGTGGCAACTTACAGACAGTCTTAATGACAATTATCCTACATTTTCTTACTCAGCCTTCCTCTCACACAGTTTCTCTACTATTTATCTGTTTCATCTTCGACCATATTCAGTGCATGGTCTGACCACTTTCTTACTTCTACCTAGGTCCCTGGTGTTGCCTCTCAGACTTACTCCTCCTGCACACTGCTGTATAAAAGTAACTTCTACCAACATGGTACTTCATATTTTTTTTCTTATACTTCACTTCTTAAAAGTATGCTTTTACAAATGACTTTCTCTATTCTTTCCTTTCAGTTTCTTTCTTTCTTTTGAACCATTGCTGCAGTCACATGTTAGTTATTCATGACCTACGAAATATTTTATCTCTTAAAATCTATTCTTGTCTTTTTTTAAAACTCTGTTTATGTTTTAATATATACTCTGTTTGCATTCATTCATCTTAATTGCTGAAAGGAGTTGCCATGTTTCTTATCTACTTTTTTGTGTCTTATGTATATGCATATTTGGGAATCTTCTTGCCTGGCATCCACTAATTTATTCCCAGACTGACAAAAATAAATGTATCAGATTTGTTCAGTGTTGGTTACTGCAATTCTTTGGTCTACACTGTAACACACTAAGTGTGCATTTCCCTTCATTGAATGAATTGCTAAACACTTGACCTTTAACTTGTGCTGCGTAGTACAACTTTATTTTTCTACCATACCTCTTTGTCTATTTTTTTTTCATTTTCTCTTTCCAGTCTTCCCACAAACATTATTAAAATAAAAGAATGATGTAATTTAAAAAAAACAAGTATTAAACTAAATCCATTTTTGGGGCTGATTCCAATTTATGAATTAATCAATATCACCCCAAAGCAGTTTTGATCACCTAGTTAAATAATCCCATCTGGTTTTCCAGACCTTTCTGCTGTGACCCTGTATTGTTTTATATAATGCATCTTGCTTTTCTGTAGTTACCCACTAACTTTCTTTTTCTTTCTGTCTTTCTTTCTTTCCTCTCTGCAATATCCAAATTAATAAATGTGTACCTTTATGTCTCTGTTATTCCATCTGTTCTGAAGGAAATATTATTTGACTTCCTTTAGCCCAAGACTGATGCACAGTACATTTTTGAATACTTAAAGGATGCTTAGAAGTGTTTTTAGGGTTTATTTATTTCATTTACAATGCTGTAATTAACTGGCTCAGCACTCATTAGCCATCTTACATATTATGTTTTTTCAGTATATTTTTCCTCAGTGAAGAGACTAATGTCTAATCCCGTAACTAAACAGATTACCCAAAGTCCATCCTGGTACAAAAGACCACATACAATCAGTTATATCCTTTGATTTGACATTACTCTTTCCTTTTTCTTTTGTTCCACAAGTCCTCAACATTTTAATGCTGTTTTAACTGTTCCTTCTTTTACATTTCTACATCTACTCCTGCTAAGAATGCTTCCTATGCTGGACTGGAACTGAGACTGAATAAGTGTTGAGGAAAATTCTGTAGAAATACTGTGTCCTTTGAAATTGTCACTCACCTGCACCTGCTATATGACTCATTTGCTGCTGTACGAACTGTATCACGCAGTATACCAATTTCAGCTTAATTGCTTATCTTTGTGGTAGCTTAACAGATAATAACATGTTAAAATGCAGGCATAGAGCATGATAAATTTGCTGTGAGGGTTCCCTAGTTTATATTCACAGGCGGTTTTTGTTTCCTTAAAATATTTCTTAGGAAGTACAACAATATATCTTTCCTTTTCAATATGCATTTAACACTCTGCCCCCTTTTCAAGCAAATGTCTTCTTCTTTAGGCTTTTCCCGGTTAGGGGCCACCACAGTGGATCACCTGTCCGCTCATGATTGGCAGTGGAGTTTTTTTTTTACTGTGTCGAGTTGCCAGCCCGGCACCCAACCTTTCACAGAAGGCACACACACACACACTCTTGATTGCTGCTGCCACTCAAGAAAAATAAACATTTATTTTTGGTACTCAAGTGCTCTTCACCAGCATCTTTCCATCTTCACCAAATGGTTTACCAGGACCTCTCCGAGTCTTTCTGATAGTCATTCTACAAGGTTTCACCAAGCTCTGTATATGCCCATGATTTTACCTTACAAGTCACTGTTACCATGGTTATCATGGTCTGTTCTTACCTCAGAGATGAACCAAAAGATCCATCACACACACTGCTTCTTCAGCTTAAGAGTGTCCATTACTAGAGTTTAGGATTACCAATATGATAAGCACTGGCCACCTTCCTGCAGCAGGTCCTTGCTGCTGTCTGAAAGACTGAAGTGTTGCAGATGGCCTGTTTACAGTGTCCTTGAAAATACTTAGAAATGGCTAAAGTCTTTCTAGATGTTGGACATGAACTCATCTCAGTCAGAATCCTCCAACATACATTCTAAAAGACTCAGTATTTGTTTAAACTCAAATGTCTGTCTAGTTAATGACAGGTCTAATGAATCTAACCCAGATCTAGTGCTGG
Organism: Protopterus annectens; assembly: GCF_019279795.1. Taxonomy (NCBI): domain Eukaryota; kingdom Metazoa; phylum Chordata; order Ceratodontiformes; family Protopteridae; genus Protopterus; species Protopterus annectens. Next base: position 94,545,850 of record NC_056736.1, read on the forward strand.
TCAGCTGACAACTCTCCACTGTCTTTATTTAAGTGTCCAAAACATATAGCCTCAGTTCTTATTACAACATTATAAAGCCTATCATTGACCTTTGGTGTTCTGATACCAAGTATAAGTCACTTTATTTGTGACCATGGTACTTGTTATGGACAATCCATTATGATCACTGAAGTACATTATCAACTCAATTCTCATTTTCAAGTTTAGAAGGCTGTTCTTCCCTATCGCCCCTCGTATTACCAGTCTCATTATTTTGTTGAGCATCCAATTTTCCCAGTAAGGCTACTGAATAACAGTAGCAGTTGCTCAAGTGGTTAAACCACCTTCTCTATAAAGGCTGAACAGTCTGTACCTATTTGATCCCAATCACCATCAACTATCACAGTTTTCTCATCTGTGACTCACTGCCAATTTAATATGGTCCTCTCATCCACCAAACAAAACAATATGTGGATAACCCTCTGATGGTGAGTTGTGAGTATTCCCACAACTACCTGAAGCCTTTCATTAGACCAGCCCCACAACAGAACACCACTGATCAAGATGTCTGGCAATAATGCCCATCCTGTGCATAGGGATGAGTCAGGCTTCATTTAGCAGTTACTTTTCCACCCATCCTGGCACTGCCTCATTATCTTTTCCTGAAATGTAGGTGACATATCATATTCTTAAAGAACATTTCCATTTCCAAAGTTAAATTGTTTGAATGCATTCTACTGAAACCTGCCAGCTACTTGATACCCACTAGGTTCCCTCACTTCAGTTTGCAAATCAATTCACTTGATTTCACATAAAAATAGGTCAAAATATCAGAGTAAAGTAGAATTTTAAAAACAAGGAAAACAAATCACAGATGTAACATCCTCTAGCAATGCTAAAAGGTATATTTTAAATGTGTGATTTTTTTGGAGCTCTTCTTGCATGTGAAGATAAGAAGAACCAGATAATACAGGTAATTTTCACCTAACAAGATTAATGCATTATATCAGTATCTGAAACAGCTATAGCAAGGTTGATGCCTTCCACTAGAGCCATAACTAGGATGGTGTAGAGAGGGTCCTGGGGCAAGCTGTTAGAGTGTGTTACTGTGGATGATAACATGACTTTTGTAGTAAATCCTAGTACTGCATTCAAAAGGTCATCATGTCCGTTGCTTAGCTTATTAGTTATATTTCAGAGTGAAAGTTTTTTTTTCTTTTTTCGTATTCAGCTTTGGTAAGGTTTTTTTTTTTTTCCTTTGGTCCTCAGCTTTGGTTCAGGGGAGATTGGAAACTCCCAGGGGGGTGGCAGATGACCTAGGCATGGATCTGTCTTTGGCCTTCAGGAAAGGCATATTAATGAAAAAAATCATACAGTAAAACCACATCATTATTCAATATTCCTCAGAAAGGAAGAAAGAACACAGTCTAGAGCAGTTTGTCTTGTTTCAATAAAAAAATCAATATAGATCATTCAATTTGGACTGAAACACAAAATTAGAAATCTTAAGCCTATCACAGTTTGTTTACTAAGAGTCTCTGAGTTCAGTTGTGGCCAAGAAATTTCAGTAATGTATGATATACAACGTTGCACACATTCATTGAAAACAATTCTTTTTTTAGTACATTGCAGTTATGAAAAGCTCAGATATACCTCTAGAATCTCCTGACTGTGTATAGATGAAGTATCTTCTGTCATATGTTGAGCAGTTGTAGATTCAAACACCAAACCTTTCAGAATATGGTCTCACTCTCAACTTCCTATAGTAATACTGTGACTTATAACTGGGAGTCCCAGAATTACAAAAAAAAAAAAAAAACTACAGAAATACAGGAAAAATAGTGTTGAAAGCTCTAACATGAAAGCTAACTGAATACTTTTCATATCATTTTAACAGCCTGTATCTGTCTTAGTTAAGCTTTTTAAGCCTAAACTCAGTGACTCCAATAAATAGCTGCATAAGGCAGTTTGAGGTCACTGTGCAACAGAACGAAGTGTTTTAAGAATTTTCCCAGTCTCATGTTGTGCTATTATTTTACTCTTAAATCCAATGTATTTTTTGTTGTCAACTTCTTACATTAATTTAACCATAAAATTCCTTTCTCCTCATATATGGGCTGTAAGCTCAAGAGCGTAATTTTCAATAGTCCTTCCCCATTTGACCTCACATTCTATGTCATAGATCCACTGAGTGTCTACCAAGCCAGTCTGTGTTGTTATTTTGAACTTGCTGGCTCTTGAGTTGCCGGTCCCTACTATAAACTTCTCTTAGGCAAGATTGAAGGCCAGCCTGCTAGTTTCAGCTTTGTTGCCAACCTTTAGCATTAAATGTCCTTAGACTGTGTACAAACTGCCTTATATTCATAGACAGTGAACTTACACTCACAACTACTAATTTCATCTGGAGGGTTCATTTATCAGCTACAAACTAGTCCTGTGAGTGTCATACACTTTCTCCACAATCGTTCTCTAATCACACTAAAATGTCTTGTGCTGAAGCTGTAAAAGAATCACTACCAAAGCCTCCTAAAAATAAGAAAGCTGAGTCTAAACACAAATCAGTCCACTCATCCCACTCATCCATCTCATGCACAAAGAGTTACCCTGGGCAAAAGCACTTCAAATCTACCACCTTCAGTCACAGCAGCAATAGAAATGTTTAACTGACAGGTGACTGTTTTCAGGCATCACTCACAAGACCGGCCAAGTAGAGGATTGCAGTGAGTTGTCCTTCAGGCACCAGGATTTCTGATAGTACAAGGGCCTTAAGGACCATAACTCTTGAGAAATATGACTGAGAAAGGGAAATGGTGATTGCAGAAGTGAACAACAAGAGATGTGAAAAGCTGACTTGCAGAGAGACATGTCAAAACTTTCCATGCATGTTACAAATGTAGGTAAGACACCAACAGTGAATTGTGGAATCTATCCTTCACATTGAATGATGGCTAAATAGAAAGAAAGGATAATTGGTTAAATAGCTGGTGTCATTCCAGGGGGATCCATTATATATCAGCATAGTACAAGCTTCTCAACAGTCTAACTTGCTTCACTATAGATAGCTACACCTCTCATTTCAAGGCTTCCACATACTGGCTAAAACCGTTGCTGCCCCCTAGTGGCTTATTTTTAGGCAAATTCCAGTTGCTGGTCTTTGCAACATAACTAACAAATCAGTTCCCAAATTAGATCAAATTAGGGTGGCTTTCCTCAATACTAGAAGGCTAAACAATACATTGGAAGATCTTGAGGAACTCCTGCATTTGGAAAACATCCAGGTCTGCATAGTTAGTGAGACTTGGTTTAAATGTAAAAACAGCGCTCCCAACTATACTGGGTTTTTGCTCTTTTCATGTCTTCAGAGCCAGTGGCAACTGTGTTGGAGTCTCCTCATTAGCCAAGGAATATATCACTGCCAAGTAAATCCCTAGCGACTCACAAACTGAAAGCACTAAACTTCAGATCACGCTTTTATTAATCAGCTCATAGCTTGTTACAAAATATCTTCTTTGTGCTCTACGTTATTTTGTTATATATGCAAAAGAAATTTATTATTATGAATCTCTCACACCAACAGGTGTTGCTAATCTTTTAGCGGAGGTTGAGGTCTTTGAGACAAGTGTTAGACACACTTTAAAGGCAGAAGAAGTCGAAAAGGGGTCTTGCAATGCTCAGTAGGATAAATAGAGATCACCCCCTCAGGAATATATATGAAATAGCATAGACGGATAAGGACTTTAGTCTTTTCTGGTAGCTTAGATTGTGTAGTTCACAAATGTTATTGGTCAGAAACCTTTGGGATCTTTCTAGCTGGTAAAACTGCTTTGCCAGCTATATTTGAAAGGGAGCGTTTCCTTCAAGAGCAAGTCCATTAATATAGAATGGCCCCAAACTACATGAGGCCTAGGGGAGATGCCAGTACAGATCTGATTAACAAGTTATAAGGACTCGCAGCCACAACAAAAAATAATTATTATCAAGATCGGTATTCAAGTCTCATATGACCATACCTCCTTTAAAATTTGTTCCAGAAATGTGTTAAGAGGAAGAGATGAAGTGTTTCCCCAAGGTAACAATACTGAAGTTTTGACTTAATACCTGGTCTTGCAGTCATGGTGTGCTTAAGGACTTTACTTATTACTTTTAAATACCTTTTACATTTGGAGAGATATGATCTGTTTGAAACATTGAAGCTTCTTGTTTTTCTTGTAAAGCTTTTTATAAACCATACACGCTTATTTTTGAAGTCACAATTATTGTTATGGTGTTTGAGAAGGGTCCTGCATACATTTATCCATTAGGGAATGAAATTTAGTGACGTGTACAATAATACTGCATACTGAATTATTTGGAGAATTGCAGCATATATAGTTGTCTAGAACGTATGTAAATAGTAAGAGGGTTGTTTGGGGTAATTGTGAAATATTGTGTGTTTTTTTAATTTTGGGTTTCAGAATGTGCCTTAAGGGTGACTGTTGCTACTAGGTGTTGGATTTTACTATGAAGCTAGTAACACACAGGAAGGGTAAAGTGAATAAGGACAAGGTCAAAAAGATTATCATCCCTGGTGGAAAGGAAAATGTATTTATTTATTTATTTATTTATTTATTTATTTATTTATTGACATTTGATGACCGGGAGTGTCCGACTGGATGTAGGTTCATTTTTAGTGGAAGCCCAGGGAGAAAAGCTCCACAGTGAAAATAAACAGACAGTAGTTACATTGGATTACATAGCGATTAACAAATTAACATAGCAATTACTTACAACATATATACAGATGAAGAACATAGTACATCAGTAGACAACTAGAATCATTATCTGTGAAGTACATAACAGACATTAACAAATGTTACAATAAGAAGTTCCTGCTGTATAATAAGTACTAGGCTTATGAGCATCTGAGCTTGCTATAATCAAGGTAGTTAGTGGAGTGGAAAGAAAGGTAGTGGTTGGATGGGGTGGGTGAACACAGAGTTTGTGAAAACAGTTTGATCAAAGGAATTAGCATTAATAAATTTGAGGGATCTTTGAGTGCAATTGCTGCTAGTTGAGTTGATATGATAATTTGTTGAAGGGTTATGAAAGTCACCTGTAACAAGTGTATTCAGTTTCATGGATGGCTTTTTGGTATGACACAAGTAATCGGCATGTGCTAAGGGAGACAGTGAATGGGGACTTATAGTTGGCAATGCAATGACAGACATTTTTAGTTGAAGTTACATTGCCCTACAGAAGTCCCAGAATGATTCATGCATGATTTGTCATAAAACTATTGGTCCCCTATCAAATATGATTCTGCTGCCACTGATTTCTGTGGACCTGAACTCATGTTAGTTGTTGAACATTGGCAACGAGGAGTCACTATGCTTCCCATGCAACTAAGTTTTGTAACTACACAAATCTGCATGTGTTCAAGGTATAGGAATGCCTCAGGCTAAGATATTTTACTGTTTATTCTCCTAGCATTAAGGAATGTTATCTTGATATTGTTCGAAGTAGAATTTGATAAATGGATATGTCTATGAACTTAACTTTACCTAAAAATGACACTGTGGAGGCATTGAAATCTTTAGCCAATAAGCTGTGAAAGGAGATGTGCAGCCTATCCTTAGTAAAACAGGAGAGCTTGTTAACCACCTTATCTCAGGCAGATGCAAGCTGGTTTCTCCTAAAAAGACACCAGTTAAATAGCCAAATGTTGAAGTACATATATTTATCTTTGAACTTAGGCATCTTTTTTGTTGGTGGTAGAATAGTACTCAGGACCAGTTATTCTCCTTCCTCAGAGACATGGGAAGGGAGCTCAACAGTGTCTCTCTGCATCGCTTCCAGGGTGAAGTGCCTAAGGTTATTCACTTCTGTATGAGCAACCACAAGGTCATACTTATATATTAAGACATGGAAAGGTTCTTAAACTCCTTGTAATGTCCCTAATCCTAGCACCACATAGACAGTTTACACTAATTCTCACTTTTTCCAGATTGGTGGGTGCAGTGCTACTACTTCTAAAAATAAAATCTCCAGTAACAAGGACCATAACTCTACAGATCCATGGAATATGAGGGGAGGAGGTGTTCAGTTTTGATGCTTTATAGCAGATATATGCATGGGAGCAGGTGTTGATAGCAATGCATATGTGCTCCTGGACAGCTAAGGTTTGCCACATGGTGTCGTTGGTATCTTAGGCAGGGAAGTTTTAGAAACATCAGCATATGTTAGAGGAATATTTTGCTGCTTTTTACTGACACTGAGTGCTGTTGAAAAACAAACTTCCAAACTAAGTAAGCATTTACATCTCCTGCATGTGGAACCAGAGTGGTCCAGAAGTAAAATGTTGTCAATAAACATGAGACAGTTGTTACCCTACCTCAAGACTCATAGAGCTAGGAAACCGCCAAGGGAAGAGGTGTGGGCCAACCATGAGTCCATGACAACAGGTGCAGTACTGGGTTTATTGGGAGTTTTTTGTAGGAAATAGGCAAAATTTGCCAGAAATGAGAAACAGTAGTGATGTACTTACTGTCAGCTTAAACACTATAATGCCTTCCATTGCTCTGTCCAGTCTTAACCAATGTAAATTCATATTAACTCTTTATGAGCATTGCTTAATACCTTTGTGTTTTCAAAAACATTCAGTCTTTCTGTAACAAATACAAATTCCTCTCCTATTTTATCAGTGTACTTTTATGTTGTCCTTTGTAGCAACTCAGTTGTTCATACAATGTCATCACATTAAGCTGTACTTCTAATGTATACCTATCTTTAATGCAGCTTATAACTTGTTATATTATATTGTTACGCTAAAGTGGGTAATGCAATACTTTCATGTGCCCAGGTTATGACTGAAAAGGATCAAAAGACCAGATAACTTACCTGGTTAACAAGCTGCAAATATATAATAAATAAATATAGGCAACCATGCTTTTTACTAAGACACTGATAATATACTTGATGCAAGTCAGTAATACAGATCATACACACCAGCATAGCTATCAGGACCTGGCAGGAAGTACATTACTACACCTTAGGACATGAACAGTGAAGGAACAGTAATAATGCAATCTTAATGGATAAGTGAATGCAGAGGATAAGATAAGAAGAGCAATACAGGTAGGTAACAGAGGAAATGATACAGATAAATCATAGATAAGGGAGGCTTAGAAATATGTAAAACTATAACACAGTTACAAAGGTATCAAATAATATCCTAAATAAGTACGACATACAAAGCAAACTGTTAAATACATTTCCACTCTAAATGTGACTGAGAAATAAGGATAACTTCACTTACCGTTCTAAGGTTAAAATGGGTGTTCAGTTTTATTACCAAAGAGTCTGACAATGTAATTTTCATATAAAACAAAAGGGAGATTGAGTTATGGGACCAGCAAGTTTTAATGTCATATTCTAATAATGATTCTATGACTTTGAAAATGAAGAATTATTAAGCCTGAGATCATTAGAGAAAATATTCTGGGGTAACATAAATTTACAGAAGTAATGTCACATCAAATACTAGGATACAAGGTAAGTTGTCATGTCAGGTGCATAGATTTACTACACAAAGTACATATGAAATGCAGGAATGTCATGCAAGATGCATGTGTTTGGTGCAGGTAGGACATGTCAATATGTGAATTCACAACAGAAAACTCATGCCAGATGTGTTGATTTCTGGAAGTTCAGTGCTACAGAGCTCCTGAAGAAAGTAATTGTTTCATTGCTTTTCGAGTGTGTATATATCCTTGAGTGTTTAATTTTTGGTGAAATGCTGTTCTTGTCAGTTGAATGATCACTTCTGGCATGGACCATGTTCAAAACCATAAATTGTAAGAATGGGTCATGCTATCACTTCTTGGTCCACTGAGATGGAAGATCATAATGAGAAGGATAATGAATGACCATGGAGATCATATTAACTTTGATTAAGGAGACAGGATAAAACTGAAAGGACCTTCCCAAAAAAGTAATTGCATGATGAAGTTTTAGGTGACATGAAGGGTAAGATCAGGGAAATCTAATATGTCCAAGTGCACTATGAGGTCACTTCTGTCATGACAAAAGTGCTACCATGCAAATATACATGGAAGGGACAAAGACTGAACACCATTCAAATAACGTGTGAATACTTGGTTTGCAGAAAACATAGACGGTGCTCTTTTTTATCAATGCAACAAGGACCCAATACTAAAATACATATTTGATTAATGAAATGGCCAGCTGCAGAAGCCAAAATAGCTAAGATGGCCATTCCTATACTCTGGGGTGGGGAGGTAAATAGAGCTGTCTTATGTCACAATCCCTTGATATTTTGGCAGGTACATCTGCAAGTGGTCTTGGGGCATGTATTTGGCTCACCAACCTGAGAATATGGTAGCCATCCTCAGGAGCTGCAAGGAAGTGGGCACATAGTAGCCTTAGCTACACATTTCCTGCACAAGAGGAGAGCCTAGAGTTAAACAAAATAATTCCCAAGATGCTGATGATGGCAAAAGCAACCCCTACTGCTGCCTGAATTCTCACTCCTCTTAAGTTGGTGGAGACTTGATTGTTGGCAGATACAAGTGCAAAATGCATACAATAAATACATAAACGAAAAAAAAACAAAAGCAAGCAAATAAACATATTGTTGGAACTTGGTGTGGGACTTATGAGGTGGCTAGTCACTCCAGTGGCTGTACCCTAATGTTTTCATTTTGCAAATTTCCAGAGTGGAGGCTCAGAGTAAACATCTTGCAACAGTAGGATGCTACAGATTTTGGAAGTGCCATCATGTGACTATCTGCCGGTGCCTAAATATGACTTTCTCTATGAATGCTTGCTAGAAATCAGTCGACACGCTAACAATAAGGGGCATATGTCAGGCATTTCTCTGATTTTGAACCTTCAAGACAGCACGTATCTTACACCAAAAGAAATGACAAATTTCTGGCCCCATACAATGTACCAAAATGTCAGCCTTAGATGAAGATTGAATGTTTTGCACTATAGAAGAGTGTATAATTTAAATTATTTTGCTCTTTATATTTTCTGTCTAGTATTATACAGTTTATTCATGTGCTTTAAATAGCAATCTAATTCATAAAGCAAACTAGCTATTTAATGTAATAGTTAAAATAGTTACATATCCAATAGAAATGTGGACAAATATCTATTCATGCCTTAAATCACCTTATTCTCCATTCCTCACTCACTTCCTTACTTCTGTCAGTTTCTCGGCATTGACTTTCTCTCTAAATATACCATAAGCCTAGTTTTCTCTCACTTCACATTGCAGTTCTTGCTTGTATTATACAAGCTTATGTTTAATTTTTCTATAAACATGCTAAATTTCTCTACCTGTTAAATCATTGTCAAATAACTTGGATCTACTTGTGACCAGTGTTTTCATAGTATATCTAATTTGGTATAATTATTTAAATTGAACTTTTTTTTTGCATTATGTTTAATGACTGTATAATTATCATTCTTAAAATGTTTTAGAGTACCTTGGAGCTTTTCTCCCCAGGCCTCTACTGAAAATAGGCTTCTACCCAGTCAGATTTTCCAGTAAATAAATGTCAAAAAATAAATAAATATCAGATTGTATATTACTCTGCTATTGTACATTTGTGGGATTAATTTTAATATATATTATTACTTCATGTGCTGTTTATGTAAGTCACAATACATTGTTTAAGCTATACATACTAGATGCTGTTTATTTCTGTATGTGACAAGTATTTAAGGGTCATGAACATAAAGATAATTCTAGTATAATGATGGGTGGATTCACAGCTTATGTCAGAAACATTAATTCACAAAAGGAATGTCAAAAAAATAAAAAAAAAATCTCAATCTCTTTGTGAGGCAACAAGCAGAGCATAAAAGGAAATGCAAAAACATAGAACTAAGAACAGTAAATTGCAACTCAAAGGATTCTACAGAAATGAATAACCACAAATCAAGGAATTCAAAATGGTCCACTCAAAATATAATGTTCCACCAATGGATATCTTAACAAAAAACAGTTTATTCAGCACAATCCACATGTATGAATGAAATATATAAAAAAATTAACACACATACATAAAATTTAAATGTGCTTTCATCCCCATACAAAATGGGACTTCTTTAGAACCTGAACTGAATTGCAAAGAAGCCAGGTTTTATAGCAACGTGTCCTTACAATATCTAGATACAGCAGCTACACTATTCAGCTACCCTGAGTGTTTATATCTGCTTATTTGAGCACTTTGAGAGCGTACTCTGAGAATCTAGCCACATTTAATGTCACATTGCATAATTTCAGCAGAGTTCTGTATGCTACTTACAGCTGCATCTAGAGTAGGGTGTGGCTAAAATGTGTATATTTGGTTCAGCCCACATATCCAGATTACAAACAAAAACATAAATAAAAATAAATAGCGGCAGCTAAACTGAAACTATGTATTTAGTAGTGGACCTAGGCTTTATTATGTTGTGTTACACAAGGCATAGTGTGATTGATGTTCTTAGCTTACGTATAGAAGATCCACATTTTCACTACTATTTTTCTAAATTCTTTCTTGCCAATCACCTAGGCAGGCTATAGCTATAACATTAACCTGATTTGTGCTCAGTTATGCATTCTTTACCCAGAGTAATTTATTTATTTGTTTATTTATTTATTTGTTTAAGTCAAAGGTTACATATAACAAATAAAAGTGTTTGTAACATGTCAAGAGATAAATGCATTAGAAAATATGCAAAGATACGGAAAGATATAGAATACTAAATGTAAATGTTTGCTTTTCCAGAGATTAATAAGTTAGACAATAAACAAAAGATAAATAGCTAAAACGTGGAATTTTGGAGATAGGTTACAGGGTGAAAAAGAAAGAGAGGGAAGGTAGGAAAGTGGATCTTGAGGTTAAAGAGAACAGGATAAAATAAGCATTGAAAGTAGATTGCTAAGGTGAGGTTAGTGGGTAAGTAGAACAGCTTGAGAGTGAGGGATGTGAAAGAGAAATGGAGAGGTGAAGAGTGGATTCATTTAAAAGTAAGAGGAAGAATTAAAATAAAATAGGGCATGTCATTTGTGTCATGTGCAGGAACAAATCCAGCTTGGTAGTAGATGAGCTTTCAGTCTATGAACAAATTTATTTCATCTATGTTCATTTCTAAGGTCTGGGGGAATGGAATTCTACTTTTTACTCACACAGGCAGAGAAGTGAATTTCTATGATGATCCTTGGATTTGGGTATTTGCATTAGATTGTGATTTAGAGATCTGAGGGATCTGGGGAGAATATATTTTGTAATGATAAAGGAAGTGTAGGACATTGATCTGGATTGTGAAGTAAGTGGGTATTTGCATTAGATTGTGATTTAGAGATCTGAGGAGAATATATTTTGTAACGACAAAGGAAGTGTAGGACATTGATCTGGATTGTGAAGTACGTTATACACATTTTTTTCAGTTGATTAAGTGTTAGTATGTGAGTTAATTCTAACCAGTGTACGTATAAAATTTTATACAGTGATGTGCTCAATCTGACATGTTGGCAGCAAATTTAGCAATTTTATTATACATCTTTTCAAATCTGAGTAGATGAGTTTTGGGAATGTTGATTAATATGTTTGAAGAAGCAATGTTTTTTGTAGTGTGTCTTTGGGCAATGTTTTTTAGATAAGGTTTAGCATTTTAGAACAGGAATATTTTTTGTGTGCTTTAGAAGTGATCTAGTGTATATGTTTGTCAAAATGGAGTTTGTGGTCAATAATGACTCTAAATAGTGTGGTGTGGCTGACTTGTTCAATTTGTATTTTAGCCTGGGAAATAATGATTATATTGGTAGGATCAAATAGAATTGGTTTACTTTTATTTACATTTAGTAATAGATGGGAATAGGTTAGCCATTTTCCAGTTGGTTAAAAGTTTTCTTGTTAATAAGATGCAGCAGATTGAGGGAAAGGACAGAGCAGATGATGGTGGAATTGTATTGGATTAGCTTGACAGTAGAGATGTAAGAGCACATCTCATTTACAAAGATATTGAAAAACATCGAACTCGAGATGTATCCATCAGGAAACCCAATGGGTTTGGAGAGTTTGCAAGTTACTGCTTCACAACTTGAGGCCACTTTGAAGTGCAATTATTTGACCAGGTTATGGTAGTCTTAATGAGTCTCATGTTGATTAGTCTATCCAGGATGGTGGAATCTGAGACAATGACAAAGGATAAATAGAGATTTGTGCAAATAGAAGCATTAAGGAGACTATCATGCTTGTGGTTATTTAAAGGTCTTGTGAATGACAGTAAAGCTGTCTCTGTGCTGTAGCTAGGGTTGGTCCATGTTGAGTACGTGATAATAGACTTGACAACTGTAGATAGTGCAGAAGTCATTTATGAACATATTTCTCAAGTTTTTTTTTTTTAACAATGAGAAAAGAATAGCTATAGTTTATAGTTGGAGAGGTTAATATATGTGCTGCCTTGGTGTAATAAAGGAGTATTTCCAAATATGAGATACATACAGTACTAAGACTCATTTGTAGAGTAGAGTAACTGCTGGGTAAGTTATGACTTCAGAGGCAAGCAGCAGATATTCTGAGGGAAGATTATTTTGCCAAAGATGTGGGTTTTAGTTTTTGGTTGATGTGAACTTAGGTTCATAGTTCATAGATTCATAGGTTAGTACTAAGCTAACTGCCCTTGCAAGCCATTTTAAGCTTAGCCAATTATCACTTGTGAGACTCAAACCCTGCACCTTGTGTTTGTAAGGCAAACACCTTAACCATTTGGCCACCCTCCCAACTTATTGTAAATGAAATTACCCCAAGGAAAGATTTTTGTTAGTTTGAATTATCATTCTTTTGGGCTGTATAGCAATTGAGTGGGTTGATTATAGGTTCATAGGTTCATACTAGGCTATCTGCCCTAGGGCATTTATAAGCCTAGCCAGAGTGTGTGTGGCTTCCGCCACCCCCTGGAATGATAATACTGTGCCCATTTAGGGTTTAGTTTACTGTGCCTCTGTCTAGAAGTGACACAGAGATGACCCCCGGGGTAAACCTACGATCTCCCATCCACTCGTCAAGATTTCTCTTGAAGAGAGTCAGTGAGAGGTTCTGCCTAACATGAACTGGGATTCTGTTCCATTCTTTGTTGTGTCTGTTTTATGTTGAAAGGGGTTAGGTGTATTCTTTCCCTAGTTGTTATAGTTTATTGAAAGCTGCCCAGTAAAGTTTGGGATTATCCTTATGTGTGTTTCGAAGCTGATGTAAGTAGATTTATTTAGTGTTCCATATAAAGCTTTTACCTGGTCCCTATGTGTATTATAGATTCGTCAAGATTATGTTGTATCATCTTCCTTCCATTTTTCCATGCTTTATCTAATTTTGACATTAGTGTTATTTTTGTCATCAACTATGAGGAGGGAGGCAATTGCATTTTTCTTTCTTCTGATGAGGGCTAGAGAGTTTAGTACCACCAGAAAGGTTTGGTTAAGGTGTCAAGTAACTTCATGCAGGGGAAGATATTTGACAGGAGACCTGTCACACTATTTGAGTATGTTATTAAAAGTATTTTTGTCAAATATTTTATTTTATTGTGTTTATCTGAAAGTGATGTTTTCTGTAACCTTTTGGTGTTCCAGGGTTAGAATTGTGGGGTTATTATTTATCAGAGACTCTGGTAAAGTCCCAGAGTACCAGAGGATAGGATGTTAACGGAGTTATTAGTTAAGACCCAGTCAATAATACTCTTTTTACCTGAGATTTTGTCTACCCTAACTGGTTCTGTAATTAAGTGTGTGAAGCCAAATAAGTTTGTGTTGAGATGAACAGGCAAAGGAAATCAATGAAAGGTTGATAACTTTACATTAAGTATATTGAAATGCATTTTGCTGGAGCTCAGCTGGACATTCTGTGATAAGGTTACAACTTTTTGGCAACAAATCAGACAAGCACATACTACAAACAAATACAGAACATGGTGAAATACACTATAAAACAAAGATGATCTGAAAGACAATGCAAATCTTTATTGATGTAACACACAAATCTGATACCTCGACTTTTCACTTTCACAGGATCTGACATCATACTTTCAATAATCCCCATTTATAGGGTGCACCCTCTATTAATTATTCAGTTATTTAATATGGCAGTCAAAGAATTTTGAAACAATAAAACATTTATGCAATCTTTTATATATCAATGTAATAAAATGGAATACAAAGTTACAGATATTACAGTTTCATTATATAGTCATATATTAAGTTCTTGATTAAAACCCCTAGGATATTGAATGTCATAATTTAATATCATTCTTGTTTCTAAACTTAATCAATGATATTCATTTCCACAGCATTCCCTTAGGTAAAAATGGCTTCTCTAATACACTAAAAAAAATAAATTGGCATATTTCGCTCATGCTTGGCCATAAAATTAATGGAAGCAGACTATTTTTATCTTGATTTCTAATGTCACCAATGTGCTTCATTATTTGATCCTTAACCTTTATTTTACTCTGATCCACATACCACGTTTTGAAATATACAGGTGGAACCTATGATATAAACTACTTCCATGAGAATCAAAGCAAAAATAGCCATCTGAAAAAATACACCCTACCATTCATTTTTCAGGCTCCTATTAGAAGAATATCATTCTTGTTTCTAAACTTAATCAATGATATTCAATTCCAGAGCATTCCCTTAGGTAAAAATGGCTTCTCTAATACACTAAAAAAAAATTCTTTCAAATGCGTCTTGGTCAAACTTAAAAGACTGAAATGGCAAAATTCTTTCAAATGCATCTTGGTCAAACTTAAAAGACTGAAATGGCAAAATATCGAAGCGGCTTTTAAGCAAATTCTTTCCCTGGGAAAGAATTTGCTTGGCCACTTTGTTACTTTGCTATTTTCGGCACTGTAGTGTGGTCTTGGAGTAGGTATATTTAAGTAGGGGGATGTGGGGGCGAAGCCCCTCATTTAATGTAATGTTTAAAGTGTTTTGTTTTTTATTTATTTTTTTGTTGTTGTTGGAACAGGGATTGTTTTGCCTTGGAAAACAAATCGCTGTTCTGACAGTTTGACATTGTAAGCATTTGCTTACATAGGGTCGATTAATCACTGTTCGCTTTTTTAAGCATTTGGTGATCTAATATAGACCCAATTTTTCCCATGTAAATCTCAAACCATGCAGCAAACCTTGCAATGACCCTATATAAACATTCCCACTTTACCATACCTCATTTGTCCTATTACTTTATCAGAATTTAACATCTCTTTCAAATTCATGTTTATGAAAACAAATAACCTTCTGGCAACGGGTCTATATCATATGAACGTATTGTACAAATTGCAAACGCTCATAATATCGAACATACCGGACCTCAAACTTCCTATTGTGGGGGGCTGTGCCCCCCACACTGCCTGCTAAATATATATTACAACTCTGGGATTGCACTACAGTGAGGAAAGTGCAAATATCTCGTTCTTCACTGTACTGCAATCTCAGAAAAAGCACTTTGAGGTCCAGTAAGTTTGATATGAGCATTCACAATTTGTGTGATTCGCTCATATGTTATAGACCCTCTGGCGACACCATTGCTTAATCCTTTATCTCTTGTTATTATATGACAATTGTCTTTGACATGTGACTCCACTCTAGGAGAAATGTTTGTACATTTAGACACAAAAAACATACTCAAGTCTTCATTCCTATCCCTCTACACATACTGTGTCTGTTTTACATTGTCAAACTTATGTCTTAACTTCTCCCTTAACAAATTTATACCCAGCTATATCTAAATTATTGCTCAGTAAAACCCCTTTTCCTAAATCTATCCCTCTGACTTTCCATACTAATTTTCCTACAAGCATGATCTTATTATTTCTAAATATCTTATTCCACTCTTCATAGGGTAATGACTTCAACATATGTGCAAGATGTTGACTTGTAACATGTAAGACATTTTTAACTGCTGTTTGCTTTCAATATTTTTAAAAGTGATGTTGTTCCAAGTAAATTAATTGACTGTTTATAAAGATCATATGCAAATTTTAACTCATGCAATTTTTTCCTAAACTTTCAAAAAATAATGATAGTACTCAGTTTACCTTTTACATATAAAAATCAAATCATCTATACATCTCATAAACTCAGTAGGATATATAAATTTTCTTTCAAAATCTGCCATTTAGATAGCTACATAAGTGAGGGCATACAAAATTCCAGTCATTGTACCTTTTTTTTTTGTAAATACACCTCATTCCAAAACAATAAGTAGTTGTGGGATAAACAAAATTCCAGCAAGGAAACCAAAAAAATAATTCATGAACTTCTACCCATTACATTACATATAACTTCCAAATCCCATGTATGTTGTATGTTAGTACAGTTATATTACATCTACAGTAATCCAATAAAAATTGTCCTGCCAAACCAAATTACAGAGTCCAGATGGTCTGGGTATTTCAAATATGTGAAGGAACTTGTTTCAACAAACTCATTAAATAAAAATCAATAAGAAGGCTACCATGCTGCATATTCAACTCTACCCCTGAAATAATAGGTCTACAAGTGGGATCCATCAAATTCTTATGGATTTTAGGAATGGCATCCATAATACGATGCTTATGTTTTTTAACTTATAATTTCTTAAGATCTTTCACATCCAAAATACCCAACCTTTCACCTTTCTTCAGTATTTCCAACAACTTTATATTCAACTCACTTAAAGGACTTTTCTCGAGCAACATGTTTTCTTGTTTATTGTTCAAAGATTTCAAAGCCATCACTATATATTTGTTGCATCCAGAATCACCCAATTACCCTCCTTATCAGTCTGTATGAACATTATTTTATTTTGCATTTTCCTAAGTTCCTGTAGTGCCGGGTTTATATTACATAATTGAACTTTCAAAAGTTCAACTGTCATATGGTCGACACCATATGATTGAACTTTTAAAAGTTTGAAAATTTAATAAAAAAAATAAACTATGCAAATAACCTACCTGAACATTTTAAGCAGGGGGCAAGCACCCCCCACATCCCCCGTTCTTTAAATATACCAACTCTGAGATCGCACTACAGTGCAGAAAAGGGAAATCTTCCCATTCTACTCTGTATGGATATCTCCGTTAAAATGTTCAGACTTTCAAAAATTTGATCATATGGTGTTGATCATATGACAGTCGAACTTTTGAAAGTTTGATCATCTAATATAGACCTGTAGTGCCACCCTGTCCTTAGACAAATTATAACTTTTATGGGTTTTAATGTACCTATCATATTCATTTTATATCTTTTTAATTAACCCTTGCTCAGATAACTTGATAGATTTAGAAACCTTTGGGGGAATAATGGAACTCTTAATATTCAAATGAGGTGAAGACATTTTCACAAAACCTATGTAAAACATGTTCCCCCATCTCCATCATCAATTTCCAAAGCTACATAATGATACAGTGCACAAGAAAAAAAAAATCATTGTCATAAATAGAGCTGTTTAACAATTCATTTGCATTCACCTGTTCATTACTAATTTTTAAACTGATATCCTTACTAAAATAATCTCTTAAATGTAATTTTCTAAAAAAATTATTCACATCTAATAACTAATTAGCTAAATCAATGATATGAGCGGGTAAAAAATTCCTACCTTTTAGCAGCACAGTTTTAGCTACCTCATTTCAATCCAACGTAGATAAATTTACAATGTTCAAGTCCTCTTCACATGACCCCTCTCTCGGCATAATTTCCTGCCTGTGACCATTTGGGTTGCCTCAGATAGCAGTGTAACTGCTAACAATGTCTCCTCATTGGCCATTCAATGACTGATCATCAGTGTCCTCATAGTTCTCAGAAGACATGCTTCTGCTGTTTTTTCAGCTGGATGTATTATCCACCAAAGATGCTGATGACTCTCCTGCCATGGTACTTCCACTTGCAAGTGCTCTCACATTTGATCTTCCATGTCTACCTTTGCATTGCAAAGAAAAAAATCCACACATTTTTCATGGGAGGACTTCAGAAGTATGGCAATAAAGTATATATCAGCAGATAAATTGATAATGAATAATACAAATAAGCATTCATATTTTCTAAAATGTTGGAGTTTTCTCCTGGATCATATTTTAAAAGAATAGATAACCGAGAAAGGACAGATTATTGTGAATGCAAACTGAAAAGGCCATAAGACATATTCTTTCTGAGTGTTTTAAATCCAAACCTCATATGAGCAATTGTGAATAATATGTATACTGTAACACAAATATTAATCAGAAATTGAATTTCTGTAGCATTTATTGTATATATTGTATATAGAGTGTCATCTATATTGTGTGTATTTTGTTGTAAAATTCTCCTGCAATATGATGTACCTAAATATGAGTGTAACTCTTCTACTATGTAATTGTATTGCGACTTGTAAAATGACTGGAATTTAAATATGCAAACAAAACAAGAGAAGAAGAAAAAATAAAAATATTTTAAAAAAACTACCCATTTTCATGGTCATTAGTGCCATTAAGCAGTTTACCCTTCTTCCATTGCAAAACCTCACTCTCCACCTTGTCTGGTTGTACATGCAACAAGTCCATTTCTTAAGAAGGGTTAACAGATGTGAATGAGTGGTCTTGCAAATCAATTATTTTGCTGATTTACTTTCTCATACAATCTGAAATTCCTTTTCACCAACACTTGCAACCAGCCTTGTATACACTACAAAGAGATTTGCTTCCATTTGTCAATGAGATCCATTTCATAATCCGTAAACTCTGCAGCAGGCAGATGATCAGTGTGCAAGCCACACTGTGAGTAAGACTCAAACTGGGACACTTCTCCAGCCGTCTCGTATCACAGCTTAACAGTAACTCCTTATTCATTAACTGCTCCAGTTTTAAAAACTTTGCTTTTACAGCATCAGTCTGTTCAGTGATCAATCAAGGATCATTAGTAGTGAGTCATAAAGTTGGGAGGAGAGGTACATGCATTGACAGGAGATCATTATCATGCTGAGAAATGCCATTTCAAAAATGAAGAGCTGTACATCTAACATTCACCTCATCTGAATTGTTCCCTTTACATTAAATGAAATAAACAAATGCTCAGTGGACTACATCTTTTGAAGTGGTTTTAGACAAATATAGTCCAGCTTTATTTAGTGTGGAAGAGCCTTCTTTGAAAGATGAGAATTCTCTGGCATTTCATGTTTGTTTTTTGTTCTGCATTTTATTCAAGAACTGCAGCTACTGCTGTTTGAATGTTTTCATTTGGATTTTTTGAGACTTCCTCATTAGTTTCACTTGCTCTAATACATTTGCTGTTGTTTCTGAATGCAAACTGTGTCCTGTTAAAGTCATGACTAGTCTACAAATTATTGACAATATGAAGTTCCTAAAATGGTGTCTCTCAAACTTTTAATGAATGTATCATAATATAACCTTCTATGGCTGGACTGCATTATACACTGCCTTTCTATACTAGGATCAAATCTCTAGGAAAAGATGCCTCCACAAATATAAGGTACCTCATTTTTTACCATAAAATAGTGCCGTTATCAAAAAGGAACTACATTTTACGTATCTAAAACAACTAGAAAGATCCATGTCCCTTCCCAAGTTTTTACACACACACACACACACACACACACATATATATATATATATATATATATATATATATATATATATATAACACTCAAAGCTTATTTCTTGGGGAAAAGAGATATGTTCAAAATATTTAAGTCTCAACCTTTAAATGCAAAATACTGAAACTACACACTGGTTGTCATACAATAGAATGTCTCACACTATTTTGCTGAATTTAAGTCTGGCAACCCTGGTAGTTATGTGACTAAAAGTTTAAACTGCTCAAATCATGCCAGTTTGGCTTTGTCATCTTTTTACAACCGTGTCTTCACTGGTGACCTACACATGTCATAAAAGCAGAGAAAAATTCCTATGCAAAGTGATTTCTGGTGAAAAGTGTCAGTGGATATAAATTGCCTTCTACTACCTTTGATTGGGGAATGGATAAATTAAGTGATGATATGTCATTTGCTAATGTTGAGGTAAATAAAACTATCATTGCAGAGGGAAAAAACTCTTGGATCAATTAATAGGAAGGGAGAGCACAACTTCCTTAATGAGGTGAAATAAAGGCTGTATGGTACTAGAACTGTCATAAGTATAAATGGCACCAGCTTTCTTTTCTGTTTAGGCTGAATGTTCAATAGTGCTTTGTGGGGTTAGAGTGAGGAGACAGAGTGGTTGTGGTCTCTTAGGCTGTAAGAAGATATTGCCTAATGTTTCCATATATCTCTCTTTATATACATTTTAAAATGCTATTCACACATAAGCTAAAAATTCATATTAATTGTAACCTGATTTTTTTATGAATGCAGATCTTGTTTGTTTAGTTTTCACCATATTTCTAGAATCTTGTCTTGAGTGGAGACCCGTACATATAAAATCAGAGAAAAGTTCCTACGCAATGTATTGTGGTACACATCACTGTGGCTGTCTTGATTTATTTTAAATAATGCATAATACATTTGTGTGTATTTTTTACATATTAGTATTAATAAAAATGTTACATTTTAGTCATAGGACTGTTAGTTAAGCTGGAAAACTGAGAGGCAAGTTTTCACCTTAGTATTACACTGTGGAGGTAATAGTGCTAGAAGCCAGTTGGCATAATGGTTAAGGTCTTTGCCTCGCACGCACAAGGTACAAGGTTCAAGCCTGACCTCTGGCCAATGCCTGTTTGCAGTTTGCACATTCTCCCTGTGTCTCTGTTGCTGAGTGTTTCCATCTCAAACTCACCAATGAATGGAGCTGTTTGCAGAAGCACAGACTCTACATGTTGCTCTATATGAGGAATAGTTGTACAGACCAACTGCTTTGGGTATCTACTGTGGTACACAGTATACTCAAGACAGGAGAACATGGATCACAGACTGCATGCTGTCCAGGGCTAGCCACTCAATAGAATTTGTGGGGACAGCAAAACAGATATGTGGCTGAGCCAGGTACTTAAAGAAAGTTGGTGGTGGAATGCAGAATTCCAGGAAATCATCAAAAGAAAGAAGGAAGCAGGCTCAGATGAGGTCACAGCAGATATGATAAAGATTCTGTATGAGATAGGGGATAAATGGCTCCTCTGAGCAGTGTGGAGAGAAAGACATATCCCGGATGACTAGAGAATAAGCATACTCATGCCAGTATACAAGAACAAAGTGGACATTCACAACTGTGGGCAGTACAGAGGCAGCAAACTTTTGTCACATTGTATGAAAGTTCTGGAAGGGTTGATTGATAAACAGATATGCAGAATAGCAGAATGTAAGATGGGAGATGAGCAGTTTGGATTCAGATCAGGATGCAGCACAACTGACCTTATGTTTGCAGTGAGACAGATAGTTGAGAAGAAGCTAGAGCTGAGGAAAGAGTCTAACTGGGCATTCCTAAACTTGGTGAAAGCATATAATAAGGTCCCAAGAAAGATGTTTTGTTCAGTACTGTGTTGGTTTGAAGTCCTAGAAACTTTGGTAGAATTAGTGCAGGCTATGTGCAAGGACTCAGTGACTTCAGTAGGAACAGTGTTCAGCCTCACAGAGCAGTTCCCACTGGGAGTGGGTGTGCACCAGGGTTCAGCTGTGAGCCCACTGCTGTTTATACTGGTGATGAACTACATTAATAAACAGGTGGGAGAGGACATATCAACAAAGTTGCTGCATGCAGACAATGTGGCATTACAGGCAGACTCAGCAAGAACGTTAGCAAAGGATAGGGGAATGGAATGCAAATCTGAAGACACATGGGATGAAACTAAGCACAGATAAGACAGTGGTAATGGCAGCAAATTATGGAAATCAGAAGAAGCTGAGAAGCCGTGGTGGTGCAGCAGTAGCATTGCTGCCTCACAGCAAGAGGTCCTCCTATTTGATTTTCATCTGGAGCGCCTTCTGTGTGGCATTCAAAAGACATGCTTGAATGGGCGTGCCTTCGCTGAAGGTTGAGCATCGGGCTGGCACCTCAGCACCGTAAAAATCTACTGCCAATCATTAGCAGACTGGAGTTCCACTGTGGTGACCCCTAACAGGGAAAACCCAAAAGAAGAAGAAGCTGAGAATTGAGGTAGAAGGGAGCATAGTGAAACAGGTAAATGGCTTCAAGTATCTGAAAAGGTGATTGAGGAGAAGGGTAGTCTGAATGAAGAGGTCAAAGCTAGAATCAGAGGGGCTGCAGCCAACTGGCATAGAGCATCAGGTGTAGTCTATGACAAAAGAATGCCAAAGACACTGAAAAGTAAGGTGTACAAGACAGTGGTGCGACCAGTACTACTGTATGGTACAGAAACATGGGCAGTAAAGGCAGAACAGATGAAGAAGCTAGAGGTGATGGAAATGAAGTGCCTGAGAAAGGTGGTAGGATGCACACTGTGGGACAGATGAAGAAATGAGGAGATAAGAGCAGAAGAGCAGAAGCTAAAGTAGCTCCAATTGCAGAAAAGATCAAAGAGAGCAGATTATGGTGGTTCAGACATTTGCATAAAAGCAGAGGACAATCTGGTGAAGAAGATTTGGGACAGCCAGGAAGAAGGTAAGAGGAAACAAGGACATCCAGTAAAGAGGTGGATATATTGTGAGAGAGAAGCTTTGTGATAGTCAGGCATGTGTGTTTAAGAAGGTAAGAGTGTGATATTGACTAGAGATAGATGGCGACAGTTAACACAATAGGCTAACGCTATGTATACAATGGGAAAAAGGGGGATGATGAGGATGATGATGATATCACACAATGGAGAATAATGAGGAAAGTTACTTGAAATTATGGTCAGAAAGCAAAGAAAAAAATCTATATATTTTGTTACTTCTGGAAGAATGTTTAAATGTACCATGAAGAGAATTTAGTTGCTTACAATTAATACAAAACACATGCTATCAATAAGAAAGAAAAACTGACCCTAATGCTAAAACTACCTTCCAGAGGCATAAATCTTAATTCCCAGATCATTTCCTAACTCTAAGACTCCCCTCCCACTGTCTAAACCTAAGTTCTTATTTCATTCCCAAACCTAAACCTTCTTTCCCACTCCATAACCCTAACATTAACTTCCCAATCCCTAACTCTAAGACTCCTCTTCTGCTCCCTAAACCTAAATTCCCTAATGACTCCCTAACACTAAGTCTTACCTTCCAATCCCTAACCCTAATACTGCTTTCTCACTACCTAATCCTAAACCTATTTACAGAGTAAATGAATGTCACCTACTCAGTCGCTTACACTAACTGTAAAAAACATGCAAAATTAGAATAAACACTGCTCATTAAAAATAGCCAGCTCAGTTATAATGGAATCTACTAGATTAGAGCCAACAGCTTGAAAGCTAGTAGAGATCATGAGCAAAAGTAAATATTGAATGTAAGATGGTAGAGTTCTATTGTAAACCTGTTGAAACAAATATATAGATAGTCTCACTTTACTTTACATGAAAATGTAAAAAAAGGAACAGCAAAAATAAAGTGGTGCAACATAAGGCACATACAGGATATGAGAAACAGAAAGGACAGGCTTAAATAAATGAGCAGCCGTCAGCCATCCCGATGGCACTGAGCTTCTTTGATGCTTGATTATAAAGCTATTCATGAAAAACTCTTGAAAGAATGCTAGGGGTTGACATTTGAAGGAAGTTTTGAGAATCAGAATAAAAGCCTTGTTCCAAATGCAAAACACATAATAGAAGAAAATGATTTGATCATTTGATCAGAGGTACAATACATCAAACATAAACTGAAAGTGAATCAGTGCACAATAACTGAGGTGTATTTAAATCCAGACAGGATGAGTTGCTCTGTGTGACAAGTTTACATAAACAATAATTTTTGCTTAAAGCACTGCATACCTGAATACAGAATGCTTGATTATTAGCAGTAGAAAACTAACTTAAACTGTGATGAGACAGTTGTCGTTTTTACAGACACATGCATGTATGTGAATGTCAGTATGTTGTATATTCGTGCTTTATAATAGTACCAAAGCCAGTGAGACATAATTTTTTGTGTTCTGTTTTAGTGCACATTATAAAATGAAGCAACTGAAAAGATTGTTTTGCAGGCAATCTTTTCAGTCTGAGATGATTACATAGTAGAAATAGATATTGTTCTCTGAGATCAAGCAGTGCATAAAATAAATAATGTTACAATAATATTCAGGGCTGAAAAGATAATTTCAGGGGATTATTGAAATAATTTATTAAAAAAATATTTCTTTCTAATATTTTTTCTTTCTCCCTATGTGGGTCCTTCTTATTATAAATATTTTCTACTGTTCTGCCTATGTCCTAGAACCTGCTATGATGATTTGCCTAATAGACAGGTGCCAGCAAAATTTAGCTCTTCTTCAAAAGAGCTTGTGCTTCAAATTAAAATAAAGTAGCATTAACTATTACTCCACTCTTAACAGACAGGGTAACGAAATTAGAGGTGTAAAACTGAAGCAGATTTTGTGACAAAAGTCATTTTACTAATACAAAAATCAGAAAAAAAAAACTAAAATAATAAAAATTCACATGTAATGAAATAAAATAAAATTAAATCAGTGTAAGATAAGGAGGGATGAGCTGAAGTAAGTCAGAATCAAAGTACAATAATATTGTTGTCTGGTCTATGACCAGTTCATAGTATATATTGCAATTGGCATAGGGAATTTTTTGTATTTACATAAAAATTCTTTGAGTAGTTTTTATTTTCATTTTATTTTGCTCCATTTTTCTTTAGTTATGTATATTTATATATTTGAAGTACATATGCTATGTCTTGTTTTATATATATATATATGTATATATATATATATATATATATATATATATTTTTATACGAATTTATATACATACATATTCATATAACTAAGGATTTGTGTATGTGTGACTGTTGCTTATATACACACAACTTCCCATTGTTTGTTTAACATGGATTTTATTCTGTCTATAGTCAGCATTCGTCTTACTGTTGAAGGGGTTAATTAACTAATTAATTAATTTGATTCCTTTGCTGTGACTGGATTGGTTGGTAGTATTTTAAATTTGTTTAAATTAAGTTGTTTGACTTTTTTGAGATCTGATGAAGCATGTTTTTACATGTGAAAGCGCTTATCCTTTGAATATACAATAAATTTCATTGATTTTTAGAGCCTGTGGTCCTGCCTTGTGTCTTCACTTTAAAAATTCACATTTGGTAAAGAAGAATATCTACTCTAAACATTACCAGTATTTCTCAAGGTCTATATACCTAAGTATAACCTTAATTATTCATCGTATTCATATTATTCACAAACACCTCTCCTCTTGGTAAACAGTACTGTTCCAGCTATATCAGTCCCTACCTACCTGTCTTTCTATCTACCTGTCTACCTATCAATCTATCTACCTATCCATCTAGCTCTCTGTCTATCTATGCCATACCTATCTTAATCTTCATCTATCTAGCTAGCTATGTATCTCCTTATTTATCTACTTTTCTTCCTCTCTCTTTCTATATATGTATATATATATATATATATATATATATATATGTGTGTGTGTGTGTGTGTGCGTGTGTGTGTGCATGTGTGTGTGTGTGTGTGTGTGAACTTGTTTGTCACAAAAAGAATAAATAAATAAAAAAATGACAGTTCCATTTTAGAGCACTTAATATGCAATTATTGTGACATGCTAAAATGCATTAGGCTGGCAGAACTTTTAGCTTGTAAATGTTGAGAAACTGGTTTTGATTCACCTACTGACAATAGTGTTGTACCAGGTGTTAATTTCCTGTGGGAGAGCTTGTTTTTTTGAGGCAGACTTGCAATTTCTGGATTTCAGTTTGCACATTGGCCATATGTGGATCATCTGAATGTTCTGTCTAGATCTTTGGACTCTTTTTACTTGATGTTTGGCCAGGAGATGGGATTACTGGGCATTTTAACACTGATTTTACTTTGAATACTGCCCATGTAGGTCATATTATACACACACACACACACACACACACACACACACACACACACACACACACACACACACACGGCGAGAGAGATATCTCTATGTTTCTACATATACATATAAATACACATATGCCATTTAAAAGATTGATATTTAAGAATAATGACACTAGGAAGGGCACTACCAGAATATTCACAATTAATTTCACCTACATTTCAGAATGTCAACACACATGTAAGTAGATTGGTGTTGAGGGTGGGAATGTCTTTGTAGGAGTGTTTGCAGGTTAGGATAATTCTAAGTAAGTGTATGGCTTTAGTAATGTGCATGTGTTTTTGTTGTACATGTATCTGAACCTGCCTTGTATAATGGCAGTGTTATACATGGGGGTTTTCTAAAGTAAGATGCAGGGTTAGGATTAGGAGCAGGGTTAGAGTCAGGGTAAGGGTGGGTGCTGACATTGTGAGTGCGTACATTTTTTGTTAGTATTTTTTAATATACTAACATATATTATTTTAGCTAAATATTATGGCTTGCAAAAGACTGAAACCATTTTGATCAATAACTGCAAGTTGAAACACATACTCCCAAAATCTCACTCCATCAAACTGACACTATTGTAAAAGGAAAATAAATGCTCTCCCTTTTAACTCAATGAATCAAAGTAAACTAAACAAACAAAAGGTAGAACTAGGAGATCTTCATCTGAAGCATAGTACTATTAGGGAAAGTGTTTTCCTAAGGTAATCTACACTGTTGTTGTTGGGGTAGAGGCAGAAGCAGAATTAGGGTTAGCAGACATGCGTAAGGTGGGCAGGGGAGCACTAGTGTGGAAGGCTTTTACAATTCAGGAAAAACAGGACTTCTACATCAATACATTGACAAGGACAGCAGGCTTTCAATAGAAGCTATAAGAAGCAGTAGAAATGTATTCTGTCCTAAAGAGGCCAGCATCCTATGATAGGATCATAGTATCATAGGAGGTTACTAAGCTATCGACTCAGAAGTCATTTCAAGCCTGGCTGTTTCAACCCAATGTAATACCATAGGTATCTCGATTATCTATTTCCGCATGGATCAGTGGTCTATCCCACTTAACAACTAGAAATAAGCAAACAAACAAGCACACCAAGAAAGGTGAAGTCTTGGACTAAAAGATGTCCATCTTCTGAGGACTCAAGGTAGCAGAAAATCATAGAAGGTCAGTGGCTCTGAAAGCAGATGAAGACCACAACAAAGGACTTTTCTTGTGCCAGTTTATCTCAGTTTCTAACTTGTCAATTCTGTGCATTTGTTGTCAGTTTGTCGGCTTTTGTGCACAAAAATAATTCATGCCCAGACTTCTGCTATGGGTATCATTTATTTATTTATTTGTTTATCAGTGTGCTTGTTTATTTATGAGTTTTCAATTCCTTGAGCCTAACTTGCAGAGGTAGTCACTTGGAATGGCTTATTTCTATCTGAAGCTGAATTTTGCTCAGTACCTTAGGAATAAAATTCATAGTCAAAAGCCTCTGCCTTGGCCTAAAGTCAACATATTGTCAACTTCTTAGAGTTATAAGGAATATCTCCTGCAAAGCTTATAGATGAGAAAAAAGCACAACTATCTTGACCAGAAAATAGCGCTCTGTTTCAAAATCGTTATTCCACTTTGGTAAATGGAGAATGTAAACTATTCCAGTTACAAAAAGAAACCATGAGATAAAAGAAAACTCAACTTGCAACAAAGCTCAGCATTTTTTGTTAAAAGTTTCACTTTGCTTTTTATTAAGTCAGATAGAATCAGCATGGGTTCATGAATCAGAGGACTGGCATGAGATATCTTCCAAGAAGACAGCCTTGAGTGTGAATTCTTCATTTACTAGACAAACATAGAATTTAATTTCTACTGATTATGTAAAAACATTTTTGCTGTAAAGATATTTGTGTCCTGGTTCAAAGCTTTCCAAATAAGTATTTTCCCCTATATTTCTTATATAATAGATGTTTGCACTCCTAGGACAGAAACACTTGAATCCAATGCACAATGAACTGGAATGTAACCTTGCACTTTGAACTAGATGTTAAAAAGCTTTCTGGAATTAAAAAAAAAAGCTTAATTCAAGGAGAAACTAGTAACTACATAATTTTCTATATTTCAATCACATTTTCTGCCCAACTTAGGTTCTTGCTAACATTATGACACTTTTGATTTAATAAAGACTAAGCCCTCTGGAACAGATATTTTAGGAAGTGCTGAGTATTTGCTTACATGTTGTCTGTTACTCACTGGATGAAATGTTCTCATCCTGAGCTTGAAATAGCCATACTAGCTCTGAAAATGGATTACTCATTGTATACTGAATAGAAAATTGCTGAAACGTTATTCACCAAATCCTGTGTTCCAAAAACTCCACAAGGAGCTGTGGACTTGGACTGGGTAATATTTATATGGAAATGCAAGAGGCTTCTTCTAATATAGCTGGGGAAGTTGTCATAATTCTCTGTTTGTGGGGTATGCAGTTTGATTAAACTGATTCTATCACATGTGTTAGGATGAAGAGTGTTAAAAGAGTCTCGTGGATTTTATAAACTTGTGCTTTCTATAGAAGATTATGAGCTCTGAGGCATCAATTTAAGCATCAAGACTGCATAATACTATTAAATCTTAAACTCTCACCACATTTAGCTTTGTTTGTATGGGTCTGTATTTGGCCTCTGATTGCTTTAGTCAATCCTTTTTCAGGCTTTCTTTGCACTACAAAATAATTCAGTTCTGTCAATTAATATATAGAAGTATGGCAAAAATCCAGAACCCATATGTATGCCCATGCACACATGCATACACAAACATACAAACACGCACACACATACACACAAGCAATACAAGGTACTTTAAGATGCAAAACAAAGCTGTCAAGGCATTGCTGCATGAAGTAACCAAATACACAAAATAGAAATGAGATATAAAGCTGAGATAATTCTGATACTTTATTGAAAAGTCAGTAAGCACTTTATTCTGTAAAATTTCTACAGACTGTATTCTACAAGAGTGTATTTCACTTTTTATGCACAAAGATATAAAAGAAAAAATCAAGGAACTGGTAGGCCAGTGGAAATTCACAAAGGAGCTGGCTGCATAAATAGGCTGACAGCCAAAGTGGTCATTGACTGGGCTGTAAGTAGCCCATGAGAAAATGACTAAAAGAAGCAATAAGGATCCAGAAGGTAGTAAATAAAAATTGTAAGTAAGATGTTGGAAACGAACAGTTGATTGGAAAGAGATCACATTAATCAATGCTCGATGCTAATAGTTCTGGTGGATCAGTTTTCTACATTGGACTATGCTTTTGAATGAAAAGTGTTCATTAAGTCAATTCTGCAGAAGGCAAGAAATCAAAAAACATCAAGCACTTGCTTGGGCAAATCATTAACTATCCCTACACTAACACTAATGCCTTTCATGTGGCACTTTTCTCTGTGGTGATTTTTGCAGCTGCCTCTACTTAAGCACTGTTTCTTTCCTTCCCTGGACAACACACTTACAAGGCTAGGGGCTAAATAAACTGGAAGTTTTATGCCATACGCCCTTCATTCCTCATCTCAACAGTTCTGTGTTGGCCAAGGCATCTACAAATTTGGAGTTCATGTGTATTAGCACCTCAAGACTACCAGAATAAATGTTTGGACATTATTTATTATACAGACTCAGAATCTTCTGATACCATTTCTCCAGGTTTCTTTAATGTGCTTTGAAAATTATCCTTGATAGCAATATATTTGATGATCATAATTTCATACATGAAAAAAACACCACTAACAACTCAAATTTGTCTCAATTTATTGAGTATACTTCAATCAAAAGCTTACTCAAACTTATAAAATTGAACCATCAAATGGTTGCTTGCATAGATTGTACTGTCTCCGTTCCATTGGACCATTCATTATAGTTCCACTGCCTGGGCAGTTTCTTCTTAGCTACCTTCCAGAACCTTTTTGTTTGGATTGATCATTGGTCATTCATTGGTTATTGATTATTTTCAGCGCAGGGGTTGAACCAATGGCTGTCAGCACATCTGGTGTAGCCAGCTCTCTTGGTGTATAAAAATTAAAATATATTGGAAGCTTTTCTTTTTTTTATCTTTTTTTTTTTTTGGAAAGGATCAGAACTGCGTCAGCTTTGTGTTTCCATTTTGTTTGTTTTGCACTAGCATTTTAAGATCGCTGTGTTACATGTGTTGATTCCTACAAAATACCTTAACCTGTCAATCTAGATTCTAAATGAAAATTCCATGCCCTCTTTTTCATAAAATTCAGAAAGAATGCATTAGAGTAAGACAGCTGCTTTCCTTTGTACACAGCACACCTAGACTCCTTTACCCAAGCACAGTAATATTTAGGTGTGACATTTGTACTCACATGCTTAACATTTAGAAATTAAAGTATAATTGAACTACTTCTAAACACTGCTTACGTATCAAAGATTTTATCCATTATTAACTTTCTTCTTCATCCCTGTTTTACTCTTCCATTGGACAATCAGATAACAGGATTTATCAGTGTAAAAGTACATATGTTTATAGCAATTATTTTAGACATAGTGATATGTCCTGTTTTTTTAGAAATTTGACAGTGGGCTGCTGCAAGAAATTAATTTTTTTCACGATTCCCTTCTTTTTTGTAAATATAGGAACTGTGCGCATTTTAATGGTAAAACGTATTAAAGTAGGTTATCTGGTATGCAGAATATCAGGAGGAAATCACTGCAATAAAAATGGAACCTGGATACTGATAAAACATAAAACATAATGCCATTACTTACTTTTCTTACCTGCTGCATAAACTACAGAACCTAGTTTTTCAAAGTAAACTTGTATTTTCCAGATCATTTTCAACAATGTTCCAGACCTCAAGGGCAAAGCTGAATGCAAGACTCATGATGGCAATTTAGATCAGAGTCCATCATCATGTTTTGGGAGGGAAATCAGAATATGCACTCTCACAGAAACACACACACACACACACACACACACACACACACACACACACACACACACACACACACACGTATGGATAAAGTGTGAACATCACGTAAACTAATGACAAGTATTCAGCAGACTGAATCTGTGCATTACAAATCTTTCACAATGAGCTATCATGTTATTTGATCTCTTTTCATAGTTTCCTTCCTGCTGTTAGAGGGTTTTCCTGTATGTTTATGACTTACTTGAGGTCTGTATCACTTAATTGGTTTACTTTACTTAAACCTTTCATGCTGTGCAGTGTTGAATTTTTATGACTTTTGCAATAAACTTGCTTTTCCTTTTCAACTTCATATATGATTTGCTGTTAGTTGTTTTATGTATTTTTGTTTAATGCATAGATAATATGCTATTAAATGTTTTAATAAATTGCAATAAATACATCATACTGTACTAATGTCCACCATTTCCATGAGGAGACATTCTTTTTGAAGAAATGTTTC
>NC_056736.1:95307249-95309749 GCF_019279795.1 Protopterus annectens
TCACTGGTGGTGGGGATGCATACCTCTCAACTCCAGATGTTTGTGGAATCTCAAGATTTTTGTCTCTTATTTTTGGAGTGTTCCTTGTAAAATGTGTTGTTTTTTGGTAAATCACAGAGGACTGAAGTCAATGAATAATGACGCACAATTTGAATTTCAGTCTTTGTCCTTCAGAAATATGTATGCTAATACAAAACCTGTTAGCCTAACAAATTTCTAAGGTTATAAGCCCAATGTTCAAATTCTGTCCTGTTTTGAGGCCTTTGTTCATAGGTACGTACTAGGCTAATGGCCCTGGGGCCTTTACAAGCCTAGCCGTAGGATTACTCTGGCATCGTGCCACCCAACCTTAGTTCCCAGTGCCTGTGTCGAGTAGAGTCACTGGTGTTATCCCCGCGGTGAATTTTCTGTTTCTCATCCACTCATCAAGATTTCTCTTGAAGAGGGTCAGCGAGGATCTCTGCTTGACATGTATAGGAAGTTTGTTCCATAGCATGGCCAGTCTCTGGGTTTTGAACCTGTCACTCCAGCATGTTCTGTTAATTGAGTTAATGAGGTTGAGGTCTCTGGAGCATGTGGTGCGGAGGGATTGGGGTTTCTTTAGATGTAGCATTTCTAATGGAGCTGGGTTAGACATGGCTTTGTAAGTCAAGCAGAGATCGCCTCTAAGTAGGCGATATGAGGCAGAGAATAGTTGGAGTTTTTTGAGTCTGACCATATAGGATGAGTGTTTAAGGCCTAGGATCCTCTTTGTGAGGTACGTTTGCAGCCTCTCCAGTTGTTGCAGGTGTCTAGTGAGGTACATGCCAAGTGGGGCATTGTACTAGATGATTGATTGGCCTAATGAAGGAAGAGTAGAGGGAGACAATGACCTCTTTCTTCCTGGATGCAAAACCCTTAGTAATGAGATGTGCCACAAAGAAGGACTTTCTGACCACAGCGGCAATGTGGTGATCAAAAGAGAGGTTGCTGTCAACCTGTGTTCCCAGATCTCTTATAAAGTCTTCTGTGTTCAGTGGACCACCTTCAATGTGGTAATTCATGGGAACAGGGTTTTTCCCAAAGGGGATGACTGCACATTTTTTGGCATTGAGCTTAAGGCCATGGTTCTGACACCAGTCGTTGGTCACAGTGGGGCCATTTTGTAGGATGTCCACATCAGTTGGGGAGTTGAGAAATAGCTCCCAACTTGAAATCGTCTGTGAACATTGTCAGCCAGAGTCCCTTCGTGTTGGCCTGGGCTTCAGAGAATTAGATACCAAACAGGAGAGGACCCAGGTCCGAACCCTGTGGGACTCCACTTGTGACTAATCAGCAGTCTGAGTTGGAGTGGGCTACTTTCACACTGTGGGTTCTATCTGTGAGTCAGTTTGCAAGCCACCTAGTGATCTAGGGGTTGATGCCAAGCTTAGTGAGTTTTTCTATGATTCCTGAGTGGAGAATGGTATCAAAAGCCTTGGCCAGATAAGGTAGACTGTATGAACCCGCTTGCCTTCATCCACAGCTCTGGTGACTGACTCAAAGAAGTCGACCAAGTTGAGCAGGCATGATCTACTCTTCACAAAACGAAACTGGGTGGGATGCAGAGTTTGAAGAGTCCTTATATCCTTGTTTATTAGGTCCATGATGATGCGTTCCATAGCTTTACATATCAGACTCGGCAGGCTAATGGGGCGATGGTTCCCAGGATCTGTAGTTGCCCCTCCTTTGTGAAGAGGGATAACTGTAGCAGTGTGCCATTTGGCAGGGACAAAGCCTGAGGTGAGGCTGTGATTGAACAGATCACACAGGTGAGGTGCCAGTTTACTCTGTAGTTCATGTAGAACACAACCAGGGATATTGTCAGGTCCCATAGAAGCTGTATTCTTGGTCTTGGACAGTGCTGTTTTAACCTGTGCAGCAGTAATACTGGGTGCCTGACAGTCTGCTGGTATTGTGATTGGTCCTTTGGGGGTGGAGAGGGGGGTAAAGTCGGCACTGAATTTGTCTGCCAGTATACTGGCAATGTCTCTTGGCTCGATATAGGAGGTACCATTGTGCAGTAGCTCAGAGCAAATCTGGGTATTGCTGTGGAGATTCTTTACATAACTACAGAAGAATAACAATAGAAGGCCTTGTGGTTGTAACTATAGAAGGCCTTGTGGTTGTTTTTTACTATCTGCTGCAATTCTGTTTTCATACCTAGCTTTAGAGGACTTGATATGGGATCTCAACTTTTTGTTGAGGCAGATAAGGGAATTTTTCCAGTCTTCAGACTTCACTTTATTCTGCATCAGATTCCTCCTTCTGTTTTAGAGTTTGTTTATGGCAGGGGACCACCAGATTGGCTTCCTTTTTTTTGGAGGAGAATGTCTTGGTCCTATTGGGTATGGCGAGATCCATGCATTTGTGTACGTGTCTGTACAGTGCATTGGTGTATGATTCTACAGTCACTTAACTATTCTCAATTTGCATGGGTGCTGTGAAGTTAGCCACCTCTGTTTTTAGGATCCCAAAGTTA
>NC_056736.1:95314749-95364030 GCF_019279795.1 Protopterus annectens
GTGTATATATATATATATATATATATATATATATATATATATATATATATATATATATATATATACATACATATATATATTGTGTGTGTGTTTGTAATACACACACACACACACACACACACACACACACGCGTATAATGCAGCTGCATTCATGCACCTACAGACATGTACCCAAAACACATACGACTCTGCAATACCTACCAATAGGTCACAGTACTAGCTCACCACCATATCTGGATTTTTTCATAATATTTATTTACATTGTCATAATTTTCATATGTTTATGAATATCTCAACATTCAAGTAATGCAGACTTAAATTATTAGCCTCGTATAAAAACATACCGATGGACGAATAAAATGCTACTGACAGTATGTGTGTAGCTTCACTGGTTAGTGAGCTGTTGGAAGTTGTATTTAAAACATTACAAAGTATTTCCTGTTTTTATTGTTATCTATAAAATCCAGTTTAAGACCTAGAATCTAACAAAAACTACCACTGCAAAGATTTGATCTGAAGTAGTTTACTTAACTTGGTCTTCAACCTGTGGGATACCGGATACAGTTCCGAGCCAGCAACTTTACTAGTATATTGTCCGATCTCCAAGCTCCTCCCTTTACCCAGAAGACACCTCCACTACCTTCCAACCCCCAGATTTTATTTGCCGCAAATAGCTAAAGCATCATGATCTCCAGAGCTCCAGGTTGTAAGTGGATTAAAAACGTTAAAATATCTTCTTTTTCTTTCTAATCTTTAGATAGTGATATTGTAGGTTCCCCTCTCACCTCCCCTCGCCTGGTGCATCAGGTTTCTAGTTTTTAGAGTTGTTAGTTTAGAGTAGTTGTGTGTATCTTGCTTCCCCTCCCCACTCAGTGTGTTCTGTGTGCAAGTGTGGTTATTTGGTGGTGTTCTGTAAGAAAGAAATAACATTCATTTTTCAGTTATTCTTTCTTCTGTTACCATGGCTGATAAGCTTATATTCAAAAGATGCACTGAGTGTGGCCATAATTTATCCTCTTATCCCCTGCGGATGGCCACACTCTGTGTGTTATGTGCTTAGGCATGGCCCATCTGAGCACAGACTGCACTATATGCGCGAGGTTTAACCCGCGAGCCATTAAAGACAGGAAGGCCAAGTTGGCCCTGAAAGGCCTTCTTCCCCCCTTCTGAGACAGTTGCCTCATCTTTGGCTTCAGGCACAGTGGCTGCTTTGGCCGCCTCTCCTTCTTCTCTTCCCCTGGCTTCTCCTCCTTCCCAGGCTGGGACTCTGCTTCCTCTGCTAAAGTCTGTGGAAGCAGAGCAGAAAAGGGGCAGAGGGAAGGAGAGAGTTGAAGTCGAGAGAAAAACGTAATAGGTCTGCGGAGTCCCTTCACCAGTCAAGATGCTAAGGATCTGAGACTCCCCTCAGCTCCGATCTCTCAGGTTTTCCCCAGAGTTGGGGGAGACATGCTCAGCTTCTAGGGCCTTGGTCCCCTGACCCGCAAGGTCGGAGTCTGTGGCTTCGTCGAGGTCCACCCGGTCTTTGTCTGAGGTCGATATGGATAAAATGATGAGGAGGTTCATTTGTACTCCGATCCAGATGGGGGTCTTGCCAGTCCCCTCTCCCTCAGGAGGGGGGAGCTCACTTTCTTTTTCCAACAGATATCTCCTTCTCCAATCTGTCCATCGGGTTTGGAGTATTCGGATCCCAGGATGGCTTTAGTGAGGGGGTCGGCACTGATGGTACCTGCTTCCTTGATGCCGACAGCTGCCTGGAGTGCATCTGATCTGACCATCTTAGATCCAAGCCGCTCTTGGAGCCAGAGCTTGGGTGTCAGATCCGAGGGAGTGGAACTTTTTTCATGGCTCCACCTTTGTCATGCCACCTTCCCTCACTCGAAGCTCCATCCACTTCGGGCCCGGCTCTGATTCTCTCAGACCTGGGGAAACCAGCCTCCTTATTGGTTTCTCAGGAGGTTCGCTCTCCTTCTACATTCGATGTGGTAGAAAGGGTTTTGTCTGCTGGATCGAGACCCCTGACTGGCCCCTCAGACTCCACCCAGACCCACTTGGCTCTTGCTATGATTCATCCCCCCTCATTTTACCAGGGGGACAGCCCGTGCTTGCGGAGCCCCAGACAGTTCCCCCTGAGGAACAAGTGGCTTGCGAGTTCCCCATGGAGAGCCCCACCGGAGAGGTGCCTCACAAGCATACATGCAAGAGGAGGCACTTGGACTCCCCCGAGTCCCTCACAGAGGATACAGACTTGGATGATGAAGAAGGTTCCCCTAGGTCACCTCCCGAGGATGTGTCCTTTGGAGACCTCATGGAAATCCTATGCCAGCGGGGAGGCTGGTCTGCCCTCAAACCTTCTTATGATGAGTCCATGTTCCTGGAGGCTTTTGGCATGGGCCCATCTACTTGCAGATCCTTTGCTGGACCTGGTCACCTCGTGGGCATGGAAGGAGCCGGACACCATGGAACCAGTTCCAAAAAGACCCGACAAAATTTTGAGCCCTCCCACAGATAAACCATCATGGAACAATGGCTCCCCCATAAACGCTAAGGTGGTAGCAGCAACCACAAAGAAGGAACTTGCCCAGGAGAGTTCCTCAGTTCACCCTCCTGACTGAGAGTCATGGATGATGGACCACCTAGGGCAGCGGGTTTATGCTTCAGCTTCCTTTTCCATTAGAGCACTGAACTACCTGGCCCATGTCACTTGACTCCAAAGCGACCTGGTAAAGGAGCTGGAGGAGTCTCCCCCCAAGTCCATGTCACAGGAGGACAGGGTCTCATTCTCCATGAGGATGGCCACATTGAAAGCAGTCTCCACGTCCATGTGACTCCTTTCACATGCTACTGAAGGAGTGGCTAGGGTGGCTGGGTCCGACGTGTCCATGAGGCGCAATGCCTAGCTCAGATTAGGTAAATTTTTGGAACCTTTGAAGGTGTCCTTTACCAACGCCCCTTATGACTGCTCTGCTCTCTTTGGTAAGACAGTCAAAGAGATGTTAGTACAGAGTGAGAAGGATGGGAAGACACTGTGTGCCATCGGGATCTGCTTCTCGAACCCTCAAAAGTCCTTTTCCTGTAACCAGAGAGGGGAAAAGAAGATGTGGTTCCAGAAATCACAATATTCCCGGGGCACTCTTCTCTTCTTCTTTCCGAGACAGCCCCGGGGAGCATCCTTGAGGGGTGGCCCGACTGCTGTACTCTGGAGGCAGTTGGGAGATGATTGTCCTTGCACGTAGCGGTATGGGAATCCATGACAGCAGACCACTGGGTGCTTCGAATCATATCCAGAGGATACTCTATCCCCTTCGTGGGTCCCCCCAAATCTCCCAAACACCACCTGGACGTATCGCCCACGCAAAGGGAGGCAGCAGCACAGGAAAGTTCCAAGCTGCTAGAAAAACGAGCCATCGAAACCATCCCCCCACATCAGTCTGGATCAGGCTTCTACTCCAGGTTCTTTTTGGTGCTAAAGAAAACTGGAAACTTAAGGCTCATTCTGGAACTTTCTACCCTGAAACTGTCCGTTGCAAAAGAGAAGTTCCAGATAGTCACAGTCCATCATGCCACACTACAGTCCATCATGCCATACCTGCAAGAGTGTGACTGGATGTGCTCGTTAGACCTCCAGGATGCTTACTATCACATAAAGATGCACCGAAGCTCCAGGAGGTTTCTCCGCTTCTGGCTAGAAGTCAATCATTACCAATTTTGAGCCCTACCCTTTGGTCTCACAACAGCCCCCAGGGTGTTCACCAAAGTGATGGCGGTGGTAGTGGCTCACCTGAGGCTTCAGGGGATTCAGGTCTACCTGTACCTGCACGATTGGCTCCTCACTGCTTCCACCAGGCATCTACTCTCCCAAACCAGGGATTATTTCCTGATCTTTGCACTGCATGTGGGGATCACAATCAATGCATCCAAATCACTCCCAGATCCTGTACAGACGATAGACTACATTGGCGCCAGGATAGATACTTTACAGTGCAAAATCTTCCTGACCTCAGAGAGAGTGCAAAACCTGAGGATACATGTCTCCCTGATCTGCCACTCTCCTCTCCAAATGGCAGGATCAGTGTTGAGGGCCTTAGGCTCTATTGTGGCGACCATAACACTTCTCCCATGTGCTCTGTTACACATGAGAATCCTACAGTGGACTCTACCTGTACAGTGGTCCCTGTTGGAACTGCCATTGGCATATCCAATTCAACTCCGTAGAGTCTGTCGGTCATCCCTCATATGGTGGATGTGTTCTCCAGACATTTTGGAGGGACAAGCCTTTGTTCCAGCCCCGGCCCAAGCCGCAGTGACCATGGGTGCCTCCCAAATCAGGTGGAGGGGCGTTGTTTGGGCAGGACAATCCAAGGGCTGTTGTCCCCCTGTAGAGACCAGCTTGCACATAAATGTCCTAGAGATGAGGGCGGTCCTTCTAGCGTTGCAGGCCCTTCATGATTTTCTTCCTCTGGGAACGATTGCAGTTCAGTCAGACATGTCTGTGGTCTGGTATAACAACAAACAGGGAAGGATCAGATCTTACCCCCATTGTCACGAGGCCTTGAGAGTGTGGCGATCTCCACCGGTCGTTTTCTCATTGTAATGCACATGCCAGGATGGTCCAGCATCCTAGCAGACACGCTAAGTCAGACTATTGTAATGCCTTACGAGTGGTCTCTGAATCTTTCAGCAGTGGAACAGATCTTCCGCGAGTGGGGTCAACCTTGCTGCGATCTTTTCGCATCTCCTTCCAACATGAAGTGCAGCAAGTTTTTAAACCCCCTGCCTGGGGAGTCCCCCAGAGATGCTCTAATTCATGCTTGGCCTCCCAGTCTTCTGTATGCTTACCCTCCATTACCTCTTATTCCGTGGTTTCTACAGAAAGCTCATCGACTGGAGAGGAAAGTGATCCTCATTGGCCTGTTTTGGCCTCGCTAGGTATGGTTTGCCTTCCTTTGGTCTCACCTTCTGGCTCCTCCGTGGATCTTGGATCCCATTCAGGATCTGATTTCACACCCTTTGGGGTTGCCTCATCCGAATGTAGACAGTTTGAAGCTCACAGCTTGGCTGCTCCAATTCCCGTGATTGCTAGGACTTCTGGATTATCCTCCTCAGATCTGTTTTGGTGGCTGCTCATAAGTCTTCGCCCAGGAAGGTTTATTTCAGCAAGTGGAAATGTTTTTCCTTTTGGGCTCTCAAAGAAGTTTAGACCATTTCACGGTTCCTATTTCCACCATTCTTGATTTTTCTAGCTGATATTTTTCAAAAGTGAGCTAGTTCTTGTACTGTCAAGGTTCAGTTGGCTGCCATTTCTCATTTTCACTTGACTGAGAATTCTGCCTCTCTAGCCTCCTCTAGGCTGTGTAAAGCCTTTATTAAAGGCACCTTTTTGTTACGCCCCCCGGTCAAGGATACTGTTCCCCCCATGGGACTTTACTATTGTTCTTCAAGCTTTAGTCGCTCCACCTTTCGAATCCGCTGCTACAGCAGATCTGAAATATTTATCTTGGAAAACAGCTTTTCTGGTGGCTATTACCTCTGCTGAAAGGGTTTCAGAACTACAGGCCTTGTCCATCAAAGTTCCTTACATTATTTTTCACAAAGATAGGGTTTGCCTTCGGATCAATCAATCCTTTCTTCCTAAGGTGTCATCACCAGCCAATATCAATCAGACCATCAATTTGCCTGTGTTCTTTCCTAATTTTCTAACGAGATGGAATACAAACTCCACCTGCTGGATATTCATAGACAGTTACGATTCTATTTCAAAGGACAAAACAATTCCAAATCTTAGTTTGGATTCTTTTTATTAATAATGTGAAATGTAAAGATGTCTGCTGTAGTTGCTTATTTATTGTGTACTTCGCTGTAGGCAAGGCTAAAAACAGCCTGAATCAGTTTAAGTACTTCAAACTGGGCAAATAGTAGAAGCCCTGAGTGCTACCCACTAGATCTGAGTTTGAGTAAAGATCTGGTCTTACTGGAGTAATCTGGAGGATGAGACTGGGGGAGAAACGTCAGTGTGCCCATTCTGTTGGAAGCAGAAGTCTTTAGCTAGGAAGGCAGCACTTTAACAGACTAGGGACGTAGCTGTGTTGCAAGGGAATGGTGTCCAGAGGAAGATAAGCTTGTGCTAGCACACATTCATATACCAGAGTGAAATCATTGCAGCCCAGGCTTGGGAGTGGAGTTGAGGGTGGGGCCAGAAACATAAAAAAAATTCCAGTCTTCCCAGAGGTAATGCCCTGCTTCAGCTTGCCTCATGCTCACTGTGTAATCTGGTAGTAGTTGTGCACAGTGCAGCTGTGCAGGGGTAAGGGGGAGTGAGTGACAAAGAAATCAAGTGTACTTATCACAAAACCAAAATAATAATTACTTGGCTGATTCAGCCATATGCAGTGCTCTTCTGTTTGAGGCCTAGGGTATCCATTAATGATATGTAATATGCTGAGTTTTCTGCAGTAGGAACCTATCTGCATGGTTCTTTCCTTGCTGGAAATTAGAACCAAAGTGGACACAGTTGAACATAGATGGATGTTTAGGACAAATGTGCTAAATGATTTTATCAAAAAGTCAAATTTTTTTCAACGTGGAGTACTGTAATTTTTTAATGGAAAAATAGTAGCTATTTTGGTTCTTGGTTTGTGTTTTTCCATTGCCTAACTGATTACTTGTTTGTGATTTTTGTACTAAAAGCTATGGCAAGAGCTATGGGGAAATGGTTATAGCTCCATATGGTGCATGTTTTTAATCTGCTTTCAAAAGAAATGTCTTACTCTGTCAAATACGTAAATTCCGGTATTGCATGTGTGATGCAGAAGAAGGGCATGGGAATATATTTTGGTTTCCTTCCTGTCTTGTTATCCCGTAGATGGCAGTGGCTGTTCATGGAATTGCTATAAGATCCCCGCATGACTCTTGAAGCATTGATGGATTGAGTTGTTTGCATTTGTTATGAACACTCTGCAACATCTAAATTGGGGTTAATGTGGACATTTTTAAATGTTAGAATTTCATCTGACTTTTCACGTGTCTTATATTTCTGTATTCTTCTCATGCTGGTAAACACATTTGGCCACTGTATGTTGTTTCTGCTATTTCCTTTGTAAATTAACAACATATGCCTGGTACTGCTTTATAATTGAAAACTGCCAAAATTACATAATTTCAATAAAGAACACTGTGAAACTGGTAATCAAACTACTAGTAATAGTTATGAAGGCAAAATTATATCTAATAATAAGCTATGGGGCAGAACTGTGGGATGGGAATTGTCATACCAACCTTTTGTAGCAACAAATATATGTTTTGAATTTCTCATGCAACTTAAACCTTTTCCATGATAATAATATCGGGGATGAATGTAATATTGTGAATGGGTGTGAAGTAGTGATGAAAGTAAGTCTGTGCATTCTCTAAGAATAAGGTATGTATAGTAATGAATAAAAAGGAGCTCTGTATAGCTGAGCAGTAGAAATTACAAATACTCGGGAGGAAATTGAAAGGAGTACTGAATGGATTTGGCTTTTCTTATTTATGGAATTAGTAGAGGAGATCTTTGTGGACTTAGAGAAAGCATTTGACAGGGTGCCTAGAGAGGAGTTGTGGTATTGTATGAGGAAGTCGGGAGTGTCAGAGAAGTATGTAAGAGTGGTACAGGATATGTACAAGGGTAGTGTTACAGAGGTGAGGTCTGCAGTGGGAGTGACAGATGCGTTTAAGGTGGAGGTGGGATTACATCAAAGATCAGCTCTGAGCCCTTTCTTATTTGCAATGGTGATGGACAGGTTGACAGACGAGAACAGACAGGAGTCCCTGTGGACTATGATGTTTGCAGATGACATTGTGATCTGTAGTGAGAGTAGGGAACAGGTGGAGGAGACCCTGGAGAGGTGGAGATGTGCTCTAGAGAGAAGACTGTGGCAGTGACAAAAAGGCAGGAGTCAGAGCTGGACGTGGTAGAGTTAAAGATATTAAGATTTGCATTGGGTGTGACGAGGGTGGACAAGATTAGGAATTACTATATTAGAGGGTCAGCCCAGGTTGGAAGGTTTGGAGACAAAGCCAGAGAGGCAAGATTACATTGGTTTGAACATGTGCTGAGGAGGGATGCAGAGTATATTGGGGAAAAAGATGCTAAGCATGAAGCTGCCAGGTAACGGTAAAAGAGGAAGGCCTAAGATAAGGTTTATGGATGTGGTGAGAGAGGACATGCAGGTGGTTGGTGTGACAGAGCAAGATGCAGAGGACAGGACGAAATGGAAACAATCACCTAACAGGATCAGCCGAATGAAGAAGTAGAGGAGATCTTTAAAGATTATCTCCGTCATTTAAAGAAATGATAATTTTTTGGATATTTAAGAAAGTGAAAATCTCTCATACCATCTACTCTTCTTTTTTTTTTTGCAATTTATTTTGATACATTATACAATAAAAGGTCCTTGGTATTTCCAAATGTGCTCACCAGCATGCCAGTTGTAAATCTGAACACGCGGCAGTGGTGCTGCGGTAGCTTTGTCGCCTCACAGCAAGACATTGTCCCGTTCGATTCTCAACTAGAGCGTCTTCTGTGTGGAGGCATACGTGAATGGGCGTGCCTTCGTTGAAGGTTGTGTGTCAGGGCTTGTAACTCGGCATGTAAAAATCCACTAACAAACATTAGGGGACCGGAGTTCCGCTGTGGCGACCCCTAACCGGGATAAGCCGGAAGACACAACAACATTGATTAAACTGAGCATATATTGATAGAAAGAAGTCCGGTCACTTTCTGTTAAAATGAATTAAAAGTGATCTTTATATATATATATATATATATATATATATATATATATATATATATATATATATATATATATATATATATATATATATATATATAGAGCAAAATATGAGAAACAAATCCAGATACTTTGCAAAGCTGTGGACATTTAAAAGGTTCAGTACTATTTAATAAGAAAGATCACAATGCTTTTCACCTTACCTGTCATCTGTCCAGACTTTAGTAGAATGTCCCTTACTTTCTTCATATGTTTGCCCTGTCCTTCATAGTTCCAGTAATGCTGCTACAGTTTCAAAATATAATAAACTAATTAACTAATAAAATAAAAAAAGAATACATAAAGGCAAACCGATATTGGTCCTCTATATCTGCACCCTGCCACTGTATTGTGCAAGTGTGCTGATGTGCATTCCATAGGCATGTGCAATACGTCAGTAAAGGTAAGCAATTTTTTTCTTAAATCGTTATTTTGTAATAGCAATAACTCTGTCTTGGATGGGAGTGTCATACAATTTTACCCACAGTCGTCTTTGATCACAAGAGCTTAACCCTCATGGTCAGACCACACCAACCTTGGGTAAATCCTGTGATACCCACACCCAATCATGGATTATTGCTAAAGTATAACAGTTCTGAATATAAATATGTCTCTAGAGAAAGAGCAAATTAACATCAGAATTTGTGAATTAGTCTGAAGTATTGTCTGGCAGTGTTATAGGAAGTTGATATAATTAAGAGTTTATAAATTCTCTATGTTTGTGTTGTAAATGTACCTCATCTCAATGGCATACCTTCAGTATAAGCTGTGATAGACTGCCATTAATATCTTTGGACCAAATTTTATAAAAATGCTTAGAGTGTATTGCGTGATTTTTATGTTCTAAATTTTTGCGTTGATGACTTAACTGTGAATGAAATTGATGACATTCTGTGCAGAATTAATTATATCAGAAGAAATCAAGTTATGTGAAGTAATGTCTTACAGTATCTGCTAAGTCTTGTGTTTCAAATGAAATAACTGCTTCTATTGATAATCAAGCATTGTCTGACATGACTGTAATTGTAAAATCTTTTGCCAGTTAATGTTCTAAATACCAGAATTGTAATACCTGCATTTTATTGTTGAATTTATGGAATGCAAAATGGTTTGTAA
Source organism: Protopterus annectens (assembly GCF_019279795.1). NCBI lineage: Eukaryota > Metazoa > Chordata > Ceratodontiformes > Protopteridae > Protopterus > Protopterus annectens. The sequence goes on from NC_056736.1 coordinate 95,324,670, forward strand.
CAATCTAAGGATGGCACAATGAAAGATGAATATATGTCTAGCTGCAATTTACCAAAAGTCCATTATTTACTACTGTGGAGTTAGCAAATAATCCTAAACCGACAGTTTCCTCTTTTTGCAAAGTACCTTTCCATAATGCTTTACTTCATGCTGTACCTGGATGGTGTCCAGTCCACTGGACATTTAATGGGGTAAAGTGCATGTTGCATAAAACTGTTGGAGTGAGATGTGATCTTTGCTATTCACATCACTTACATGGCTATGTTTTCAGAGTCTAACACAGTTCAGCCAGTTGGACTGGGAGGACTTAGATTCTTATTATCAGTACATGTAAAAGGAAAAGAATTTCCGGGGAAACGAGTACTTTTTTTCAAGCTTTCTTACCAGTGGGAAAATTGTTTGCTACGTGATTACAGAATGCTGACAATGGAGCTCCACTCCACCCACAGTTTGAGTTGAATGTTGCAATTTAACTTAAAAAAGATGCACCTTTTTGGGGGGTGGGAGTGGCTGGGATCTCACTCAAGAAGGGTCTTACTCTGAACCCTGACACTGAAATGGATGTTTTAACAAGTATATGCTAACTAGCCATGAAGATCATATTTACTGAATATTTAATATTATGGTTGATGAAAGCAAGTGAAGTCCTGATTAAGGTAAATTTTAGCAGGAATTATAACATCTTTAGAGCTGTTATGATGGAGTTGTTGAAAATGTATTGATTGTGTAGCAGAAGAGTCTGCATATATTACAGTTAGGGTTGTCACCTTATCAGATACTCAGAAGGGCATCATTTTTTGTCTCGGTCCCCTTGCTTGACCATTTAGTTCATCACTTCTAGTTACCAAGTGAGACCACTTTTATGCCATGGGAATGGAGCCCTGCAAATCCTTTAATTCCTCCCCAAATATAGCAAATTATGAAACATTATGAGTAAAATATTTTCTTCACCCTTCCTGAGATGTGGTGGTGTGCCTCTCACACCCCTGACAAATCCAGAGTCACTATTCCTGTAAGAAGAAGGAATACTGTGCGATTAATACAGCTTTAAAATTAGTACATATTACTTCACATTCACTGTAACTATAACCCTCAGGACGTTGAATTATTCACTGCCCTCAAAAATGTAATGGGCAGCCTAGCATTACAGCTAAAGCATGATGAAAGAAGGAATCTCCAATGTAGTGAAGAACAGCATAGATTAATAGAATTGGTGTCCTCAACATAATTACTTTTACACTGGATACCTCTTTTTTTTTTTTTTTTTTTTTTTGAAAGAAAATGCACACTGAATATGTGGTGATACCATAGCCGGTTCCATTTGCATTAAAATTTGTCTTTGCAGATAAATAAATCTGTGTACTAAAGTCCATTAGCTGCTGGGATGTTTGACAGTTTTATAAAACATTTGGAGTCCTACCCATAACTTTTATTTTAGGATTACATAATGCGCTTTTAATTATTGTGCATTTTTTACCTTTACTAATACTGCAACCTGTTTTTGTTTACAATTTTTGAGAATTACTATTTTCATAGCTCAGATTATCCTAGAAAGCTGATATACAGGCCAGTTTAAACTTCCTGCAGTTTACCAGTGCACAACAATAAAACTGCCATTTGCAAATTACCTAATCATCTATTGTGTATTCATCCCAAGCATCGATAAACTTCTATAAAAATTAATAAGTGCACAGAACTACAGCTGTGCTTCAGTGCTGCTTTATTCACTACTCCACTCAAACACTGAAGTGCCTGGAAGTTACATACCCATGTGTGCACATCAGTCCTCTGAATGCAGACTTCTGTATATGTAATATCCCTCTTGTTTTAACTTTGGATCAATGATCAAAGGACAGCTCAAGTATTCATAATAGTAGGACATTGTTCAACTGTGCTAGATTGAACTAGCTTTGTTGTCATTTCTGCAACTGTTCTTGAACCTCAGCATTATTGTTTCACATGCAGGTTTTACTTTGTTTTCAAGATTAACAAATATAAATGCTCAGTAATATCAGTTTACTAAAAATACACATGTTGATATTTATATTAATAACACTAGCACGTTACCTTGGTCACGGACATGCTCTTTAATGTCCCATTAATTTTTAACCCAACATCAGGTTTCCTCAGGCCCAGATGCTTGCACCTCTGTGTCCCACTAGACTGTCAACAGTGACCTGAATATCTCTTGAGATGTCTCTTACTGGTGTAGCTACAGCGCAAACCTCCCCATTCATCTGTTACTTTACCTGGGTGAATTCATAGCTCATTATCTTATCAGTAATTTAGCTTGTAATCTGTTTTGGAATAGAAAACTAGTTTTGATATCCAAACTGTCATTACACTACAGGCTCCAGTGTGATTCCATCACAGTCCATACAGGTGTAAATAACCTGAGACATACCTTCTTGGTCTGTAAGAAGAGATACATTATGGAGCTCTCAGACTGTGTCTCAGGCAGGTATGAGCCTAGCACTGAGCAGCATATTACTGTCACCAAGGATTATGCCACAATATAAGCAAAAAAATGTTTGGTTTCAACAATTGGTTATTTCTCTGATGTCATTCTTTGGAAGACATCACCAGACCTTGTTGCTTTGCCAGGGATGGCCTATACCTCTCCTGTCTAGGCTTTCAAATACTGGCTAAGACATTATCCACCCCTATAATGCCTTTTTTAGGTAATGCCAAATTGGCAAACCTACCAACACAGCAAAATCATCCTGGCTGAGCTTCAGGGTGTTACTGCTCAATGCCAGGAGCCTAAATAAAAACTACATTAAGCCCTTCTCGCACTTCAGAATATAGATGTGTGCAGTTATTGAGACATGGTTTAAAGTGGCAGAGTGTACCCCGGCAGTGCAAGGTTTCAGTGCCTTCCACACTTTGACTAGTAGCTACACAGATAAGGGCTAAAGGTGGAGTTGTGTTGATATGCATCAGTAACAAACATACCTTTATAGTGGTCAGACAATACTGATGTGCTGGAGTTCCTCCAGGTGCAGATCATCATAGACAAAATCCTGTATCATATCCTAGCCAGCTATAGGGCACCCTCTGTGTCCCAAAAACTGACAAATATCTGGACCTACTGGAGACCCTTATCATCCAATATAACACCCTACTCATGGGAGACTTTAATTACCTCTGTATAGACTGGGAAGCCTTCACAGCCTTAAATGTACAGCAGAGGGATTTATTGACTTTGTCAATGTAAACACCCTTGACCAGATTGCGAATATGCCTACTAGAGGCTCCAACATACTGGACCTCCTATTCACAAGTATGTGCAAGCAGCGAAAACAGAACGCTGGGTATCGCTAGTCTACTCACAGCCACCAGTATCCAACAACAAAGGTAAAAAAGTTGTCCGAACTCCACGAATAGTATAAAAACTGATTTAATACAAAATTTAAGACCAGTTAAGCGCAACCGTGGGCTTCATCAGAACAAATAAACAGCTGTTCACTACCATTTAAATATACAGCTTTGGTGCCAAAAATGATTACACATTCGTAAAGCTACAACAAATATATACGTAACACGTTAAACTCTGTTAACAAAAGTAATCAATACTGTTCCATACACGTAATGTATCCGTATTATGATTAAAAATAATAATAAAATAAAATATGTGCCTACATACAATACATCACCTTGCTATTTCTAATATAGGTTTGACAGATATATACTCATTTAATCCTGGTGGTGTCATGGCATCTGTTAATAACTGCCACCACATCTCTTTATATGCAAGTATATTTTTAGTATTCCCACCTCTTGGATTATTTAGTACATTTTCTAATATAGCAAATTTAAAATGATGATCATCTCCTCGACTACTAATATGTTTATATAATGCATTTTTGGAGTCTTTTGTTTTAATACTGTATAAATGAAAGTAGATTCTTTTCTTAAAATTCCTCTCAGTCTTTCCTACATAAAATGAAGGACACACCATACATTTCGCCAAATAAACAAGCATTTTGGTGTTACAGTTGCCCTGTTTAAATTTAATTTTAGTTCTATTAATATTTTGCAATGTAATTTCTGTCTCTTCATTTATAGCAAAACACTGGTGGCAAGCACCACACTTCGAGGTGTGTGTGCGCCCCCCAGTCCTGTTTACTCTTTGAACATTCTCCAATAATTTTTTCAAATTATTTCCCATTTTATAAACAAATAGTGATTTTGACCCTAAAATATCTAATTTTTCTTGGTTGGTCAGTAAAATATACCAGTTCCTGGTTAGAATCTCTTTAATTTGGTTAGTATGGGGACCGTATTCTAAAATACACGCTCTACTATACAATTTGTTATCATTAATTCCCCTACTTATAACTTTACTAAAAGAATCTATGTGAAGTTGAAAAGATGAATGAAATTATTTTAAAGGATTTAATGTTTGAAAATTGGGAGAAGTTATATTTTAAACAATTTGAGTTGGCTGAATCTAGGACAAAAAAGGCTTTTGATAGAAAAAGCAAGAAAATACATAGGGATACTGAACAATATAAAATAGGTAGAGTGTACAATTGGGGGAGGGGACAGTGGTATAACGACACCGATCATACCAATGAGAATTTATATAACACAGCACCCCCAGAAAAGAGAAATTTTCATCAGGTACACAAAGGTGGAAATCATTTCAAGTGGACAAAGTGGGAAACGTGGAAAAGGAAGGACAACCAACCACTAACAAAATGGTAAACGATTCTGTAGCTAGCTTAGTTAATAAGGATGTTTATGTTTCAGATGACAATACTCAAATAGTACATGAAGGTGCCATTTACAGCTACAATAATTTTAAAATTTTTAATTATACTGAGATGGATTTAGACAAAGCACATTTTAGTTTGCTATCTAAGGGGATGAAATTCATACCCACTACACGCTTTCATGTTGTGGATTGTTTGAGTGAGTTTAAACAATACATAAGGAAGTTAAATCTAACACTAATGTTTAAAGATAGAAAGGACAGTAATGTTGTTAAGCAGAATGTTCTAAAGAAGAAAAGTTGTTTCATGCCTATATTGAATTCCAACGTCCAGATGTATGATAGAATGGTTACAAGAGAGATATATCAGTTCAACAACAGGAACAGCAGAAGGAATGTTAAATTTAATCTAACAAAGCAGGAGGTAGGAGTGCTGGAGGAACTTAGAACAAATGACAATATTAGAGTTATGAAACCCGACAAGGGAGGAGGCATTGTGATCTGTGACGCCTTAGAATACTCTACTAGGATGTATGACATATTACACGGGTCTGGTAATTTATGTAGCAACCTCTATGAACGAAGTTAACATTTCTTATAGAAGAATTGATATGTATTTAGAAGAGTTTTTGTTGGACAGAAGGATAACCGAGGACTTGTACAATTATTTAAAGGTAGAGCACCCTTATATGGTGACTATTGTTGGAATTCCTAAGGTCCACAAAAACGTATTAAATCCACCATTTAGACCAATAATATCTGGCAGTAGGTCTAAGACTTTCCCTTTAGGAGCAGCAGTAGATTTCATGCTCAAACCAATTTATGGGAAGATTAAACATCTAGTCAAAAACTCATGGGAATTTTTAAAGAACTTTCCTATAGACATGGAGAATAAGGATCTGCTATTTACATCTATAGATGTAATTGATCTCTTCACGTGTATACCACTGACACAGGGGAATGGAGGCTTTCACAAATAGTATTTAGAAACATTGCAACTTTGATTGGGACAGGATTAGGTTAATTACAGAACTCTAATGTCTATAGTGCTGGAAAACAACTTTATATACTATGAAGGTGAGGTGTTTAAGCAGACCAATGGAGTAGCTATGGGGGCAGCATGTGCCCCCATTTATGCAAATCTCGTAATGTTGGATTGGGAAGAGGAGATAATTTTTAAAAGTGAACATATTGATCACATAAAATATTATTCAAGATTCCTTGATGACATATACATTTTGTGGAAAGGAGACCAGTACTCCTTCGATCGCTTTTTGGAGTATCTCAATAAGAGTAGTGAGTATTTGAAATTTACCTCAGAAAGTAATACTAAAGGGGTAGCGTATTTGGACATGCTGATTACTATAGATGGTAGTAGCTTTAAGTCAAGGATACACAGGAAATCTACTTTTTCTAACTCCTACTTAGAGTTTAACAGCAATCACCCCAGGAAGCTAAAATATAACATATACAAAGGGCAATGTATAAGAGCTCTTAGAATGACATCTAAATATATGGATATGATAGAGGAAGTTAGATACATATCTAAATTATTTGAAGAAAGGGGATATGATTGTAACATGATGAGAGATGTTAATGCATATGTTATTAGTGAATGGGGGAAGAAATATGTCCTACTTTTTGGAACGAATTTAGTAAAGTTATAAGTAGGGGAATTAATGATAACAAATTGTATAGTAGAGCATGTATTTTAGAATACGGTCCCCATACTAACCAAATTAAATAGATTCTAACCAGGAACTGGTATATTTTACTGACCGACCAAGAAAAATTTGATATTTTAGGGTCAAAACCACTATTTGTTTATAAAATGGGAAGTAATTTGAAAAAAAATTATTGGAGAATGTTCAAAGAGTAAACAGGACTGGGGGGGCGCACACACACCTCGAAATGTGGTGCTTGCCACCATTGTTTTGCTATAAATGAAGAGACAGAAATTACATTGCAAAATATTAATAGAAGTAAAATTAAATTTAAACAGGGCAACTGTAACACCAAAATGCTTGTTTATTTGGCGAAATGTATGGTGTGTCCTTCATTTTATATAGGAAAGACTGAGAGGAATTTTAAGAAAAGAATCTACTCTCATTTATGCAGTATTAAAACAAAAGACTCCAAAAATGCATTATATAAACATATTAGTAGTCGAGGAGATGATCATCATTTTAAATTTGCTATATTAGAAAATGTACTAAATAATCCAAGAGGTGGGAATACTAAAAATATACTTGCATATAAAGAGATGTGGTGGCAGTTATTAACAGATGCCATGACACCACCAGGATTAAATGAGTATATATCTGTCAAACCTATATTAGAAATAGCAAGGTGATGTATTGTATGTAGGCACATATTTTATTTTATTATTATTATTTTTAATCATAATACGGATACATTACGTGTATGGAACAGTATTGATTACTTTTGTTAACAGAGTTTAACGTGTTACGTATATATTTGTTGTAGCTTTAAGAATGTGTAATCATTTTTGGCGCCAAAGCTGTATATTTAAATGGTAGTGAACAGCTGTTTATTTGTTCTGATGTAGCCCACGGTTAGTGGGTGAAAGCGCTTAACTGGTCTTAAATTTTGTATTAAATCAGTTTTTATGCTATTCGTGGAGTTCGGACAACTTTTTTACCTTTGTTGTTGGATACTGGTGGCTGTGAGTAGACTAGCGATACCCAGCGTTCTGTTTTCGCTGCTTGCACATTCGTATTTGAACTGAACGCTTCTTTCTATTCACAAGTATGGGAGAATGCTGCATTCTCCCATCTCAGTATCTCGTCCCCTCAGTTAAGGTCCAACCATAAAACTGTCTCCTTCAAAATCAAAACCAACTCTGTAATCCCAGAAAAACAGGAACAGTTAAGAACTATTTCAAGGCAAGTTACCTTTTACTAAGTGATGGTTTGTCAAAATTTAGTGCCCATCCAAACCCTGAGACTACAGCAGCCTATGCTGAATTGCTTTCAGAAACCCTGTTCACCCATGTAGTTGGCTGCATAGCGGCTGCTATACCTATGAGAAATAAGTCCAGAATTAGCCCTAGAAACAAACTGCCCTGGTGGCATCCCAGATTAAACAGGCTATACAAAAAAGGAAAAAGAATTATGATAAAAGTCAGGAAGTGCAATTCCCATAAAGATAAAAGCTCTGTCATTAAACTAGCCTTCTTATTTGCCTATATAATTAGATTAAATAAAGCCAAATTTGAGTTTGATAGCCTCCCAGGTGAAAGAAAGTACAGTTGTGTAAAATCTTACCAAAACAGTACATATCCATGCCTTCACTGCTGCAGTATTCGTAACCTTCAGGATTCCCTGCCATGGAAGCCGGTTGTCCGGCCAGTATACCAAAGACTTCCTGTTGCCTTTAAAGGTATGCCTGGATGTCACTCAAATGCTCCTTGCATACCATAGGGCATAGAGGTGATGTTCAGGCTTACCATATACAGAACTGATTGCCCCAGTAGAGATACCAGTCCAGGGAACACGAGAGGTAACCTGTACATCCAGGAAGGAAAGGACTAGGGGGAAGGAGGGAGGGAGCGAATACTGCAGCAGTGAAGGCAAGGACATCTACTGTTATGGTAAGATTTTACACAACTGTACTATGTCCTTACATTCACTGCTGCAGTATTTGTAACATTTGAGAGTGCGCCAAAGCTGAAGAGAAAACTTGAGGGAGGGATTTTTGCTGTGATAAACAGTGTTTTCTGCCTAAAATAGTTGGCTTTGCAGTTGCCCGCCCCTACTGTAAATTTGATCTGGGACAATCCTCCCAGTCTAGTGTCATTTGCTCATTCTACCTACAGAGAAAACATTTGAGAAGGCCAGACCCACTTAGTTTCTTAATCTTGAATTATTTTCTGTTCCTCCTTTCTCCCTTTCCACTTTACTAAAACAAACAAAAAAAAAAAAACACTTTGCTAGAAACTACCATTGCTAGAATCTCCTTGTGATCTGACTGAGTGTGTTTTTCAAACAGTCTGGAAATATAGAGCTGATAAGAAGTATTTTTTGGCACTTTGTAACAGTTCAGAGTTGACTAAAACAATAATTTAATTCAGTTCAGAATTCTGTTTGAATAAATTGCATTTATTTAAACTATATTTGTTTTAATATTGCTACAACTCAAGTGTTCTAGCTTGCACTCTATTTGAATTGTCTTTAGTGCTGTTTTAGCTGCTTCTTGTTGTTTTTTTTTTTTACAGAACAGTTCTAAGCTTGTTTCCTGCCTTTCTTGTAATGAGTCTAGTCCAGGTACAGATTTGCCGTATCCAGGTGTGTTTGTAAGCTTCTGAGCGGTGGCAAAAAGTCTGCTCTTCAATTTTTCCCTTAGATCTGCTAGTTCTCTCCTCTCCTGCACTTTTACTAGCTTATTAGTCTAGCAGTTTACCAGACTTCTTGTAGCAATTATTGTTGCACACAAAACTGCTACCAGCACTAAACGTTCTACAAGGAAACTACTACAGTACTTATTATTAATGCCCACTCCTCCAGGCATGTCTAAAAGTCAGTCCCCTGTGCTTTCTCCTATTAACCTGGTGAACTTGGGCATCCTGAGGCAATGTAGCAACATGTACACTGACGATCCTACCTCCCAACACTCGGACTTGCGAGAGATGCACTTATATATCCAAACTGGAAGCCACGCACACTCCAGCCAAGACCGGAAGCTGGTCAAGAGGAGAAGGTCAACACTTGCACCACACCACATGGAACACATAGCCCTCCAGAACACACACCAGTACTGCCTTCACATAAAAATACAAACCACACACCCACCTTCATGGAGGCTTTCAATAAAAATCTACCCAAACAGCAGAGGCCTTCAAAGCAGAAATGCACTCAACCACCACAACACAACACTTATCACGAGACACATAACTCTCCTAAACAGTGTGCCACTCAACCAAAGCCCCTAAGGCAAAACAGCATGCCCAACACATTAGGTGACGCAATAGAGAGGCACACTGATGTCCCACTCACTAGGTTGAATAAGGAGAAAGTAACAGTCATCTGTCTGTCAGGTGCCAGGATCCGCCACATAACGCACGCACTCAGGTCCCTCAACACCAGGTACAAATATGACTCTGTCATGATACATGTGGGTGTGAATGACCTGATACATACCTCCCTGGACTACATGAAAAGAGACGTGGAGGAGCTCTCTGATTATGTAGCCCAGGCAGGTATGAACCTAGCCCTGAGCAGAATCCTACCATCTCCCACACAACACTAACATATGCGAGAGATGCAATTATACAAAACTGGAGGCTAAGCTGTCTTCACCCAAGACTGGAATAGACAGTCAAGAGGAGAAGGTTAACACTTGCACCACACCTCTAGCCACACATAGACCTACTAAAACAGCACTGGCAAAAAATACACAAAATCATACTCGGAGGCTCTAAATAAAAACCCGCAAAAGCATCAGAGACCTCCAAAGCAGACACCCAAACAACCTGCACCTCCCGTCACAAACCAGACACAAAACACAAAATCAGTGTGCCGCACAATCAGAGCCCTTACGGCAAAATAACATACCTAACACACTAGTAATAGGTGACTCTATGGTGACTCTATAATCAGGCACACTGATGGCCCACTCACTAGGCTGGACAAGCAGAAGGTTACTGTTAGTTGCCTATCGGGAGCCAGAATCCGCCACATAACACAAGCACTCGGGTCACTCCAGAACAAGTACAAATATGACTCTGTCATTGCTCATGTTGGTGTGAATGACCTGAGACGTACCTCCCTGGACTACATGAAAAGAGACGTGGAAGAAGTTTCTGATCATGTAGTCCAGGCTGGTATGACCCTGACCCCGATAGCATCCTGCCCTCACCAAGAGTGATACCTCAGTATAAAGAAAAAATGATCAATTTCAACAATTGGCTAAGCTTCTGGTGTCATTCAAATGGGATCCAATGTCTGTCAGCCTGGGATGATATGGTTGAAAAGCCGCGTTGCTTCGCAAGAGACTGCTTGCACCTATCGCCCCTACGCTTTCGAATACTGGCCAAGGCTCTTGCTGCCCCCATAGTGCCTTTTTTAGGCAAGGCTCAAAAGTCAAACCCACCTCTGTAAACAACGCAATTAACACAAAACTGAGGGTTATGCTACTCAGTGCCAGGAGTTTAAATCTCAAAATGCATGCGCTCGAAGCACTCCTCAGTATGGAGAACGTTGACATCTGTGCAGTAACTGAAACCTGGTTCAAGGCTCCATAGAGCACCCCAGCACTACCGGGCTACAACTCGTACTACACGTTTCGGCCACAGAACATGGACAGAAACACAAAAGGATGGGGTGTATCCATATTCATCAAGGATACCTACACCTCCAGGTTAGTGGCACAGCATGATACCTCTGAGATCATCCATGTGCAACTAACATCGGGCAAATCTGCAATGCAAATTGTGGCTTGCTACAGATCACCCTCCTTGACCCAGGACCAACACTCCACCTTTTTGGAGACACTGGAAAACATGAAGGTCCTACCAAACACCCTGATATTGAGTGATTTCAATTACCCTACCATTAACTGGGAAAACTACTAGAGTACAAACTCTCAGGCCCAGCGCTTCCTGGAATTCATCAACTCAAATGCCCTGGATCAGCTGGTAAACTCCCCTACCAGAGCTGAAAACATATTGGACCTGGTCATCACCAACACGGGCGACAGGTGTTCCACACCGGAGGTCAACCAGTCACTGGTTAGATCAGACCATAAACTAATCACTCTGGATACCCACACCCCACCATCACCCCCAGCTAAGGAAACCACAATAAAAAACTTTTCTAAAGCAAACTTCACCTTACTTAAGATAGAGGTGGTAAGTTTCACAGCCCCCACGCTAAAGGATAACGCTGCCCAAGATGTAGAAACCTTTACAAATGCACTCTATGAGCACCTACAAGTATGCATGGATCATACCATCCATAGCAAAACCAAGACTCACTCCTCTAAGAGAAGGAAACAAGTTTGGTGGACCCCTGTCATAAATGGGCTATACAATAGATGGAAGAAACTAGTTCAGAAAAAAAGCAAATCCCAAGAAGGAAAGACATCTCTAATCAGTATCAGTAAGAAACTAAGATCCCTCATAAAATCCTCCAAGGCTAACTTCAAAAGAAAAATAGCCAAGGATTCAAAAGATAGCCACAAAGCCTTCTTCAGCTATGTTAAGAATCTAAGTAGCAACTCGCAGATATGCACTATAGCACAAAATATATTGAACCTACTGATATTGCCAACATCCTGGCAGTTAGATTCAGTGCATACTTCACCCCCTGTCACCTCCAAAAGGGCCCACAACAATACCGGAAAAGTGTAGTGTCCCAGAAATCACAGACGCACAGGTGAAAACAGCCCTTTCAAAAGCCAAAAAAACAGCGTCAATGGGGCCAGATGGTGTCCCAGGCTTCGCCTTGCATGAACTACAGAACGAACTAACCCCCCCCCCCACTTAAACACGCTGTTCAACCTCAGCCTCTCCATAGGCTAAGCAATGGTTATTCCTCTCCACAAAGGAGGGGCCACAACTGACCCTGGTAACCTTCTCTCATAAGCCTGACTAGCCTGGTCTGCAAGGCTGTGGAGCGTGTCATCATGGAACTCATTAACAAAGACATTGGGAACCTCCAAACACTTGACCAGACCCAGTTAGGCTTTGTTAAGGGCAGATCATGCCTACTAAACCTGGTTGACTTCTTCGAGACGGTCACTAAGGCCATAGACGAGGGAAAGGTGGTTCACACAGCCTACCTTGACCTCGCCAAGATTTTCAATACCATTCCCCACTCTGGTATTACAGAAAAACTCACCAGCCTGTCAGAAGACACATGGTAAGAATAGCGGACTCCAGGTCCAACTCTAAACCAGTCACAAGTGGTGTCCCGCAAGGCTCAGTCCTGTTACCCTTACTGTTTGGCATATACTTCTCAGATGTACAGGCAAACACAGGAGGACTATGGCTAACCAAGTTCACTGATGACTGCAAACTGGGAGCCATAATTGACTCTCCGGCTGACATGGACATCCTCCAAAAGGGCCTTATTAAGCCGGACACCTGGTGTCAAAGTTGTGGCCTCAAGCTGAATGCCAAAAAAATGCATAGACATCCTATTTCGGAAAAACAAAACCCCGACGAATTACCACATAGGTGGCAGCCCCTTAATACAGAAGAGGTAATAAGAGATCTGGGGACCCAGGTAGATAGTAATCTCTCCTTTGACAATCATATTGCCAGAGTAGTTAGGAAATCCTTCTATGTGGCCCATCTAATTACTAAAGGGTTCGCATCTAGAAATAAAGAGGTTACAGTGTCCCTCTACTCGTCACTCATCAGACCCATCATAGAATATAATGCCCTATTTCGGATGTACCTCACAAGACACTTCCAACAGCTGGAAAGACCACAAAAGTACCTCACTAAGAGGATTACTGGCCTCAAACATATGTCCTATGCAGCCCGACTGAAAAAACTCTGGCTGTACTCAGTGGCATATCGCCTACTCAGAGGTGATCTCTGCCTGACTTACAAAGCCATGTCTAACTCAGAATTGATGGACATGCTCCACCTAACAAAATCCAAGTCACTGTGAGCCACGCGCTCTAGTGAGCTAAACCTTGCCTCAACAATAAATAGAACGTGCTGGAGGGATAGATTCATGTCACAGAGACTCCCCATGCTTTGGAACATAATTCCAAACTACATTAGGTAGAGCCCCTCACTAACACTCTTCAAGAGATACATTGATGAGTGGCTGGTAACAGAAAATACACTCCTGGGATCACTTCATTGGCTCTGCTTGACAGAGAATCAGTTAATTAATCAATGGGGCGGCGAAAGCCGACACACTCTGGCTAGGCTTATAAATGCCCTCTGGCAGATAGCCCAGTACCTACCTCCCTATGATACCACAATACAATCAGAAAATGATTGATTTCAACAATTGGCTAAGTTTCTGGTGTCATTCCAAGGGGATCCAGTATTTGTCTGCCTGGGATGACATGATTGGCAGACCTCGATGCTTTGCCAGAGATGGCCTGCATCTATCACCCCTGGGCTTCTGGATACTGGCCTAGGCTCTTGCCACCCCTATAGTGCCTTTTTCAGGCTGTGTTCCAAAGGCCAAATTACCACCATAACAGCTACAAACAAATGCAATCTTGAGGGTCACGCTGTTCAATACTAGAAGTCTAAATCTCAAAATGCACTCACCCGAAGCACTCCTTAAAATGGAGAACATCAACATTTGTGCTGTAACAGAGACCTAGTTCAAAGCAGCAGAAAGCACCTCTGTGCTGCCAGGCTATAACTCATTCCATGCCTTTCGGCCCCCAAACTTGGACCAAAGCTCCAAAGGCGGTGGTGTTTCCATATTCATAAACGATGTGCACACCTCCAGACTTGGTAGCCCAACATAATGCATCAGAGATACTTCAGGTGCAGCTAACATTGGGTAAGACAGCGATTCGGGTCATAGCCTGCTATAGGTCCCATACCATGTCCCAAGACTCGCACTCCATGTTCCTAAGCAGACTGGAGAATATTAGGATCCACCTTAACACTTTCATACTGGGTGACTTCAACTACCCCTCCATTAACTGGAAAAACTACTCGTATACCAATGCACTTGCCCAACATTACCTGGAATTCATTCATTCCAATGCCCTGGACCAGCTCATTCTTACCCGCACTAGAGGTAGTAACATCCTTGACCTGGTCATAATTAACATTTGTGACCGTTGCTCTATACCAATAGTCAACTCCTCCATGGTTAGATCCAACCACAAACTAATCACCTTGGAAATCCACATCCCTCTGCCCCCCCCCCCCCCGCAAAGGTAACCACCATGAAAATTCTATCCAAAGCTAACTTTGGGCTCCTAAAAACAGAGGTGGCTAACTTCATGGCACCCATGCAAATGGAGAATAGTTGCATGACTGCCGAATTGTACACCAATGCAGTGTACGAACACGTACACAAATGCATGGGTCTCGCCATACCCAATAGAACCAAGACGCTCTCCTTTAAAAAAGGAAGCCAGTCTGGTGGTCCCCTGCCGTAAATAAACTCTACAGCAGAAGGAAGAAACTGATGCGGAATAAGGTGAAGTCCCAAGACTGGAAAAAACTCTCTTATCAGCCTCCGCAAAAGCTTGAGAGCCCTCATCAAATCCTCTAAAGCTAGCTATGAAAACAGAATTGCAGCAGATAGTAAAGACAACTGCAAGGCCTACTGTAGTTATGCAAAGAATCTCCGCTGCAATAACCAAATTTGCTTTGAGCTACTGCACAGTGGTACCTCCTATACTGAGTCAACAGATATTGCCAATATACTGGCCGACAGATTCAGTGCCAACTTTACCCCCCCTCAAAGGAACAATCACAATACCAGTAGATTGCCAGGCACCCAGTATTACTGCTGCACATGTTAAAACAGCACTGTCCAAGGCCAAGAATACAGCTTCTGTGGGACCTGACAGTATTCCTGGCAGTGTTCTATGCGAACTACAGAGTGAACTGGCACCACAACTGTGTGCCCTGTTCAATCACAGCCTCACCTCAGGCTTTGTCACTACCTAATGGCGCACTGCTACAGTCATCCATGTCCACAAAGGAGGAGCGACTACAGAACCTGGGAGCTGTTGCCCCATTAACCTGACGAGTCTGATATGCAAAGCTATGGAACGCATCATCATGGACCTAATAAACAAGGATGTAGGGGAATCTTCCAACTCTGGATCCCACACAGTTTGGTTTTGAAAGAGTAGATCATGCCTGTTCAACCTGGTCGACTTCTTTGAGTCATTCACCAGAGCTGTGGATGAAGGCAAGGTGGTTTGTACAGCCTACCTTGATCGGTGAAAAAAATTACAATTGCCATTTTTAATGGCTTGATTTAGTCGTGTTTGTCTTCTTATTTGCCTTAATCACCTGAATGCTGGCCATTTGTGACTGGTTCCCTATTTGCATTGCCGTACGTGCAGAGCTCTTTTACCATTGTGGTTCATACAGCCTACCTTGATCTGTCCAAGGCCTTTGATACTATTCCCCACTCAGGAATCGTAGAAAAGCTCACTAAGCTAGGCATCAACCCCTATATCACTAAGTGGGTTGCAAACTGGCTCACGGATAGAACCCACAGTGCAAAAGTAGCTGACTCCAAGTCAGACTGCTGAACAGTCACAAGTAGAGTCCCACAGGATTCAGTCCTGGGTCCTCTCCTGTTTGGTATCTTGGTTGGGAGGGTGGCCTAATGGTTAAGGTGTTTGCCTTACAAATACAAGATGCATGGTTTGAGTCTCACAAGGGATAATTGGCTAAGCTTAAATTGGCTCACAAGAGCAGTTAGCTTCGTACTAACCTATGAACGTCTCTAAAGTCCAGGCCAACACGAAGGAGCTCTGGCTGACCAAGTTGGGAGCTATTATTAACTCCCCAAGTGATGCTGACATCCTGCAGAAAGGCCTCACTGAGACCAATGACTCGTGTCAGAACCATGGCCTTAAGCTCAATGCCAAAAAAATTTTTTCCCCTTGGGAAAAACTTGGTTCCCATGAATTGCCACATCGATGGTAGTCCACTGAACACAGAAGGCATTATAAGAGATCTGGGAGCACAGGTTGACAGCAACCTCTGTTTTGACCACCACATTGGCACTGTGGTCAGAAAGTCCTTCAATGTGGCACATCTCATTACTAAGGGATTTGCATCCAGGAAGAAAAGAGGTCATTGTCTCCCTCTACTCTTCCCTCATTAGGCCAATCATAGAGTACAATGCCTCATTTGGCATGTATCTCACTAGACACCTGCCACAACTGGAGAGTCCAAAAGGTACCTCACAAAGATGATCCTAGGCCTTAAACAGTTGTCCTCTATGGACAGACTCAAAAAAACTCCAGCTAGTTTCTGTCTCATATCGCCTACTTAGAGTCGATCTCTGCTTGACTTACAAAGCCATGTCTGACCCAGCTGTGTTAGAAATGCTACATCTAAAGAAATCCCAATCCCTCCGCACCACACACTCCAGAGACTTCAACCTCATTACCACAATCAACAGAACATGCCGGAGGGACAGGTTCATAACTCGGAGACTGCCCATTCTGTGGAATAGATTTCCCATACAGGTCAAACAGAGCACCTCACTGGCCGTCTTCAAGAGAAATCTTGATGAGTGGATGGGGAATAGAAAATTCACCCTGGGGATTACTCCAGTGGCTCTAATCGACAGAGGCACTGGGAACTAATGGGTGGCATGATTCCAGGGTAATCCTATGGGCTAAGCTTGTAAAGGCTCCAGGGCTATTAGCCTAGTACACACTTATGAACCTATGAAGAAGAGTCCCCTTAAAAGCCATGGAGAACGGCACTAGCAAATCCGGCCCTTGCTCTAGACATACCTTCCAACTTGTTAGTGTTTAGTAAAGGTATGCACAGAAGACCAGGTAGTTGCTTCAAGAATAGAATTTAGTATGGAAACCCTTGAAAAAAGCACCAGAAGATGTCACTGCTGTAGTAGAATGAGCCTTGACTGAAGGAGGAAGGCTCTTGCCATGAAAGGTGTAACAAAAGGAAATAGCCTTAGAAATCCAAGAAGAAATAATTTGCTTGGATACCGCTACACCCAAAGATCTGGGATGAAAAGAGACAAACAACTGATCAGATTTATGAATAGCCTTAGTCTGATCCAAATAAACGCTGAGTTGCCTATGCACTTCCAAGTATGCAGCACCCTCTCACTGTCAGATTGTGGAGAGGGGAAAAAGTAGGCAGATTAGTAGACTGATTAAGGGAGAGCTCATTAACCACCTTAGGCATAAAGGAGGGATTGTTATGTGAAGAACACCCTGTCCTCATGAAAAATCAAAAAAGGAGGACAAGCCATAAGGGCCTGCAGCTCAGACACCCGTCTGGCAAAAGTAAGAGCTAACAACAGGACAGTCTTTTAAGAACAATGTTTCATGGAAGCCAAAACAGCCGGTTCAAAAAGAGCCTGAGTCAGCTTCTCCAAAATAAAATGAAGATCCCAAGGAGGTGGAACAGGCTTCCTCGGAGGTGTAATATTAAGGATGCCTTTGAGAAATTGTCTAACCCCACATCTAGAAGCTAAAGGAGGGGATAAAGGCAGACAAGCAGAGATAGCTGATAAGTGGGCCTTAATAGAATAGGCCAAACCAGCACTGAGCAACTCACAAAGATAAGAGAGTGAATATCCACAGTAAGTGGGTTCAGATTGAGACAGACACCAGATAGAAAACATCTTCCATTTGGATAAGTAGGATTTCCCAGTAGCAGGTTTCCTGACCTCCTGCAGGACTTGCAACATATGCTCAGAAAAAAGGTGTCAATGAGGGATCAAAACCCTGTCACCCACAATGTCGTCTGAAGCTTGGACAGGTGGGGGTAGATGAGAGATTCCTTGTCTTGTGTGATTAGATCTACCCTGTGAAGTAACTTGTGATGATTGCCCGTGGCTAGATGCAGAAGTAGAGGAAGCAAGTGATGTTGCAGCCAAAAGGGAGTTGCCAACAAGATTTTGGGAGCATCCTGTTGAATCATGAGCAGGACTTTTGGAATGAGCGGAAGGGGAGGGAATGCATAAAAAAATCCCCTTCCAAGAGAATGAGAAGGTTCCACCTTGCATACCGTAGACCTGGTACTCTGGCACAAAACAGAAGAAGTTGCCTATTCAGAGGGGAGGCAAAAAGATCCACTTGAGGAGTACTCCACTAAGGAATAATGTCCAGAAACACATCCTTGTGAAGCATCCATTCATGGGACTGATTTAAGGACCTGCTCAGATTGTCTGCCATAATGTTCTGACTGGAGGGGATATAAACCGCCTGAAGAGTCACGTGATACTACACAAGATCCTATACCAGAAGTGCCAACCAGCAGAGAAGGTAGGATCTTGTTCCTCCCTGTTTGTTGAGTTATCACAGCACTGTGGTATCATCTGTGAAGACCTTGAGAGGCCTTGGAGAGAAAAGAGGATGAAAGGCCTGAAGGGCCAGCAGAAGAGCTCTCATCTGTTTGACATTGATGTGCTCCCTCTGCTGACAAGGCGACCACACCCCCTGTACCTTAAGGGAGCCAAAAGTCACCCCCAACCCATGTCTGAAGCGTCTGTGAACAATTTCTGAGAGGGAAGAGGGGGCTGAAAAGGGATTCCTGGGTTCAGAGACAACTGGCGAATCCATCAGTGAAGTTCCTGTCTGAACAAGGAAGAAGAGGAACTACAAAGTCAAGAGGATGTGCATGTTGAAGCCACACTTGACTTCATAAACCACTGAACCTTTCTCATGTGAAGTTTGGCCAGGGGGAGCATTGGAATGGTGGATGCCATGAAACCCAGAGGTGTCAGAAATTCCCTGGCAGTAGCTGAAGCCAGAGGAAGAAGAGTGTGTAAGAAAAAAATGAGAGGTAAGGCCTTCAGTGGGGGCAGGGATGCTGTCATAGGCACTGCCTGAATCCTGCAACCCAGAAAAACATGATCCTGAGAAGGAGTCAGAGAAGACTTTGTGAAATTTATTGTGAACCCCATGCTGTGAAGAAGGGAAATGGCAAAATGAAAATTTTGCAAAATAGTCTCTGGAGAGCATGCCTGAATCAGCAGATTGTCTAAGTAAGGAAATATTTGGATCCCTTGAAGTCTGCAAAAAGCAATCACAGGAGCAAGGCATTTGGCGAACACCCTTGGGGCAGCAGAAAGGCCAAAGGGCAAAGCAAAGAACTGAAAATGCCAGGAAGAAACAGAGAAACATAAAAACTTCCTGAAAAGAGGATGGATTTTAAATATGGAGATAAGCTTCTTGAGATCCAGAGACATCATATAGGCCTGAGGGAGCAGTAGAGGAAACATAATCTGAAGAGACAACATCTGAAAGGAAGGCACTTTTTTTTAAAAGTGTTTAGATGAGAAAGGTCTTGAATAAGTCTCCAAGTGCCCTCTTTTCTTGGCAATAGAACCCATTCCCCATTTGGGTTGCAGGCACCTCTTGAATAGTACCGTGAGTCAACAGAGTTTGAAGAACCTCTGGGGAAAAAGGGAAGCTGTTCCTGGGGAGGTTGAGGAATGCCCATAAAAGAAGGGTGGGATTTTCACCCATGAAGTACCCCTGATGAATGATCAACAGAACCCAAGAATCTTGAGTGATCTGAAGCCAAGCAGGAAGAGAAAATGGAAGGGCGAAGGGAAAGGGGAATGTGGCTGGGAGGAGATATAGTCATGCAGCACCTTTTATGTCTGGAAAGGAAGGCTTCGGAAACCCTGAAAACTGAGTAGCCTTAGCAGGAGGAGCTTGTTTACCACTCTTCTTGCCTTTAGTAGAAGGGCGGGAATGTCTACGACCAAAGGCAGGCTTAGTGGGATAGTTTCTCTGAAATTTAGGCAGGGGAGAAACAAAAACATGATTAGGCTCCTGTAAATCCTTACCCTTATCCTGAAGGGACTTAAGCCAGTAGCAGCTTCCCCAAACAAAAGTTTAGAATCAAGGGAGCATCCATCAACTTAGCTTTAATATCATCAGGCAGAGGCTGGAGACTAAGCCAAGAATATCTCCTCATAACTGAACCAAAAACAGATGCCCTAAAAGAGGCATCTGCCGCATCATAACCACATTTAATAGAATGACTGACATGAGAGGAAGTCTGCAGCAAGGAAAGAAGTTTTACCTACAGACTCAGTAAAATCAGAAATAAGTTTACAGGCCTGAGAAAGAAGAGCCAACACATACCTAGACATGGGTTTGATAATTAATAGCCCTAAATCCTAGGGTAGTAGAAGTGTTAACCTTCTTACTCAGTTGTTCCATACTTCTGCTATCTTTGTCAGAGGAGTGCGGAGGAAGCAATTGAGACGGCTTATCAGAAGCTTCAGAGACCACAGAAGGGTCAGCAGCAGGACATTTGTACAATAAGGTTTTATATGTGCCTGAAGATTGTTTATGTCAGGCTTCTTGGGAGCAGGGGGTAAAGAATCAGGAGCAAGAGAGGCATTGGAAAAAACATCCAGCAAAGCAGCCAAAACAGGCGGAATGGCCGCAGGTTTAGGAGATTCCAACTGTAGAAACTCATAGTACCTCCTATGGATATCGGGGACTTGAGCACAATCCCACTTTAAAAAAATATGCTAGAGACTGTATCCTCAATGGAAATTTTCTCAAAAGGAACATCATGACTAATAGATTCCTCCTCCTCCTCTGTGCCATAGTCCAAAGGAGAAGGAATTTGGGTAGAATAAGTCTGGGATTTGTCATCGGAATCTGACTCTGTCTCAGAAGATCCTGTCTTCTAGGCCTTTTAATGGGAGTAGTGCACCAAGGAGAAGCAGGAACTGAAATCCTGTGAGGAGGTTTTAAAGATATTAAAGCAGAAAATATCCCCTGTGTGAAAGCCTGCCATTCACTTTGAGGATCCCTAGGAGCAGAAGAAACATGTTTGTTTTTGTTCTTTTTTAAGGGAATGTTCCCTCCAAAAAAACTGAAGACTCGGAACCAGGATGGCATTTGAGAATATAGTAGGAACTTCTTCCCCAACTAAAATCTGAGGAATTCCTGTAAGCCCCTCGGGAAAACATTTGAGACAGGCCCCTGCAAAGCCTAATTGGATGTGCTGCCAGTCGGAACTTCACCGGCGTCCAATACAGTTGTGGTAGAGGAATCCGACAACACAGCCTGGCAAGCCTCCAGGTTTGTAACCACATCAGGAGAAACACCTGGCAGAGGCTGCACATGCTGCACAGCAGAAGATTCCGGTCGTACCTTTTTCATCTTCTTCTTCCCTAATGGCTGACCCTCTGGGTGGGAGATTCCATCCATTGTATCTTTAGCAAGAAGCTTAAGACACTAGTTCTCAAGATACAAACAAAGGGAAGAATTTCTACTGCTAAGAGTTTTTGGAATGAATACCTGGTAAATAGAACAAGACGTATGGTCCTGAGATGTTCCTAGACAAAAAAGACACTTGTCGTGGCTGTCTTTATGGGGAATCTGTCTCCCACACTGGCATTCCAAGGAGAAGAAAACAACAAAACAAAAAAAAAAATGAGGCATTTATCTGCACAGCAAACAGGTGCAGATAATCACTGGGGAATGAAAATGGATTCAACTGGCAAAACGGATGCAGGTAAACAGGCTGATGATAAAAAATAATGCATTCAGACTGGCATCAAAGAGGGTAAGCCTGAATGTCAACTTTATACCCTATGGTATGCAAGAAGCGTTTGAGTGACGTTCAGGCATACCTTTAAATGCAACAGGAAGTTTTTGGTATACTGGCCAAGGGATGGACTTCCACGGCAGGGAATTCTGAATGATATGAATATTGCAGCAGTGAATGCAAGGACATCATAATGCCTTCTTCGGCTATGTTGGAAATCTCAAGGCCAGCACAGAGTAATGTGTTGAACTGGTGGATCTGATGTTATCCATGTCACTATTCCTCACTCTTGGGTCTTAGATCTGACATCAGATCCAATCCGGCACTATACAGACAGCTTCAAGGCTAATTCACAACTGTTAAACAAGCCGAGATTGAACCAGAAATAGCAAGATGAAACACACACACACAAACACACAAACACACACACTACAGAAAAAGGCCGCCAAAACAGAACAACCCAACAAAGCCAATGAATTTTGAGGGGAGGAATAAAATTACTGCCATCAGAAAGCTAAAAATACCTTAACTAACTACAGTACCAATAAACTAGCTAAAACGAAAGAAAAAAAAATCTACTTCGCCCAGAAAAGGAGCCAAGTCAAGAAACCTACACCTGTAGCTGAAAGTAGCAAATGAGATCTGAGGGGTTAGAGGGCAGCAAGGGATCATGGAAGTGGGAGGAGGTCGAGCCTTTCAGCTGCCTGTAAAATGCCAGCTCAGATCTGCTATTTGATCCAAGACCCAAGAGTGATGAATAGTGACATAGGATAACGCAGATGCCAAGTTATGGTAAGTATGCAACTCTTTTGAATGGTATTACATTCACTGAGCCTGACAATATAGCAAACATGTTAACTGATAAGTTCATTTCCAACTTTTCCCACCCTCACCCCCTAATGTCCCCCAAGAAATGCTTTCAAACATAACCACTCCAGCTATAACTAGGGAGCATGTACTGGCTGTGCTTGCTAAAGCAAAGAATACAGTCTCAATGGGCTCTGATAACATCCCAGGATGCCTCTCAGCAATCTAAAACATGATTTATCAGGACCCCTGGAGTCACTGTTTAATAGTCTTAAAATAAGCTTTCTGCCAAGAGAGTGGAGGACTTCGACTGTCATCCCCTCCATTAGGAGGACCTCCAAAAGATCCTGGAAACTACAGGCCAATTAGTTACTTATTTGCAAAGCCATGGAAATTATCAACAAGGACGTAGACCACCTGCAGAAACTGGATCCATCCCACTTTGGTTTTGTCAAAGGAAGGCCATGCTTGCTGAACCTGGTGGACTTCTCTAAAAAGGTTACTAAGACAATGTATGAGGGGAAAATGGTACATACCACCAACATGGAGCTGACTAAAAGAATAGATACAACACCCTACTTGGACATTGTTGACAACTTTATGGAATTGGGCATAAACCCCTTTTATAACATGCCAGATATCTAGTTGGCATAAACGCCTTTATAACATGCTAGATAACTAGTTGGCTCACTGATATGACCGAAGAGGATAAGTCTGGTGAGGCCACCTTTACAAAGAGACCGGTCACCAGTGGAGTCCCTCAGGGCTCTGTGCTGAGCCCACTGCTCTTTGGCTTTGACATCCGAGAAATAGATGTCAGTGTACAAAGCCTCTGGCTTACCAAGTTTGCAGATGATTGCAATCTGGGAGTATTCATTGACCTTCCTGAAGGATGTTTTTATCTTGGGGGGGGGGGGGAATTCAAACACAATCATGTTTTCATCTTGGGGGGATTCAAACACAAATCGGTGGCTTAAAACTCAATACCAAGAAATGCATTATAGTATGTTTTGGGAAGTTGGCCACTCTGGGTAACTACATCATCAGTAAAACACCCTCCTAAAAGTTGATTCACTAGTCAGGGATATGGGAGCTTTTGTCGATAGTAACCCAGCCTTCAACCAACATGTGTCCAAGGTAGTATGAAAATCCTTCTGTGTTGCTCAACTTATAAATAAGGTCATGGCATCTAGGTCCAGAGCGGTGGTCATACTGCTGTACTCCACCCTCATCAGACTCGTCCTAGAGTATAATGACACCTTGTATGTACCTGACCAGACACATGCAACAATTGGAATGTCCACAAAGGTTCCTTACAAAAAGAATACAGGGAGTAAACACAATGTCCTATGCTGATCACCTCAAAGCCCCTCTCTCTTTACTCCTGTATCAAATTGAATTCTGAAAGGTGATCTTGGCCTGACATATAAGGTATCCCTGGGTTTTGTTTTGATGAACCTTTTGCACATCCACAAAACAAACCACATCAGAAATACTACATTAAAAGACCTACTTTTTACTTGTGACATTTTGGAGAGACATAAATGTTCCTCAGAGAATTCATATTGTCTGGTATAGGCTCCCCATCCACGTGAGGCAGAGTTCCTCCCTAAACCTATTTAAGTGCAACTTGGACCAGTGGATAGGCAATCAGAATTTCACCCCTGGTCTGGTGCTTATGACTCTGATAAATTTGTGGGTTACGTTTGGGTTGCACTGTGTCCCATATTAGCTATGTATATGAGTGGAACATTTCGTCAAAGAAGTTGATCCTGCAAGCATTTATCATTTCTTTAACCCAGGACTAGCATTTGCTGACTACTTGCTATGATGCTGAAGTAGTGTATCCAAGAACTCCTCTGCAGACATCTGGCATACTTTATTAACGAAATGGGAATTTTGATGTGAAGGTGCTTTTCAGCCACAATCTAGGAATTATGAAAAGGCAATGCATGTGTTGCAAAGAGTGGCATAGAATGGCTGTGACAATGTCAGAAAAGGTTACTTATAAAACTGTACTTACAGGGCTTCACTTTGTCATCAAGCAATGCCTCATCAAACTGCAACAAATCATATCAGGTGTAATGGCCTTTTTGCCGCCCCATATGTTGTAAACAAACTCCAGGTCATATAACATGGAAATAGAGAGAATACAGGCAATGAAAAACTCTTTGATGGTGTGAGTTGTAGTTTGATGAGTTTTTACACTGATGTAACAGGGTTTCTTACTTCTTCAGAATTCTATATTGTTCAGCCATGCCACTTTTGGGCTCATTTGGTGAGCTAAATATCTCTGTTTTGTTTATTGCCATTTAGCTTCACAAAGGTTTTGAATTCTATGATTTTAAATATGGAGTTTTACTATTACTTATTTGTTTGAGCATTCAGACTAATGTCTTTTCCAGCGTCATATGCTGGATATACTTTCTAGGTATCTTCATAATTTAAACTGTGATAGCCACAATCTGTCATTCATGTAGTCCCAGGTAGTTTGAAATGCCTTCACAAACGTTTATATTTAGTAATGTAAAAATGTTGCTTAGTTCTGGCCTTACACAAATTGTAACTTTTTTTTCACTTCAAAACATCATCTGGCCTTTTATTAGCTTAAGTAGACAAAAAGTAAACTGAAATGCTTCCAGCCCTGCTGGGATTGTGACAATGCCTTGGTAGAGGGGTTTGCTTGCCCCTGTGATCCTTAGAACTGTGTTCTGCTGGGCATTGCTCTTTGGATAGGGTTACAGCTCACCTCTTGCTCTCAGAGGAGAGGGGCCTGTACTAGCAGAGATCCAGAATGTGATGCTGTCATGATGAGTGTCCTGAATCAGATAATTATTATTATTTTATTATTTAACATTTGTTTGCCAGGATAGTACTACTGGACAACAGGTGTCTATTTTCAGCGGAGTCCTGGGGAGAAAAACTCCATAAGTTTACAGAGAAGAAAAATTTACAAGAGAGAGATTACAGAGTAGTAGCATACAGATTTTAGACTTTACAGCCGTTAGTATACAGTAAGAGGATATTCCCCCTTTTGGTTGAAAATACAAGTGTACAAAATATACAATGAGAGTAGATAAGAACCTGGTTGAGCATTGCAAGATATTTCACAAATGTTTTCCATATATACAGTCAAGCAAATATACATGTAAGAGTATACATGCATACACATATATACATATATATATATATATATATATATATATATATATATATATATATATATATATACACAATATATATATATACACAATATATATATATATCTATATATCTATCTATATATATATATATATATATATATATATATATATATATATATCTATCACGTGGATAGATATAGTTAGATGGTGTTGTTTGTGCTGTTCAGGACAGATTGGGTGTAGAAATAGTAAGTGGACGAGGCTTCAGGGGGTCAATTACAGTTGCATACATAGATGGTTGGTGATAATCTTGCCCAGAACAGAGTCTAGGACGCATCCCTGCTGGCAACCCCTGGGATTGTGTTTACAATGTGTGTCTTGTGGCTGGATAACCCACTTAGCCTGACCAGACTCGCCCTGAAGAACCTGTCTGGACTTTAATATGGGCTGACCACCCATAAGTTGAAACATTGGGATCCGGTGTATATCATTCAAGAATCAGGCTGAAAAAGGATGAATTAATGAGGCAGTATAGACCTGACCAAAGGAAATTGGCTTTTAAGATCTCTTACTGGTAGGGAAGGTGTCTGATCTTGGGTAGAAGTTTGAAAAGGAAGAGCTGGATTTAGTTGCTATTACCTCTACCTAGGGCACTGTTTTTTGAGCCAGTCTTTTTAAGTGGGTAGGGTGATATTTTTCCTGTTTGAGTCACTGCTCAGGAGGTGGTTTGGATGGGGCTAGGGATGTTCACAAAGTCCTGGCTGCGTGATATACAGTTGTATGTTTTGCCAGTAGACAAGATGGTCATACTCAATGCAATTGTAAATTGCAAAATTTGCCAGTAGACAAGATGGTCATACTCAATGCAATTGTAAATTGCAAAATGGGAAATTTTCTATATGCTTAGTTTTTCAAAATGCTCAGTCATCTTAGATGCCACGGGTGTGCTACTTGGTGTACTGGTTCTGTAGTTCTAGTGTGTTCTTTGAGGGTAAAAGGGCTACCTGCGGGGCTATAATTTTAAGGAACTTCTTGTTTTACCTGATCCCAGGTGATGAATTTTTGTTTGGACTTCTACAGTAGTAATGGGTTACCCATAAAATACCATGTTGAGTTCAAGGATGCTAAGAAGTGTAATTGGTCATGACTACAAAGCTGATCATTTGGTCCAAGGTGCTCTGAAACTATCCGTCTCGAGTCCATATAAAGGACACTCTGGTCAACTGATAGTGTCTTGGTCTTTAGTTGGGTCAACTAGTTAGACTGATGGTAGAAGGGACTGCCTTGTATTGAGGGTGTCACTGGAAATGACTAATTCCTACCCAGTACTTCTGTGTGAGAAGAGTTAAACTCTTACTTTGAGAAAAGCTTCTCCCATCTACAGT
This sequence comes from Protopterus annectens, assembly GCF_019279795.1. Taxonomy (NCBI): domain Eukaryota; kingdom Metazoa; phylum Chordata; order Ceratodontiformes; family Protopteridae; genus Protopterus; species Protopterus annectens. Next base: position 95,351,925 of record NC_056736.1, read on the forward strand.
GGATATAAAAAGTTTACACACCCCTATTAAAATGCCAGGTTTTTGTGATATAAAAAAATTTGACCACAATAAATTATTTCAAAACTTTTTCCACCTTTAATGTGACCTATAACCTGTGCAATTCAATTGAAAAACAAATCTGTTAGGGGAAAAAATATAAAAATTAAAAAATGTACAATAAGCTGGTTGCATAAGTGTGCACACACTTAAACTAATGCATCTGATGTTGAAAATCTTTATTCATTCCTTACTGATAGGACTTCGGTTCCATCCTTGGAACCGACACAGCAGATGTTCTTTGTGTTTCACTGTTGCAGTCATTACATTTGGGTAATCTGCTGGCAGGTTGCCCTCAGTCAGCCTGATTAACAAAGTCTTGGGAACTGCGTCGGTTGCTGTCCCTAATTCGATGATGTCAGGTCATCAGGGGTATAAAACATGCAGCCGACGCCATTACTTCAGTCTTTCTTGCCGCGCGGTGCCCGAAGCAGAAGCAGTTCGCAAGTGCCGGTCGGCCGACTCCTGAAATTTTCATTTTCGAGTTTCAGAACCGAAGTCTTCAACTAATAAGCTAAGTAACCCGTTGGGGAAACTTTTTCTTGCTCCTTACCGATGTCAGTAAAAGTTAGTAATTGTATTACTTGTGGGAAGCAAATACCTCATAAGGATTTTCACTTGTACTGTATCCCTTGCCTAGGCGCTGACCACGACGTACCTTGTTGTCAGTTTTGTGCTTTATTTAATCAACGCACAATCCATCGTCTGTACATTTCTGCTTCTAAATATTTTGGATCATGGTTTAATTATCCAGAAAGGACGTCGGTTAGCAATCAGACTACCGGAATACCTAAAAAACGCAAAGAAAAAGACAGAGACAGGCCGTTGAGGTCCAAAGCTTCCGGCGATGCTTCTCCTAAGCCAGTCGCCAGTTCGCTGGTACTCAGTGAGGCTTTTTCGCAGCCTTTGATACCCGCTACTTCTGATTCGCAGGCCTCTACTGAGACCCATTCAGAGTCCTGTATGCCGCGAGATGCTTCAATTATGGAACCCGCAGATGTCTCTACCTTGGATGGGTCTCCCGGAGCAGTTGTTCAGGCACCGGCTTCTGAGGGTGTATTCAGGACTACAAATTTGTATATTAAACTGACGCCATCTTCAATATTAAGGCCAAAGTCTCGATCTATATCTAAACAAAAATGACACCTAGGCCACATGTGCAGGCCCCTATGCCTAAAAAACAAATGATCAAAATGGCTTTAGATTTAATTACTCTAATCAGGGGTAGCCAACCCCTACCTTCAAAGAGGCCTAGGGCTGAACTTGACTATGAATCTTCTGAACAGGATTCCATTTCTTCTGACTCTTCTAATGAACAGGATTTGTCTATACCTACTATGCAGAGGATTCCATTCCTTTTGCTTCTCCCCCTGAGGATTTTTCTTTTGGGGAAACTTTACATACCTTAAGGGAAAATTTCCATTGGGAAAGTCAGGATTTTTCTGAATCCAAAAAGAGGCTTAGGGATTTTCTTCTTCCTCAGCATAGGCCTTTGGATATAACTCCTGTACTAGACATTGTTGATGTGTTTTCAGAATCCAGTATGGCCCCTGATTCTCTGCCTCCGGCCCCTTCTAAGCCAGACAGATACTACAGGGTTCCTGATTCCCACAAATTCCTTTTCAAAAATCCTGTTGCGGACCCTGAAACCATTTCTCAGGGGCCCAAGGGCATTAAGGCTTCTTAAATCTACCCCTTCTGATAGAGAATCCAGGGCACTGGATAGATGGGGTAAAAAGGTTTATACTTCTGCAACCTTGGCAATCAGGGCTTTAAACTGTCAATTTCATATGCTAAAATATCAGCAGCATATCATGGGACTGCTTAAACAGAAAATTGTTGATTTCAGACTGTGTGGAAAATAAAGATTTACAGGATTTATTACATTCAGTTGAACAAGTTGGACTACATACTTTCCAATGTGGTTTTGATTCTTTGGAGGCCTCTTGCAGGGCTGCTGTTACTGGGTCTGTGCTTAGAAGGCATGCTTGGCTTAAGGAACAATCTCTGCCTGATCATGTTAAAGCAAAATTGTTGGATGCTCCTTTGCAGCAGGACCGTCTGTTTGGCAATAAGGCCGAAGAAGTTCTAAAAACTATGGAAGATAAGGCTAAATCTATGCAGACTGTGAAGGATTTCTTACAAGTACAACCTCCAAGATTTAGTAGGCACTGGCCTACTAAGAACTGGTCCTTTCCAGTTCCTTCCAGAGCCACTCAAGCCAGACCCAGACCGGCCAAAAGCACCAAGTTTCAGTCCCAAGGGACTTTCAGAACTAAGCAATGGTGTGCCTCCTCTTCCAAATCTGGAAACAACAAGACACCTCCCTATAAACAGTCTCAATGACTTTCCTTTAGAATTACCAAGCACTTACCTTTTAGCTGCCCCTTTGGGGGGAAAACTGGCACTTCATGCAAAAAACTGGCAATTTATAACCCAGGACAAATGGGTTTTAAATATAGTGTCCCAGGGATACAGATTTCATTTCCACACTCCAAGTGGATGGCCAGACTTGCCCCCAAATCAGTAGGCAGAGGCTCAGAAACAAGTACTTTCCCTCTTAAATATGGGGGCAATTCAGCTAGTACCAGAAGAGGAAAAGGGACAAGGTTTCTATTCCAGACTTTTCCTGGTACCCAGAAAAGACAAATCATGGCTTCCAATTCTGGACTCGTCTACTCTAAACACCTTCCTGGACATTCCAAAATTCAAGATGCTGACTCTTCACCAGTTATTTCCTATGCTAGGCAAAGATGCCTGGTTGGCAGCTCTAGATCTAAAAGAGGCATACCTGCATATCCCAATCAGGGAATCTTACAGAAGATACCTCCGCTTTAAAGCAGGCTTTTTGTGTTATCAGTTCTCTGCACTGCCCTTTGGCTTATCTACTGCACCCAGGGTCTTTACAAAGTACTTGGCTCCAGTAATTGCGTTTTGCAGGCAAAGAAATATTCAGATATATCCATACCTGGATGATTGTCTAATTCAAGCAGAAACAAGGCCATTCTTCTAAAACACATGGCATTTGTAAAAAGGGTTCTAACTTGTCTAGGATACACCATAAACGAAAAGAAATCACAACTAGTACCCTCTCAAAAAAAATAACATTCCTGGGTGCAAGCTTGAATACAACTGCCCAGATGGCTTAACTTATGCCAGAAAAGCAAATTCAGTTGATGACTTACTTTAAACAGGTGGCTACTAAAACCCTGCTATCAGCAAGACAAATACTGCAAGACTTGGGGTTCATGGCCTCCTGCATTCTTCTAATTCCATATGCAAGACTGCATATGAGGAAACTTCAGTGGTACTTAAAAATTTTATGGAGTCAGCATTCTCACAGCCTGGAAACAATGATTCCTATCATACCTTGCCTGCAACTAGAGTTCCTATGGTGGGCAGAGGCATGCCACCAAAACAAGGGACTGCCATTCACACCACCCCCTGCCGCCCAAACCCTAACTATAGACTCATCAGACTATGCATGGGGGGCTCATTTGGCAGGGAAGTGCATTCAGGGCAAATGAAACTCGAATCAAATGCACCTTCATATCAATCAAAAAGAAATGCTAGCTGTACAGAAAGCTCTGACAGCCCTCAAGGACTACCTTCATCCAGGGCAACTAATGGTAAAGACGGACAACACCACAGTTATGTGATACATAAGCAGGGGGGTACACATTCCTACCCCCTCTGCAGACAAGCCATGGCATTGTGGAACATGGCTTTGAGCTATCAAGTACAACTACAAGCCCAATTCCTGCCAGGAAAGCTGAATATTTTGGCAGACTATCTAAGCAGAAATCTCATGGACCCACACAAATTCAACATGTTGACACACAAATGGGGGAGCCCAGACATAGATCTCTCTGCCTTACTCCTGAACTACCAGTTGGACAAATTTTGCACAAAAACTCCTCACAAAAAAGCCTGGAAAGTGGATGCTCTGTCCTTCAGCTGGGAAAACCCATCAGCCTATGCTTCCCCCCCCCTGCCTTTGCTCTCCAAAGTTCTACTAAAAATCAAACAGGACAAACCAAAGATGATTTTGCTTGCTGCAGACTGGCCTCACCAATACTGGTACCCAATCCTATGCAGTGTCACAACTTTCTCCATGGCACCTTCCTCAAACACCTTCCTTACTGTCTCAGCAGAGCAACCAAATTCTGCACCCTCAGCTCCAAACATTGAATCTTGCAGCTTGGCTAATCACTTAAATTCCCCCTTAGCATCCCTCAGCAAACCTGTAATGGATGTCATTTTGGAGGTGAGAAGACCTAGTACCAGAAAATCTTATGCTGACAAATGGAAAAGATTCTGTGCCTGGAATCAATCTCAAGGGATGACCACAGCAGTCTCCAATTTACGTCAGATTTTGCAATACTTAACTGAGATGCTTCACAAGGGCTTATCTTTTTCTTCCATAAAAATCCATGCCTCAGCCATTTCAGCTCATTACTACACAGAACCCACCCCTCTTCTCTGATCCTCTGTTAAAGCAGTATCTCAGAGTGGCCAAAAAGTTAAGGCCACCCAGGAGAGCTCCAACCCCTGCTTGGCACCTTAACTTTGTATTGGAAAAACTCGCTCTACCTCCTTTTGAGCTAGCTGCTACTGCAGACTTAAAATTCCTTTCCTGGAAAACCGCCTTCCTTTTAGCAATCACTTTGGCTAGAAGGATTTCTGAATTACAGGCCCTTATGGCAATGGAGCCTTTCATCATCTTTCATGCGGACAGGGTGTCACTCAGAACCCAACCCATCCTTCATGCCCAAGGTGGTATCCAGTGTGGCATCATTTCATTTGCCAACTTTCTTTCCCAATCCACAGAACAAAGGGGAGCGGATTCTGCATTCATTGCATGTACACAGACAACTTAGCACAGGACTAAATCTCGAAGAAAATCTGAACTGCTGGTAGCATTTTCTACAGGGGCAGAGAGAAAGGCTATTTCAAAGCAAACCATTTCCAAATGGATAAGCCATTGCATTCATTTCTGCTATAAGCACCATGGAAAACCTATCCCCCAGGGGATCAGATCCCATTCTACAAGGGCTGCATCTACTTCTGCAGTTTTTCTCAGAGGTGTTCCTACCAGGGATATTCTAGAAGCTGCTACTTGGAGTTCAGTTCATACCTTCACCAATCACTATCACTTACCAATTTTCTCTAAATCCAGAGCTGGCTTTGCCACTGCTGTTTTGCAGGGCCTTCTAGCCGGTCCTAATAATGTATAAATCCATCCGCCCAACCTTAGCTTTACCCAAATGTAATGACTGCAACAGTGAAACACGAAGAACATAGTACAGTTGTGTACACTTACCATAAATGGAGATGTTAGAGTATATTCACTGTTGCAGTCCTGGTTAGCCTCCCTCCAGCCCCCTGTTTTTTCTCTTACTATACCTCTCCTTTATTTTTTTACACTTAAAAGCCTTTTTGGTGTATTTGCTTTTGTTTGGAGGTATATATTTTTGTGTTTAAAATTATATATATTGTGCTCCCCATTTGGGGGGCACCTGACATCTGGGGCAAGAAAAACTGATGTAATGGCGTCAGCTGCATGTTTTATACCACTGACAACCTGATGTCATGAAAGAAGGGACAGCAACCAACGCAGGACCCAAGACTTTGTTAATCAGGCTGACTGAGGGCAACCTGCCAGCAGATTACCCAAATGTAATGACTGCAACAGTGAATACACTCTAACATCCACATTTATGGTAAGTATACACAAGTGTACTTTTCCAAGCTTGCACCAGCCAAAAACTCTCAGCTAAGACCTACTCATAATGCCCCTCTCATAGCCTCTCCAGATCTCGTTTGCTGCATTCCTCGTCAGACATACCTAGCCTCTCTCTCTGTCTCAAGCTAAGTGGAAATTTTGTGTATTTTGTATAGTTTCTCTCTCAAAACTTTGCCTTTTTTAGTCAGTCTCGCTAATTTCTCCTCTTGCCTGTAACCTACTTTTATTTCCTACTCCCTACCTTTGGTAGTTACCCTTTTACCATCGTTGGTACAGTCTCTCTCTCTTACCTTTGGTAGACCCTCCTTTTACCACTTGTGGTATTTCTAGATACTATCGTTGGTACTCTTTACTTTCCTTTATCTTCTCAAAAAAAAAAAATCCCTTTTCTTTTTCATTTGTTTCTGCCTTGGTAGTTTTGCTGTTGGTACATTACGTCAGAAAAAGTTAAGTTGGGGTTTAAACAGTGCAACAAGTGTGGGCAAAAGATGTCCAACTCTGGTGGTCACACTCGTTGCATTTATTGTTTGGGTGTGGACCATATGAATGCTTCTTGTGATATCTGCTCTAGTTTTAGAAATTGCACTCTAGCAGAGTGCATAAAACAAGCTAATCTTGAAAGGGTTAGTCAAAACACATTTTTCGGAGGCTCTCTCTGGGTTGGAGGTCTCACCACCTCCTAAAACCAAGAAACACAAGAAGAAACGGAGTCACTCTGTTCCTACATTCCCGACCTTTATGATACCGAGTCAGCACAGAGCTTCTCCGGTGCCCTCGGCACAGACTACTTCAGCACCAGGCCCTGTGTCTTCTCCCTCAGTGCTGTCTCTGATGTTGACTCCTATTTTGGTTCCAGCTTTGGCACCGTCGTCTTCGGTGCCATACTTAGTCCTGACACCGGCTTTGACGACCATACCTGCTTCGGCACCATCCCTGGCCACAGTGCTGATAGTTTAGGAACTGAGGTCATAGTTTGTGGAGCTGAATAAAGTTGAACATCTCCCAAGAACCAGATACTCTCCAACTTATGACCCTTTATCAGGGCACCAGTTTAGCCACTTTCTTGAGAGACCTGACTGTCCTTCAGCAGCCTCCTATAGATCCACCAGGAGCCTTTCTGAACAAGATGTACTGCGGGTTGTAAATCAGCTTCTGGCAGCTAGGGGGTTACCCACCCTGGCTAGACCTTCCATTCCCTTTGGCACGGAACCCTTTATGGCATACTCACCTGTTTATCCTTCTCTGGCCTCTACCCAGGCTCCAGAGATCTTGGTACTGATGACCACCCCGGTACATACTGTCTCTGCTCCGACTGTGGAGGTTCCCTTGTCTGCACCGACCTTCCTTGCTGCATTGGCCCTGTTGGAGCTGGTACACTCTCGGAGCAGTGTTTGGGCTGTCGGCACCATGGTATCTAGTGCAGCACCTATTTTTTCACTGGTGCCATCTATGTCCACGGCTCTGACAGCTTACAGTCCTCTCAGAGCTCCTCACCTGGAGGCAGGCTCCTCAGGGTAGGGTGTGACCCCAGTTCCGAGGTTGTCTTTCTCGGTTCAGGGCTCCCATCCCTCCTCGGGCAGGCCTACTTTCCAGGTGATGGAGAGGATCCTTGCCTCTACAGGCTTGCAGTCAGCACCAATGGCATCGACACCAAAACCCCCTCTAGCATGCAGTGTTCCCAACCCCCTACTTTAGGATCCTGGGCACAGGAGCCGCAAGACCTCCCTTTTGAAGGGAACTCTTTCTCCGGAGTCCTCCTCAGAAGATCCCACTGGGGAGCCACCCCAGAAGAAATGGTGCAAGAGGAAGCACCTTGATTTCCCTGAGGAATCTATCACTGAGGACACCAATTGCGATGAGGGAGAAGGTCCTCACAGTCTTCCCCAGATGATGTCTCATTTGGAGACATTCTCGAAATCCTCAAGCAGAGGGGAGACTGGAAGTCCTCTAACCCTTCAGAGGAATCTGTGTTCTTGCAGGCCTTCCATGCCCGACCATCTACTACCTGGGTGGCCCCACCTGCAGATTGTGCAATTTGCCTGGAAGGTCCCGGACAATGTAGAACCTGTCCCCTGGAGGCCAGACAAAATTTTATCCACCCCCCCTGAAGACCAGTCCTACTGGTCCAAGCATTTGACGGTTGATTCCATGGTCGTGGTGGTGGTCACCAAGAGGGAACTGGCAGATGATAGTTCCACTGTCCATCCTCCGAACATGGAGTCTCTGGCCATGGACAGACTGGGGAAGTGGACCTATGCTTCAGTGACCTTTGCCATTCGGTCGGTCACTGAACTATCTGGCACATTTCACTTGCCTCCAAAGAGACCTAATTTCTGAAATGTCTAACTCTTTAGCGGGGGTACTGCCTAATAAGGTGCATGCCACTGTCGCCTCGCAGCTAGCTACCCTAGAATCTATCTGAACCTCCTTGATGCGTTTGATATCTCACACCACCGAGGGGGCAACTCGAACGGCCGCATCAGGCATTGTCATGAGACGTCATGCTTGGATGCATTTCTGTGATTTCGCAGACCCCTTTCAATCTTCCTTCGTCAATGCGCCTGTTGACAAATCTGCACTTTTTGGTCCCAAAGTATGAGACACACTAGCATGAAGTGAGGAGGACGGAAAGACCTTGTCTGCTTTAGGCATACATTTTTCCACCCCCCAGAGGTCCTACCCCAGGAACCAGAGGGGAGGGAAATTGTGGTTCAAAAAGTCTCAAGAATCTTTTCGTGACACTCGTGGTGAGCAATCCCCCTGGGGCAGAGGGGGCAACTCATCTGGAAGATTCCCCTTTCAGGGCAGAGGGAGTCCACATAACCAGGGCACTAGAGATTTCTTCTCCGTCCCACCCTACCAGCGCTCCTGAGCAGCGACACTATTGCTTTCCTCTGGAAGCAGTAGGGGGTCATTTTTCTCTGCACCTACCAGCCTGGCAACTTATTACTACCGATGTTTGGGTGCAGAGAATAATATCCAGAGGCTACCATATCCCATTCGATTCAACTCCCAGACCCATCAGACGAATCCCCGATGTGCCACCCAATCAGAGGGATGTAGTAGCCTTAGAAATAGAAAAGCTGCTAAGAAGATGAGTCATCCAACCAGTCCCACCAGACCAGAGAGGATCCAGGTTTTACTCTAGGTTCTTTTTATTGCCAAAAAAGACAGGGGACTGGAGACCAATCCTGGATCTCAACCTATTGAACACATTTATGAAACCTCAAAAATTCTGGATGATCATGGTACAGTCCATTCTCCCTTTTCTAGGGAAGGACAACTGAATGTGCTCTATAGATCTCCAGGATGCGTATCACCACATATGGACCAGCGCTCCCGGAGATTTCTCCGCTACTGGCTGTGAGCCAATCACTGCCAGTTCAGGGTACTGCCATTCGGTCTCTCGACAGCCCCCTGAGTGTTGACTAACTGTATGGCAGTCGTAGTAGCTCATCTTCGACTACAAAGATTCCAGGTGTTTCTGTATCTAGACGATTGGCTCATTACTGCCTCGACCAAGAATCTTCTAACCCGCAGCCTCCCTTACACTCAAGGCCTCACTCTCTTATGATCAACAAGCACAAATCTCAAATGTTCCCATCAAAAACACTGGAATTCATTGGAATGGTCTTCAACACAACATCCTGTCAAGCTTCCCTCCCTCCTCGCAGGTTCTTAAAAATAAGACACCAGATCCAAGCCCTCCTTCCACAGACCTTTGTACTGCAACTCTTGGGCTCTACTGTAGCTGCCATTTCCCTAGTACCACTGGCGAGATTGCACATGAGAATATTACAGTGGCTCCTTTCTTCAAAATGGTCGATCTTAACCCACCCACTTGACCACATGTTACGCCTTACAAACCTTTGGAAGAAAGAAATGCTATGGAGGATGAAGCCAGAATCAAATCTTTGGTGTCAACCTTTCTGTCTCCCCCAGCCCAGGGCCAACAGTGACCACGGATGCTTCCCTGTTAGGGTGTGTGGGGGGGCATTTCCAGGGAAAGATGGTCCAAGGCACCTGGTCCCCCATGGAGGCCAATCTGCACATACATGTCCTGGAATTGAGGGCAGTTCTCTTAGCATTGAAGCATTCCATACATCCCTCCCTTCCAGGACCATTGCAATTCAATTGGACATGTCAGTCATCTGGTGCGTCAACAAACAAGGCGGAACCAGGTCTTACCCCCTGTGTCAGGAAGCCATGAAGATTTGGCACTGGGCGATAGCTTCCAACCACTTTCTTATAGCAACGCATATTCCAGGGAGTTCCAACCTTATTGCGGACAATCTGAGCAGGAACATCCTGATGCCTCACGAGTGGTCCCTCAATCCTGTAATACCGGATCGGATCTTCCACCACTGAGGCAGGCTTTGCTGCGATCTGTTTGCTTCCCCTCTAAACAACAAATGCAGAAGCTAATTTGCCCTGATCCCCCCACCCCAGGCGGAGTCATTGAGGGACACTCTAATGCATGCTTGGCCCCCGGTTCTACTGTATGCCTTTCCCCTGTTTCCCTTCATTCCAAAATTCCTCCAGAAAGCTCAGACGTTGGGAAGCAAAGTGATCCTCATTGCCCCTTATTGTCCCCATCAAGTAGAGTTTCCTTTCCTATGGCCTCATCGAATTCACAGCCCGTGGATCCTGGATCACTCTCAAGGTCTACTGTCTCATCCTCTGAGACTGATTCACCCCAATCTCCACAGCCTCAAGCTCACAGTTTTGTTCTTCCACTTCCAATGATTGCCAGGCTGCCTGATATCTCATCTCACATCTGTTGAGATTCTTCTCGCTTCACACAAACCTTCCACCAGAGAAATGTATTCTAGTAAATGGACTAGGTTCTCTGCTTGGGCCAAAGATCAGGACATAGACCTTTTCTCTATGCCTATTCAGAAGATCCTACAGTACCTGACTACTCTTCTACATGCAGGCGCCTCAGTATCGACAATTACTGTGCATTTAGCAGCTGTTGCAAATTTTCATAATGGATTTGATAATTCTTCTGTTATGTCACACGTCTGTGCAAAACCTTTGTGAAGGGAGTATTACACGTTGAACCTCCTGTCAAGCCCCACCCTAGAACCCTGGGACTTGACTTTGGTACTTCAGTCATTAACTAGCCTTCCTTTCGAACCTTCTGATTCATGTGATTTTAAATTTTTATCATGGAAGACTCTACTTCTAATAGCACATACCTCAGCGAGAAGAGTATCTGAGTTGCAGGCCTTGAGTGTCGAGACCTTACTTGAACTTCCACAGGGATAGATTGTCCCTTCGTACTGACCCTTCCTTTTGCCCTAGGTCATTTCTGGTTTTTCAGTTAACCAATCTATTGACTTGCCGTTTTATTCCCTCAGCACACCCTTGATGTTCATAGACAGCTTCATTTTTATTTGGACAGGACTAAATCTTTCAGGAAAATGGATCAATTGTTTGTGGCCTTTGTGGGACCCAGACTGGGTAAACTTGTCTCCAAAGTGACTCTGTCCTCCTGGCTTAGAAACGTCATTACCTTCATCTATCATCAGAATAAACTATCGTTACCTTCCAGAATAAAGGCTCATTCTACTAGATCAATGGCTACTTCTGTGGCTTTTCATTCCAGAGCCTCTATGGATGATATCTGTGCAGCAGCCACTTGGGCAAGACCTCATACCTTTATCAATTTGGCCTCCAGGGGACAAGCATGTTTTGGTTCTATGGTGCTCAGGAACATCCTTCCTTAGGGCCACCCAGGACTCTAGTAGCTGGGGACTCTGTCCTTTCAGTAAGGAGTGAATAGAGATTTACAACATCAGATAAAGAAGTTATGTCTTACCATAACGTTCCATCTGTGTTGTAGATCTTTATTCATTCATTACTTCCCGCCCTCCTTCCCCCTGCCTGGACTCCTGGTGGACTTTAGGAACTCCTGGTTAAGGTATTTGCTCAGACCAAGCCTACTACTGTTTCCCTTCCTATCTCTATAATATAGGGTTAAGCAAACTCAATCTGGAGAGACTAAGAGGGGCATTATGGGTAGGTCGTAGCTGAGAGTTTTTGGCTGGCGCAAGCTTGGAAACGGCCGTGTCGGTTCAGAGGACTGAACCGAAGTCCTACCAGTAATGAATGAATAAAGATCTACAACACAGATGGAACATTATGGTGAGAAATAACCTTTTTTGTTGAAGCACCTTTTGATTTAATTACACCATTCAGTCTTCTTGGGTAGGAGTCTGTCAGCTTGGCACATCTTGACTTGGCAATATTTGCCCACTCTCTTCCTTGCAAAAGCTCTCCAAATCTAGCAGATTGCAA